>NC_081211.1:975500-1291000 GCF_902713425.1 Acipenser ruthenus
GTGGAGTAGTGGTTAGGGATCTGGACTCTTGACCGGAGGGTCGTGGGTTCAATCCCAAGTGGGGGATTGAAAATAATGTGTAAAAAATAATGTAATTGTATGTAAAAATAATGTGATATCTTGTAACAATTGAAAGTCATCCTGGATAAGGGTGTCTGCTAAGAAATAAATAATAATAATAATAATAATGTAGGCAACATGTGCTGGGCAATTGTCCACAGTGACAGTATGGTGCCCAGAACTGAGCCCTTACGAGACAAAAGACATTCCTAATAACTTGACAGGCAATTTATAGCTATGAGCAAACCAAAAAACAGTTAAAGAATGGATTGTGCTGTTGCAAGCAAGTGTAGACACATTCATAATTTATACAAGTTTCAGTATGAACTCAGCTAATTCTTTTATTTGTATGCCATTAAACTTGGGAAGCCAGCAAACTAATATTGTTCTGCTTTGCAGACCCACGCAGCCTTGTTGAAGGTAGACATTTAAAGCTTGCATTTAATGGTGGAGAAAGCAAACCCTGTACTTGGTATCTGACTACTATTTATACATTAAAATGTAAGAGTTCTCTTTGCCTCAGACTTCAGAATTAAAAGTCAGATTGTGACGCATTCTTCCCTGCTGTTCCTGGTTATATAATTACCTTAGCATTCATCAGTTGACCTCAGGTCATCACTTGACCTCTGCTACAAGAATCGTGGTACTAAGCCATTGATCTACTGAGAAATAAAGGCTCTAAAAGCATCATATTGACACCTTTAGAAAAAATATATAAGATACCTGGAAACATTCATTCTCTGAACAAAATGTTTTACTATGAATCATGGATTTGTTAGTCATACCGAGACAACACTTTACAACCAACACTTACTGCAATAATAAGGCAGAATGAAAACAAACACAAATAGAGAATGCACTTGTGTTTGTTTTTTGGGTTTCATTATAGCTTTTATCCTCCACATCCTGCTGGACAGTTAACACTGCCCTCTGTTAGGTCAAGTGGGTCTCAATTATTAAGCAGGGATGCCTGTTGTATTGTAGACAAATATTGAATTAGTTACCTCTCAGAAAATCCACTCTTCAGAATAAAATTAAACATGTCTTCAAACTTTTTTTCAATTAAAAATGTAAACCCACTTTGAATCTTCAAGGGACCACCAAACTAACAAGCAAAGTTGACTATTGAGCTTTTCTGAAATTTTAATTTTAATTGTCATCTCTTATGGTTATGGATGAAAAAAACAACAAATGAATCAACTGATAATGTGTTTACTGAATCCAAATAAATACTGTGCCCCCCGTCCTGTTTGACATTGATCTTATTTCTCCGCCAGCGAAGTGATTATAATTAGCAGATTTCTTAGGGTGAACAATGCCGTGCAGAAGCAGTGGGCTCAGAGCAGCTTATTCTTGTGCATCCTTGCAAAGCTGAGCTAAACAAAGTTGGCATCAATTGGACACACTGTCTGACATTTGCACTATTCACGAGAACAAACCCCCTGCAAAAGCATCAGAAGGTGTTTTTGGGAATGTCAAGGATTCATCTGTGCAAGGAAGGAAAGGTAAGTGCTAAACTACTAGAATTATGATCTCTTTATTATTATCTCTGCTGTATTGATAAGTAATGGTGTTTTTTTTAACATGTTAGTATGAATTGAACTATCTAAAATCTACAAGATTTCTCTAGATTGCCAGTTGTGAATCTGAATGAACCTACTGAACTGACAATTATCACAGAATATCACTGCACTTCCATGGGGCAGTAGGGACCTGCTAGCAAGTTGATATCAACGATTCAGCGGGCTGATTATAACCTTAGCAGCCCAGCCTTATGAATACATATGGTTGTAAAAAATTCTAAAACAAATCAGAATAGAAGTCGTAGGTATGGGGTTGGGCAGGGTTACAGTTCTGAGTCTTTTTCTGTAAACTAAAACGTATGCGCATTGACTTGCCAACAGTACTGATCATGCATATGAATCGCAGAGAACAACCTGATGCTAGTAAGACGTCTCTACTGGCCCGTGCTGTATTTATAGGCTACTCTGACGTTCTGAAAAGGAGAATGCAAGTCCTGCCTGAACTGTAACTATTACATTGATTCTTGAAGAGTTCTGTTTGTAGGATAGCTGTAGTTTTTGGAAGTGATTTTTCATTTTTTTTTTTCTTTTACTGGCAGAACACAAGTATGCGTTACCCAGTCCACAGAAACAAGGAGACGAGGAGTCTCATAGAAAAGCTATCTGTCAGGATGCTTAAATCACGTTTAATTTTTATTACCAAAATAAAATCCCTTGACGTCTGTTTTCTATCCTCATAGTTTAGCTTGGTTTCTATCTGCTCTGCTTTATGAGAAAACAGAGGAGACCAAAATTTAAAAAAATCAAAAGCAACAAAATAACCTTTCAAGTAATAGTAAAGTAGAATATAAATACAAACGTATGTAGGATGTTTTGGACATAAGAGTCATATAGTAGTATTATAATAGACTGCTGTTGTAAGTAGTTTTATTACAGTCCTGATCAACTGTTATTTTATACTTCATTTGCTTATTTCTTTTGAAAATGTTTTTTTTTTTTTTTTTTTAATATTTTCTATAATTCCAGGTCCATTGAGATAATACCAAGTGGGTGGATGAGGCTACTCTGTGATGCAGTAAAATAGTAGCAATATGACTTCCTGATTTAATAATAGGTGTTCGGACGTAGAAATTTGGCCAAAAGCCTGATAATTGACTTGAAAATACAGTGTATTCATCTCCAGCTATACGAAATTACCGGCATCATAGTTTTTTAAATGTACTTATTTATTATTATCCATTTACGTTTAATCTATATGGTCAGTGTCTCCAGACAAAAGCAGTAAAACAGTAAACGCAATGTGAGTTCATGTTAATCAAACCCAGAGCTACCGGTACCAGCCAGTCACCACATGGATTGAGAGATTGAGAAGCGACACCTGTGCTGACCTCACACGTGTTTATGGCATTTCAAAGGGCCTTCTGAGACTGCTGATTGCTGACTACGAAGGACTTTACTGCCAGGTCTTTCAGATTTAATTTGCTATCATAATAACGCAGCTCAGCAGCTTCACGGTGCTTGTTTTTTCAACTGATTACACTTCTCTGCTGGCGTCTTCATAACGATGTCTTTTTACTCGCTGTAAGTACTCTTTAGAGGTGCAGTGACAGTATCGTTGGGGATATAGGGGCAAGTGCTTCCTAAGCAAGTCAGGGCTCCTGTGGGATGAAAGTGGTGAAAAAACAGAGAGAGAGAGAGAGCGAGAGAGAGAGAGAGAGAGAGAGAGAGAGAGACAGAGAGAGATAGACTTTGACTTTTAAAAGCTCTTTATTAAATCAATATGTGGTAATATATTTTAAATATAGGGCCATTTTCGTGAACTTTAAGTTTATAGTCATTAACATTCTTTTAAAAACCGAGAATGAACTCGTAATCCTCTCTAAAAAATGTTTAGTTTCAAATTAGTTTAGGAAATGCAGCAATTTCAAATACAGCATAGAGTATGCAATTGCATGTGGTTACTTTGCTCTAGGTCACAGGCAGTGAAGGCTACAATACAAAGTGATTAGCTGCGTCTTCAGTTATTATCTTTAAAATATATGCAGATTCCCAATTGAAGTATAACATTTTAGCACAAAAGTTCTTAGCCTACGAAATGGGTGCAGCAATGAGATTTTAAAACCTTCATATAACCATTCAGTGCACTAAAAGGCACTGTTAAAACCAGGACTGTTTAAAGGACTGTGTCCTTTCGTTTGAATGAAAAAGGGTGATTTCTTCACATTGTCATCATGATTTGTGGCAGGGTCAGGTTAAAAGCAAAGAATTCTATAGCGGTGTAGTCCATTGAGACTGGAGACATTCTCTGACAGTACTGCTTTTTCATCAGAACAAAGGAGGGGGAAAAATGAGCCGCATTATAAAAAGCAATTTGCGTTTAAAAATTCAGCAGGTTCTTTTAATAGTTACGAGTGATAGGCTTTAAGATATGCTTTATATCAGGGCTATCCAACCATATATGGCTGATCAAGCCCCACAGTATCATACTATCCATACTAGGAGTTTTAGACAGACACAATTACAGTCAAAATGCAATACAACTAACTACACACACACACACACACACACACACACACACACACACACACACACACACACATATATATATATCACTATGACTACTACTATTATTACTAATATTTATAATATCTAATAGACATACAGCCATCTGTCGATGTCTTATATCACATCGTTTGTGTCAGATGGAAATTGCGTCAAAGAAGAAGAAGAAGAAGAAGAAGAAGAAGAAGAAGAATATATCTGACATTGCATATCTGTTGTGGGTTCAATCCCAGGTGGGGGACACTACTGCTGTACCCTTGAGCAAGGTACTTTACCTAGATTGCTCCATTATTTGTACATACAATTACCCATTTATACAACCCAGCTGTATAAATGGCTAATTGTATGTAAAAATAATGTGATATCTTGTAACAATTGTAAGTCGCCCTGGATAAGGGTGTTTGCAAAAAAATAAATAAAAAAATAATAAATAAAATAAAATGTCTGGGTCACCTCACCAGGTGACGGTAAACTCTGAGTGATGCAACAAGAAATACTGACTGTTCATGTGAAAAGAGGACCACAAGAATATAAGAGAAACACGCACACGCACATTCTAAAAAATCTAGCATGTTTGAACCAGGGATGGTTTTAGAAAGGGGGTTGCGGGGGTCCACAGACTACACAGTAAAATATTGAACCCAACTGCAAACTCCACTCATTAGTATGTGTTTGTAAGTTATGTACCTACAAAAATGATTTGCTCTTCTTATACATTTTATATAACATATTATGATCCAATGAAGTGTTAAATCTATTAATACATCTGACACCTTACTTTTACTCAAATAACTTTTAAACAGCAAAAAAAAACCTTTTTATGCTTTTGGGTTGAACATTATCTTTTGTTTCTGCCATCACAGGCTGCCTATTAAATCGAGTCTTGTTACATGTTCCTTTGATATCTCTCATCCTGTTTTTTCTCACTCTCCATCTCTCTCATTTACAAATCCATCAAGTACCATTTTTTTTCTTTGAAAGCCATTTTTTTGCCACTATAACCCTGATAGAGTTCTTTACAAAACCCCTTCATAATAGATTTTCATCACAAATCAGGATGCAGTGGAGCCTACTAGAGAGGAGGCTAGTTTTATTAACAGATGCTTGTAGACAGCCTTGGGGAAATAAATGTAAAAATAATAATAATATACAGTCCTGTTTCATTTTAATGTTGCTTGTCAGAGGTGTCAAATCTAACAAGTCATTCATAATGAAAAAATCCTAAAAACAGGCTTGAACTCCCACAGCTGGCATTACAAACCACATTAAGCATTTGTTCTATATGTGACCCCACAGTATAGGGAATGCATCCACTGTTGGGTTAAACTGACCCTGTGTTTAAAGATTCAATAGTTTACCAAAGTAAAAGCACAGCAATGTGTAATAAAGCACAGTGAAAGCATGGTAAAGTACAGAGGAGCATTGTAAACCATACTAAACTATCTTGCAAAAATGATGTGACAAAATGTATAATGAACCAACTACAATAAAAGCAAGTCGGAGCGTTCCTCCAAAATGCTTTTACTGTATGGGTGTGTTCATTATAAGCATGCTTTTTGGGGTCCAAATTCTCTTTCCTTACACATGCCTGGTGCTACTCAAGTGCTGATTGTGGTGCTATGCTAAAAACCATGCTGTAGTTTTGTATAATTTTAGGCAATTTGACCCTTCAATATTCCGTGGTAAAGCGCAGCGCTGCCTGTGTTTGAACGTGTCTGTGAATTTTGTGGACTGCTCTGGCACATTTTTTTTGATGTCTAAGGGTTTTGTAAAGTAACACGTTTGGGGTTATTTTCTTAACTACCCTTATATATATATATAAGTTTCCCAAAGTCTGTTTGCCTCGAGATTTTTCAGTTTGCCATGATTTTCTCTTGCTTATACTGTTCTTTACAACGGTTTTTAGAATGCTTACCGTTAAATATTTATTTTACTGCGTTTTACTACACAATGCTTTTAACATTGTATACCAAAGCAAATCGGTCTAATGGTTATTTTGTTAAATTATTTAACCTTTCAGGAAATACTTTACAATACTGAATGCAATAATAATAATAAATCGCTACATTTTTTTTTTTTTTTTTTTTTTTTAGTAACAACTAGTATGAAATAGTATTTTGAAGATGCTATGAAATGTATTTGCTTACGATTGTAAGTCGCCCTGGATAAGGGCGTCTGCTAATAAATAAATAATAATAATAATAATAATAATAATAATAATAATAATAATAATAATAATAATAGAATACATCAATAAATCATTATCATTCTGTATTTAGCACAGGCGGGGCGCGTAACCGAGAGCGCGATTCTTGTGGCAGCACAGCGCGCTGACGTCAGGTAAAGCAGGCTCGTTCTGGGTGCTGATACGGGAGCGCGCCTCTCTTTTCTGCGCTGGCTGAAGAGGTCGGCAGCTGCTGTTGGCGTGTGCTGTACTGTGCTGCGCTGCGCTGCTGTGTCTGTGTTTATGGCTATCTGAATGCAAACGCTGGAGAGTGAGAGAGACTTCCAACCACTGTATGCAGCGAGTGCAGTCAGCTTTAAGACGGGAGAAGCTAGGTGCAGACTCAGAGAGTCAAGGAATGAAAATAAGACCCGACCCCCATCACGTCTGCCCGTGGTTCAAACTGAAGATGCGCTTCCAACAGATTTGGAATACAGTTCGACAGGTGTTGGAGGAGCTATGAAGACGTGTCTAGGATTAATAGCTTCTCATCCAACTATGACGACCACGGCTACCACTACTACGAGTTCACCAGTGTGTGCCTAAAACTGGCTTATTTTTTTGTTTGTTTGTTTTGTGTTTGGCTTTTTCTTGTTTTTTTGTTTCTTTTTGTTTGTTTTTGGAGAAGAGCAGTTACTGTTTTTTTTGTGTTTTTTTTTCTCTCAAAAAGGAAGATTGTTGTAATAACATCCCCCCACTCATACTGAAACATCCGAGCGATGGAAAACTTCATTTGGATCCACGAATCAGACAGTAAAATATCTAATAACTGTTGCTAACAGCGATCAGGTAGGTTGAATATGGTTGTGGGGCAACGGTTTTAATGTGAACGGGTCTGCTTTTACGCTTTTTGTGGCATAATGATGAAATACCGATACAGCATGTCGAAATGACAGTCATCTGTAGTTCGGGTACACGCGCAATCTCAATGAGCTGGTCTCTCATTGGGATAGTGCACACACAGGCAAAATATTAAAACCTGCTTTGCTGGTTGAAACGATGCGTGTAAATACCGTGTGTATTCATCAATGAGATTGCTGCGCGGTTCTCTTTAGGCACTCACTCGTCGTTTAAAGGTGTTACAGCAGCACTCACTCGTGCCAAGTTTTGGCGAGCTATGCGGTGTATGATTATTTTTTTTGTCAATATGCGGTTCTTAAATCTACGGGCTTCATCATGTTAATTACGTTTTCCTATGAAGCTGTATGCTTACGCAGTATCATCATCATATGATAATAATAATAATAATAATAATAATAATAATAATAATAATAATAATAATAATAATAATAATAATAATAATGAATCACCAGATTGCAGTGTAGAAGCATGTAGGCGTGCATTTGCAGTACAGATATTTCCTCTTCTTGCGAGTCACATTGGTTTGAGGGAAGCTTACTTGATGTATTGAGTAACGGATTTAACTTTGCAGCATGCTAGAGAAACGATGTACAGTAAAGTATCGGTACCAGTGGATGGATGGATGGATGGATGGATATATATATATATATATATATATATATATATATATATATATATATATATATATATATATATATACACACACACACTGCAGAATGTGCACGGTCAAATAGTTAACGAGTGCAGATACGATACATCTCTGTCAAACATCGCAGAATGCAGAGTGCGTTTTAGGTGTCACTTGCTAAAAAAAAATAAAAAAATACAATGTTCTCTGGCGCCCACTATAGTAATTTGGAGACAATAGATTTGTTAAAAATATTTGAAGTTTAATACCTGAGACTAAGAACAGTTTTCTTCTTTGATTACTTGGGCGGTGTACTACAGTGCACACACATCAGTACCGTTTTACAAGGTTCACCCTACTGAAGGGAAACGCCAATGCACATATTAGATAGATAGAAATTAGTATACACTATATGAAGTAATGAGATGACAGTGATTTGAGTTTTTGGATGTGAAATGTATTGGCGTACATGAATATTATTATTATTATTGGGAAAAATGGATTAATAAAGGTTATTTAAAAATCTAAAGCTATCTGTCTGTATTCTTAGAGTATGCATGACTGCATATAGACCTCGGGATAGGTATGTGTGGAATGAGTGAGCTTACCCATAGTCCCTCTTCCATTCATGTTCTGTTCCGGGGTTTACTAGCAGTGAATCAGTTAGCTCAAGTGACCATTCCTGCAGGTTTGACTGTATTTAATTCATGCATGAGTCACTGGTTGTCAGTGCTCTTGCATTGTGCTGCTTCCTATCACGCCTGCTATGGGCTTGTTTAAGAAGCACAGTGAAAGCCATGTGATAACAGTACATTAACTGAAAGGGAATGCATTGCACAGCCGCACATTTCCCAGTCTGTATTATGTTCTCAGAGACTTGTTCAATAGATTGATTGAATGCATGCTTGTTCTGGATTATTTAAGATACTGGTGTGGACAGAGTAGCTGCTTAAGCACTTCCAGCAGGCTGCATGATCATATCTGTCTGCTTTCTACCTGTCACCTAAAAGAATGTTTCAAGACAGAGCAGCACAGGTGTGCGGAAATGTGCTCAAGATAGACTAAAGGATTATACTTTTTTTTTCAGTGTTTTTTCTTCTGTTAAAATAAACTGCATTTAGGGGAATGCCACCTTGAAGGGATTTGAGAAACTGGCCTCAGCTCTCTTGACTTCTTTAGAATTATTATTAAAAAGGGATGGTAAGTTACTGAAGGTACAGTTGGCTCCGTTTTAGAAATGTTTGAGGTACAATCAGTGAATCATTTCGTGGTAGAGTATCAGACAGGTCACATTTGACAGAAAGCATGGCATTGGGAACACATTGGTGTTAAAAAGCAACAAGCAAAGAGAGAGAGAGATTCTTCAAGAAATATACAGATCCTTCTAAAAACATACACGTGGTAGTTGTATACCTGAGACATGATGCTCCAAATTAGGGCACAGGGGCAATTAATCAATCAAGTTTATAAAAAATGAAATCACAAAATAAAACCCATGACGATCAGTGATTTGAGTAATTGTTGCATCTCTTACAACTACTTAATAGGTCCTGGCTGTGGTTGCAATTGGATCTAACGTTGCTAGGTGTTATAAATGCTCCAACTTTGAGAGGTTTGGTTTTAAAAAAAAGCTTAAATGCAATTATTTTATTGCAAGAATCTGGGAACTCAAGATGGTATCAACTTGCACTGATGTCACCAAAAAGCTTTACAAAAAAGTGCTTTGACATAGACCAAGCCAGGCAGTTCAGCCAAAACTGGGATAATAAATGCAGTAATTCACATTCCAGGGCTCGTTTCAGTGCTTGCTGTCATCTCAGAGTCGCGCGGACTCAGTCAGGCAGCTGTAGGCTCTGTTTGTAAGTAATATTGTAGCTTTAAAAAATATCTGAACTGTGTGACGAAAAATAACCATTGTGTCTGGTTATTTCAATTGATTGTGTCTTGATCTCTCCACCACCAATCCTCACATTTGACCCCCTCACCTCCTGTGGTGGTAATGCATTTTTGCAGAAGCAGATCTGAGGAGACTGTAAAAGTACAATAGAGGCATAAAGGCATATTCACAAAGACAGAGTACCGGGAACTGGCAAAGAGAGAACTAAAGGTCACACAGGAGCTCTTAAACTTGCATTCTGAGTTGCAGATTTACAATGGTAAACTTTTATATGGGGTGTTACATACAATATATATCCGCAGTGCCGTGCAAAGATACACATATAAGATTAGTGAGTCTGTCTTTGTTGGCTAATTAAACAGCGAAAGTCATTTGGTGGAGACGAATAAGCCACCACAGTGGGAATTTGAAAATCACATCTGATTAGAGAATAATATGCGTTTTGATTAAAATTGATGGGAAGATTAGAAGACTGTCTAGCAAAATGACAGAAGGAGCTGCTTAATTCATTTTCATTTATTTCAATTCGAAAATCCACCTCGCGTGGCAAAGAAAGAAAACTGGAAGATGGAATCGAAGGGCAGATTGTAAAAGTCTTGCCCGCTGGGTGTGTCAGGAGGAAATGCAACTGTTATTTGAAACTCTATTGACTTGTTGCTATGTAGAATAGGGTTTGCCAGGTACTGTGGCTGGTGCATGTGTGTGGGGCTACTTGACTATGTTCACCTGCAGTATCTTAAGGGCAAAGGGACTGACCCTTGCTCCTAAACATAGCAGTCAGGCTATTTAATGCAGGTCAACAATTGCAGCAGTGAGGAGAAGTGGTTAGGGCTCTGGACTCTTGACCGGAGGGTCGTGGGTTCAAATCCCGGTGGGGACACTGCTGCTGTACCCTTGAGCAAGGTACTTTACCTAGATTGCTCCAGTAAAAACCCAACTGTATAAATGGGTAATTGTATGTAAAAATAATGTGATATCTTGTAACAATTGTAAGTCGCCCTGGATAAGGGCGTCAGCTAAGAAATACATAATAATAATAATAACAATTAAGTAAGCTATAGTGTGGGTTTAACAGCTGTAATATGGAGAACAACAGTGATTTTTGAAAGCAAGTGCCCATATCATATGCTGTGCATCCAGCTTTGGTCATATGTGATAAATCAACTGATGAATATGTACCACAGAGCCATGCTTTTGCATTGTTTAAAGGCATCAGTTAAACTGATAGAATACCGTATCAGCTGAGTAGAGAGAAGGTACTATTGCTCTGAATTTGATTGATGCTGATCTTCAGTAATAATTTGTAGTACTGATTTTTTTGGACTGCTCAGATCTGTGTGTAATATATGTTTGCACAGCTGCAAGCATATTTAAAGACCAGAATTTCTGGCTTCACATCAGCATCTTTCGTGGATTCCCTTGACTTCTTGGTGCAAGAACCTGCAGAAGCAGAATATTTGAAATGATTTACATCAGATCAATAGACCAATACAATTCGATTATGCAATTTACTGTGGTGCATCAGTTAAGCTCAGCTAAGTAGAATACACTAAACCCGACACATGCTTGGGAAATCACAGGTATTTCAATATAAAATAAGAACTCAATCAAATGAACAACAGTGCAATGCATGGGGAAAGCATGGCAAATTGAAAAATTGCAGTAATGAACTTTTACCAGAGATAGATAGGAGTCTGCTAACAGGAGCTCAGCTGCAGTATAGTTCTATCCCAGCGCAAGCCCATTTTGACTCTGTGGTTCTCTAAGGCTGTTCTTTCACAGGTTTAGCAACCACAGACCCTCTGATTCGAACTAGCAGCTAGAGAGCCGAGTTGTTCATCAAAAAAAAAAAAAAAAAACGACTTTCCCAGCAGTATCCAAAAGCACTCCCCTCATCACTGTGTTAGGCCACATCTCATGGCCCAGCAGGTGCAGTGGGCTGGTGGGCTAAGTGGCAGTAGCTGTAAAGCCACATTTGTGCTCTGGAGAGCCACTTGCCTATTCCCGGGATCTCGTGACATTTGCACAAATATGTAGGTTAAATTCCGTCTGTGTGATGAAAAGAGTGAGCTATGAAGGTAGAGGGAACATCATCTATTATCCTAGAATAAAGAAGAATTAGGGAGGGGGGGAGGCTTGATTGAGTACTTTAAAATCTTAGAGTTGGCAAAGTTGACACGTCAATTCTTTAAGTGCAGAACTAAAACCAAGATCAGAGGACACTAGGGAAAGTGCAGGAGACACTTGCATGCGGTTGATACTAAATCATTGGGATCCTCTAAGAACTGACATGACAAAGTTTTGGGATCAACATAACCATTGATGGGTCTTCACTCTTTGGTAATTTCCTTATTGTCTTATATTAATTACCGATGCAAAGCCAGTGTTAGTGGTGTTGTAATTGTTAGCAGCTAGAAGCTTATGCAACTCCCTGATTGGCTTACAACGCCAGCACTGCAAGGCTGCAAGATGTAGTTTAAATAATTGACCTCTCATAGCCCCAGCACTCGTAGATTTACTACACAGAGAGAAGGCTAGGTCAGCCTGGCACTCATGCTGTGGATTTTTACCATTCAGCAATAAGGAATGAACATGGATTAATCTTTTACCTCCTGGCACTAGAGACCATGGCTCACTGCTTCCTTATACTCTATCCACCTCTTCATTGATAACACCCTTTTGAAACATCTCTTTGGGGTGGCATTGTAATACCAGAATATCACTTCAAATCAATTCTAGCCATGCAGAACTGAGCACATTGGTTCATAGCAACCCCAGTGCTGCGATTGGTATTATCGCAGAGTCCAAATAGGGCACCAGGGCGATTGTTAGATCATAAGCATGATTAACTGAGGCTTGCAAAATAAAAGCCTTGCTGATTGATAAATCAATGCATGGATTAATTGTTTCAGCTGGAATGGGAGCTATACAAGGAGAGTTAAGAGATTATAAAATGCAACCTAAATAGAATGCTTTATTCCTCCCCCACCTAAACCCATTGCTGTGGGACAGTCTGAATGACAGCAATGCATTTTTTAAATTAGCAAATTAACAAACTAGCAGCAGCAAGTAACAGCATCATATTATGAATGACTGTTTGGTTTGTCAGAGTGGGAAAGGTTTCAGAACAGAGGGTAGACTCCCTCGAGCTTGTATTCTTTTCCAGCTTCTTTAATTCCACAGGTTTTTAATTAGTGCCGTTAGACTGAGCTGATGAAGTTTATCACCTCTGACGTTCCTCTGTTTTCTGCTCCAGAGAAAGAGAGTGGAAAAGGCTTTTAAAATCCTGTTATTTAAGCTACAGTAAATACAGGGATTATAAGTACTGTATACATGTTGTAAAGGGGCAGACACCAAATACAATTTTTCTGTTTTATGTTCTACAGTTCTATTTCCATTCTGGGGTGTCGTGAAAAACATAACCACCCACAATTTCTGATCAATTTCTTTAAAAAAAGATAAGGGAAAACACTTGGTAACTCATAGACATTTCAGATTTCAGAAAGTTGTATTTAATTCCTAATAAGAAGCAAGGCTTTTGCACAACTCCTCTCAAATATTTAAAATCAAATATTTGAACGAAAAACACATGGCCAACCGAAAGGAATACTATACCCATACCAGATCATCCCATGTTTCTAATACTGTACTGGTATATGAAGTTCTGCTTCATCCCAACAACAATTTACAACACAGACAAAGAGTGAGATTGAGGTGGAGCCCTTTAAGAATTCCTGCAGAGTGAGGCGCGTCTGTCTTTCTATATTTTAAGTGTTTGTTTACAGCCTCGCTCATGCAGACTTATTAAGTCACTCAACAGGGAGGTGTGTTTGCTAATGCGTGTCTACATCAGGCTAACATCAGTGCAGTCAATAATTATAACAGGGACCTTTTGTGTGGCTATACCGAGCGGCATTAGAGATAACCTGTTTAAATCTTAATTCAAGATTAAGTAAGTTAAAATGACATTGCCCTTAACCCTGTTATTGTGTTCCGTTCGAGTGGCAGTTACTGCAATTACTTCAATATTGTGTGAAGGGGGTGTGCCGGAGTTCAGCGGCCGTTCATTAGTTCTAGTTGTCTGGCATAGACATGTGTAATGCAGGCTAGACCAGACAAAGTATCTTGAAGTGCCAGTACCATCAAGGGCACAGCTGTGTATTGCAAGCAAAGCAAAAGGAAACTTGGTTCAAAGTCACTAGATGGCACTGGTCCTTACTTATATAAAGACACTGAGGCATAGTCACATGTATCTATGGCAGGCAACTGGAGCTAAAGGATTTATCAAAAAAAAATAACATAACCGAGTAATTGCTTTTTAAATAGTGGGCAGTACAGAACATAAGTTTAATTGTCTTAAATCTGGATTTTTTTTCAGATGTGCCACTTACCATCTACAGCGTATCCTCAAAGGAATTATACAGAGACACATTTAATTGCAAAGAACAGGTTTCATTTTCTATGCAAATAATTTAAAATGTTGCTGATAACCAATTACGTGCTCCCCTATCGGGATGTTTGATAAAGATCTGTTGCAGCATGTCATGCTTGTTCCTTAGACTTAAATACTGCATAATGAAATCACAGCCACAACGCTGTCTCTGCAAAGTCTGATTGAATCCCTGTTACTTAATCAGGTGGGGGATGACACGGGGATAATTCCCTTGTAAGTTAAATGATTTGTTTGTTTGCTTGTTTGTGTGTGTCGCTGTGGTTTTAAGCATTTGCACAAAGTAATAATCTGCTGATGAAAACATTTACACAGAAGGATCCACAGAGATTTGTATTCCTTTTAATGGAAGCCCCGTCTGCACACAACTGTAGAAGAACAATTAATCTATATACCACAGAAGACACATTATATTACCGAACAATTACTGTGCCATAAAATAGAGCACTGCGGATGGTCCTGATCTTCTACCAAGCTGTAGCTCTAGTGTAAAGTTTGCGCTGGCACGCCACTAGACTGCTACATGGGTCCTGATTATCTGTGTAAGGCCCCACTGACAGTGATATTAAACACAATGACATCATGGGCAATTCTACAGTATGTGGCGAGGCTGGCAGATGTTACTGTTGTGTTTGAAAGCAAGAAGATCTCGTAATGCATCCTTAAACAGGAAGGGAGGGTGCTGGTGTACAAAGTGTTGTTCAAATATATACGCTAGAACAATCTAATATATGTAATCTCATTGTTATTTAATTAGATTTGCATGTTTTTTTAAGTACTGTGGTTCACTGAGTCAAGTGGTTAATATGTTATAAGAGATTCCATGGGTCCCAGGTTGGATATCAATAAGAACACAATCTTTCTGTTAAACTCTGGAAGGCCAGAAGGTATTTGAGAGGTTGTTTAAATGTATAGTTTTGTGCCAGTCTTAGTGTTAGATTTACAACAAGGAAAAAGTGGTAACTGCTTCTATTCAGTGTCCCTAACTGTAAGTGCATGTATGGTAACATAGTTATTACATTGTAAATACACATCCTCATTTGTAAATGTAGTGTAATTACAAGCAACGGTAGTGACTGACAACATATTGTAATGGAACATGTTGTTGCATTGTAATTACACAAGCAGATGTGTAATTATGGTGTTATTACAGTGTAATAACATAGTTAGAGACACAATGTAAAGTGAGTTCATTGTATTGTAGAAAAAAATGTTTGAGAAAACAAAATTAAACAAAAACATCTGAAAAACGTCAGTGAAGAGTACGTAAAATATATACAATGCATAATGTTTCCTTCACTATCTGACCAGGAAGACTAACGCATCCGAGACGGAGGTTCAACAGGCTGAATTAATTACTGGATTATTTGCATTTCTGCCCTGGCAGGCAGCTGTAATATTTAATCAAGGTGGTTTTAACAGTATCAGTGTTGGGCTTGTCCCCAGGATATTGCTCACTGCTAAATTACGATGCATCTTGTCAAACAGCTTTTTTCCTAGGGCAGACAGGAATAAAAAAAGGAAAGAATCACGGAATATGCATTGCATTAATTTAATATATATCTCCTTGTGGGCTGGGAGCATCCGAGCTGTGTGCCATATATATATTTATAACTTGCGTTTTCATTCTGCTGTGAATGCCAGCTCCATGCCTGCACCTGTGGAGAGGGTTAGGAGTTCTCTGGTTCCCCACAATGTGGTCCCCTGACCTGTGTATTAACAAGTTCATGATTAACCCCAAACAAAGAGATCGGTGACCCAATTCTGCAGTGCAGTACAGTAGCGTCTAGTTAGACTGTATTTATCATCAGTTGTTTTGCAATTTTTTATGCTTTTCCTAGGCTTTTACTATTCCTTTAACATTACCATTCATATTCTTCTCATGACTTTTTCTTATTTTTTTCTCTCACTGTCTGTCTTTTTCTTACCTGTAAACAATGTAAGCATTTTACTTTCTTCCTTGTCTACATAACCTGCTGCAATTAGGCTATTCACAACTGTGCAAGGTTAATGACTGATACAGGTAAAATCAGCATCTCTACATTCCTCTTAATTAAGAGATCCTTCTCATTTGGTCATTTTAGGAATACCTATATTGCCTAATGATATAAGAATGTGAACCGAAACTCATTTCAACATTGAGAATGTCTTTTAGTTGAAATGTCTGTCATTGAATTCACAGTTTCTTTGACCACGACTGAGTGTTTCATGGGTATGGACGATTAGTTCCCGCACTCTGTCTTTCTTGCCTGTGCCTTGCTTTCACTTTGCAATACATGACTTCCTTATTAGATAAGGGAGGGCGGTCACAGGGATTTGGGAAATTAATTGGTCATGTCTTATATTAACTGGGCACTAATTAACAAGAGTTAAAAGAATTAATTGGCTAACTATCTCATTTTCTCATTTTCCCAGCGCTAGCTAGCTGGGCTTATGTAATGAAATAATACTTGGTAAAAATTTTGCTTTGAACAGTTTTAATTACTGGTGATTTATATAGTGGATAACATTGTTCTTTAACAGTTAATTTGAGTGGATTAACAAAATACGTCTTCTTAACAGGAATACAGACCAGCTTGCGAAACAAAATGTTGGCAGGCAGCTGGATAACTCAATCAATGTGTAAAATATCTGGTCAGGTTCAAGTCAGGTTCATTTTATTTGGTGGTATAGACATCAACATTTTTTTTGGCTATTCCAAGGGTTTGAACACGCATATCAGCTCCCCAAGACGTGGAATTGTTTCCGTCATAGTATGAAGATGGAATTTTATAATCTTGCCATCTTTGGTTTTAAAGATCGTATTGGGGAATTTATTCAAATCTCCTGCCAATGCTTCTCCTTCACTCCACATTAACAAATAGACATGTCTTGTGTATTCTATTCTTGATCTCTGTGTGTTGCTGATTAAGTTTCAATTGCATGTGTTTTTTTAGTGTTGTTTGTATATTGTATTTGTCTTTGTATTGTTTTCAAGGACCACCTTGTAAACAAGGCCTCGGTCTCAATGAAAATAAAATAAAAAATAACTTATAAAAAGGTTAAGGGACATACAAAAAAATTTAATAAAAATGTATTTGAAGCTACTTGCTCTTTAACCATGATGCATTGAAATAAATACACACATTAAGCATGGGAAAAGCTCAATAAACTGTAAAATTACTGCTCACATTTACCACCGAATCTATTGTAAAGGCAACTGTGGGAAAAGGAAGCTTGCATTGCTGCAGCCCAATCAGTGCTGTACTGTATATCTATCCAACACAGGATCTGTTCACATTCCTATATGCATCTGGAATTGTAAGAATTCTCCTTAAAGCCAGTCAGCAGCCTGTAGGCAGCAGATGCTTCATGTTAATACCCTAGCAATTAAAAAGGCATGTGTGCTACCCAAGGATGATACGGCAAGCTCTGTACAGCAGGGTCTTTCTCAGTTGTTTGTTAAGATGAAAGTCTCAAACTGCTTGCAGAGATGCTGCAGACTGCGATTGGGACACTGAGTCTCAGAGGGACTAGTAGCTCTTTCCCTCTTGCCAATTAACCGTGGTTCAAACACCAGGTATGTACTGGAGGCGTGATTATTCTTAACTGGGAATGATGGTCCTATTGCCAGCTCTGACTAAGCCCTAGATCAGAGAACTTGTGGAAATCCAGGAACAGCAGTTCAAATGTACCGCACGACGGGTCTGATATTGTTAAAACGGTCAACCTTCGAGGTATTGTTTTGCTTTGTTTCAAAAACAGTGATACATTGAGATCCTGTTGCTTGTACAGCCCCAAAAGAAATGTAACCCTTTTAGTTCTAGACTTTGATCATCTCAGCCAATTCTGAGTTTAGACTTGAATGTCCTGCCCACGTGGTGCATACCAATCCTAGGATCCAGGAACCCTAATGAGGCTTATTTTAAACACAACAAGCAATCAAGTGGAAAAATGGGTTCCTAATGGCACTAATACCCCTTCAGGATGGGCTGTGCCAGCTAGATTATTGAGGACTGCCTTGATAAGAAGGGACCAAATACCTAAATGTATTTACACTGCACACAACACATGCTTGTGCAGGGTCACGAGTCCATGCCCAGTTTCTGGACTGTTACAGATATACAGTAAGTGGCACACTAGAATATCATTTCTATTATTTTATGGGTGCCATAGTCTACCTTTTAACCTTTCAGGTGGTCCCAAGTAAAGGAGCTGTTTTAACAGTTACTGAAGAAGATGTCAGCGTGACTTTGAAACTTTGGCTTGGCATTTTAAAGCGTTCTGCTTTTTACATTGATTTTCAATATGATGTTTTAAGCCAAACGCTTAGTTATTTCAAACAGACCAAAGCTGAGCAGATATAAACGGATTTAAATGTGAAGATTAGACCAGAGAAAAAAAAAATCAATTGTACATACTGCAGGCAATACTGCCAAGATGCAACGGTAGAGCTTTTTTGATGGTGCCTACAGCTATTTGTTGAGGAATGGATTGGGTCTTTGATGGGATGTTATTCCATTAGCTGGCCTGTAAAATGCAGAAAAATAGCTTAATGTTTATTCAAGTACTATCACAGGTCTCCTCTAACAAAATATTCTTCAATGGCAATGCCACAGTTCTGTACCAAGTAGAAATGGTAGCACAAGGGTATGCACTTTGAGAATATTTTTTATGCTTAAAAGACAACGGTAACACAATGGATGAATGAATACACTGGACAGTATTGATGCTTGTTTATCGTGTTGCAATATTTTATATTAATAATAATAAAAAAAACATTCTGAGGGAGCTTGTGGCTTTTAGTACATCCGGAGAATCATGTCAGGGATTGTTGTTCCAGACGCTGTTTCAGGAGAATTCATTGCAGCAAACCGTCAGATGCATTAAAAGGGAAGGGAGAAAGCGTGCATCCTTGACCTCACAGCTGAAGACATGGTCAAAGAAATATAGCTTGTAATAAAAAGTACTTTAGCTGACATGATGACTGTCTGTCTGTGCAAGGACATTCAGACATGCATTAGCAGGGTTTCCAGACCAGATAAGAGCTCCATTTAACTGCCTGTAAGTGTAAGCACCAGTAGAACCTTCAACACAAATGTGTCGAAGAAAAGTGAAGAGCAGAGTTGTCATTTCCCAATAGCTTTTTCATAGCTGTGTGATTCACCTGCATTTAACCCTTTGACAGCAGTTTCACTTTGTTGTTGCCAAATGCACTGCCCCTGGCTCACACTAGATGGCAGAATCAGCACAAGGTGAATTTGCAAGATAAGAGTGGTTTCTGTATTCACTGCCCATCAAATAAGCTAAGCGTTGTTAATTTTTCCTATCAGATGGAACGGAACCTGTTCCTAGTTCAAAGCCAAAGAACAGACCTTTGACAGATCATAAATGCTTAAACAGCAATCCTATTTCTATATAAAAGAAAACAAAAGCTGTGCTTCAGTGAAAGCATGATCAACTGGTACAAGAAAAAGCAGATATGATTTATTATAAAAGTAGAACTGTCTAGATTTACACAATATGGAAATCCAGCAGGAAATTAATTATCAATGTTGTGATGTATTTAGCATGATTTACTGCACTCATTTTGATCCATTGAAAAAAACAGATTGAGTATAACTCTCTGAGGCACGTAGCAATCCTTACATTACCATTGTGAGTGTCAGACCAGCTTTGTGATAAATGAACAGGACCGCAGTGTATTTACTGTCTAGGTAAAATTTTGCTTTAAAAAGGTTTAAAACTGTTTTGCTTTAAAGCTTGATAAATCAGGCCCGTAATGTCTTTCATGGGTCAGGTCCAGTTTTTGTTTTGTGGTTTTTTTTTAGCTGCATTGTGCAAGTAAGCGAAGACTCCGATTTTGATTTTTTTTTTTTTTTTTTTTATTCCTTTTCAAGCTGGAAATGGCAGGCAGTTTAACAAGTCATAGAAATGTAGCAAGAGGTTCAGAGCCGTGATGATTTGTTATGCATTGGATGGCCTGCTTCCAATTTCCCTGAACAGTCACAATTGTCAACATTTACATGAATGCAACTTATCTTGCTTCATTCTCGTGCTGCTGTTTATTATGTAGATAGAGGACCTTGGTCTTTTATTGGGCACCATGCTTTCTGAAATGAAGAAAGAGGCGATAGTTCTGAGAGCTTTCTATAGAGAGTGGGGTACAGGGTCCACAGACCCCACTATAATCTTCACAGACCCCCCCAAACCAAAAGCATTTTCCTTGGAATACATTGCTAATCAAGGTCTGTGCAACTACCCTTCAATATTTAAAGTAATGCATCCAGCATTGTAACCTATTTTTCCTTGACTCTGGCATGTGCAATGTTATATCTGTGTCCTTACGCGCGTATCTATAAAATTGACATGCCTTGTTAGAGAGTGAAGTCCATTGGCTCACACACTTACAGTGTGCTGGTTAAATGCATCTGTCTTTATTGGGTTGTTGATGGATCATTAGGAAGCACACATTTAGCCAGATGGTCTCTGTTTTATTGATGCGTTCAATTTAAATATTTATTCGGGACGACCCTCTGAGAACAACATGTCATTCACTAGGTTGACTGTTTGAGTCGAGCCCTTGGACAACCCAAAACATACTGTATCTGCCAAAAGTCTCTGCATGATGTGTGTTGTGCTGTGAAAAGGTGCCGTCCTTTGGACCAAACTAAGGATTTTTTTTCTCTCTCTCTCTCTGTAAGCCTGCAGCAATTACAAGTCTTTTCTGGTTTGTGTTGCTTGCTTACTAAATATCTTGGTGTCCCTGAATAGATAATCGTCTGCTCTTCAAACACACACTGTTGATTTTGAAAGAACAGACAAGCACTGATTGTTCCACGGAAGTATGGAATGACTTGAGTGGTATATTTAGGTGCCCTGATTTGCAGCGCATGTGCGGTTTTTGGATTTTCTGAAGTTTTTGTTTTTTTATGAAAATAACTTGTGAATGACTAAAAAACCTCTCATGATGGTGGGGGGATCAAACTTGCACACATTCAGATTGTTTCAACAAACTGGTCTCCCAAAGCACTGGACACAGCTGCCCACTGGCTATGAATAGATACCGTCGGTGACATTTGGAGTGTTATGTGTCACTTCGGTAATTGTTCTGTGGTTCACCGTACTTTCACTAGGCTGTGCTACATTTCTAGATGCTTTTTAAACTTGTATAAGAGCCAGTATTATGATCACAAGGAAACACCTTTAATCTCCTCTATAATCACAGTACTTAGTTTCTGTTATTGGAGATTGGGGGATAGGCAATACAGATCCTGGACAAGTCATTATACTTATTTCAACACTAGACTTTATTTAACAAAGTGCTAACCGAAATAGATACTGAGACAATATGATATTCAGCTCAGACACTTCATACTGAATCCCACTACTGTGAGCAAGTACCTTTTAGCCTTTGGTAAAGCTTATTTTTTATTATTTAAAAAAAAAAAAAAAAAAAAAAAAGAACAATAATCTGATCAGGACTGCAAAGTAAAACGCAGACGAACCCTGGCTAAGTGTTTTTTTTCTGAGTGCTCTCAAATAGAGAATAAATTGACTATTTTATTAAATGGATAAAAAGAAGCCCATTGATTAACCACTGTAATTCCCAGGAAGCTAGCTAAATTGCCCTCGGCTAAAAAAAAAAGAATCTTATTTATCATCAGTGTATGCTACAGGTCGTGTTGTGCCGTGTTTGCGCTAACGATCAACAATAAACTTCAGACACAAGTTACACCTGGGGGGTGTAATGCCACCCACTGACCCCCCTCCCAAGGTTGTGGTTATGTGGAAAGAGTCCATAGGAAAAATAAAGCATCGCTTCCATCATTGTGATTATGACCAACCTAAACTCACTTTTGTATAGTCCTTCAGTTTGGCAAGGAATGTTTGTGTTTCTTCACTTTGGCTTGATTGCACAGCCAATCCTTCTTTGAAAAGTCCTGGAATGTTGTTTCTGCATGAAGATTGCCAGAGGTTGTTGATGAATTGGACGTTGGGATTGGCTGAGAGGGACTTACTATTGAGTTCTCAGGATATTTTTAATTCCTGAAGGACTGGCAGGTGTAACTGCACTCCAAGGGCAGATGGGATTTGAGCCAGCCCCCAGGGAAGATATTGCATTCGCAGACACTGGTACATCAGGACATCACTTGAAAAATAATCCAATAACACCCTCGTACAGCCAACGAAAATACAACAACAAATTCTATTGAAGTTTGTCTAGTGTCAGTGCACCATCGTGGACTTTTTTTTTTTTTTTTGGTGTGCTTTTTGTCATTTTGAGTATTTGCCAATGTATTTATTTTATATGGTGGTTAGGGTCCTCATTCCAAATAAGCAGGGACCATTCTGAGGCATTATCATTTCTGTCCATCCATGCCTCTCTGTCTGTCTGTCTGTCTTTCACTCTCTACACGGCGAACACGAAAACTGTCTTGATTTTGCAACAATCTTCACCATACTTGTATCATACACTCCTTAACCTCCAACCCAACCTTTCTTTTTTTGCATTTGGCTTCAATCCGATAAATTCTCATTTTTATACAAATACAAGGTGTATTATTATGTGATTATGTGTGCTTTCTGTCTGCGTGCACTGGGTTTGTTCTGAAGTAACAGCACAGTGATAAGTGGAAAGCATTCATAGCACAGTTTCATTATTTAATAAAGCATTATGATAATTTAAAACTCCTATATGCAAGAGAATGTAACATTAACAGGCGTCGACAGCTTCATATGCCTTGAAGCGCCGTCAGCTCTGCACCCTGTCTGTTGTCACACACACAGATCCGCTGAATAATGTATTCATTTTCTACCAGCGATATCAATCTGCAATAAATCTGTAATAAAACTCATTAAAGCAGAATATGTTTCAGTGTAGAAATTATTCCCAGTAAAGAAGCGTGCGGTTTGTCAGTACAGATCTAATTTTAAAATAGGGAAGAAGAAAAAAAAAAACTTCTTGAAACAAGAAATTGAAAACATTTATAAAAAAAAATAGCAATAGTAATTTTATGATACACACACGCAGACAGTGCTCCTGGTATACCCTTGGGCTGATTCAACCTCTTTTTATTCGGCTACATGATTTGGACATCTAGGCAACACATTTGAGTATTGGATTGTTTCTGCTTGTCACAAGCATCTTCCTTGTTAATGCTTAATGTGTGATGGTGAAAAAAAAAAAAAACATTGAATCTGCTATGCTGACTGTAAAATCCACAGCAAGTACAATTCAAGTCTTACACCAGGGGTGTTCAAATATGATTGTCCCCTCACTAACACCTGAGGACCTTCACACTATAGAACACTACTATAGAACACGAGATACTCTTTATAGATTTCCAAAGATTTCAACACAGGTTGCCCCAATACAGAAAAGTGGGAGCAATTCCCTTTCTGTCTGCAGTTAGTAAAAATATTATTGCCAATAGAGTTGGTCATTTTCAAGTTGTAAGCATTGCTTTGCGGCAGCTGTATAACAATGTTGTGCGATTGCAATGCTATTAATGTAATGTAAAACTATAACACTGTTTTTGTATAGTAGAGTACAGTGGAAACCATGTGGGCATGGCTTAGCATGAAACTTTTAAGTGCTTTTAAAATCTCGTGACCCAAATGGCAAAAATCTCATTTTAAACTTACAGTTCAGTTAGGTGGTTAAGTGCATAAAACTACTTTGCATCTGGGTTTAAATTGCTGATTGAATACATTTATTAAGGACACAGTAGTGCGTGTCTGTGGGATCATGCATTTAACTCTCACTTCTCAGTTGTTGTTGCCGGCAAAAGGCTTTTGAGAGGTGATTTAATTAATCAAGCAGTACAGAATTCTGCAGATTGGCTCATTTTTTGGTTTGTCTGATGCTGGTATTTTTTAACAAAGGATAGAGAGTCTGTGTGGCCTTTTTTGGTCATTATTATTGTGGCAGGGCAAAAGTCTGCTGTAAATGGTGTGTGTGGGAATGTAAGGTTGGCAGGGATGGGGTTAAATCTATCCCTGCCAGCAATCACAGGTGTGGCCATTCCCCAATTACCAAATAATCTTCAGTGGCAATGCCATACGATTCTGTACTAAGGGCAAATATAGCACAATGGCTTGGTCAAAAGGTACCAAAGTAGTACAGTTTTCATAAGCTGACAACGCGATCACAATGGTATGAACCAATACACACTGGTAAGTTATTCAAGTAGCTTAGATCAGACATGTAGTTGACTCTATGCCCTTTACAGAAACCGTTCAGAACGCACCCTTCTAGGTAAAGCACAAAACCTAAGGTATACCTTGAGCTGGAAATTGAAGTACTGTGGACGAAGACACTTTTGTGTACATCCATTGAAATCTTCAAATCTCAGCTCAAAGATGTGCTTTGTTTCCTCAGTAGAACTAGAACCACATAAGTGGTCTATAGACATGATCTGATGTGGATAAGCACTGAATGGTGGTCTAAAAAGACACTTCTTGTCAAAGGATTTATTTTTTAACTGATGATTTGCTGCTAGCGCGTATCTTAGGAGAAACTTGAGAATGGCATTCTCTTCTGACTTGCTTTTCTTGTGGACGAGACGGCTGTCGCATGTGGAAGAAGTGAGATTCGGGCCCTGAGAGACGAAACCAGCTTCTGTTTTTTGTGTCGCTGAAAACCCGCTGTGTGCAACTGGCCATTGCGTAATGAATGTTCGGTATTAATGTACATGCAGCATAGACAGTATTAAATAATACAGTGTGCACTGGGCATGTTCAGCATGTTCCATGTCGATTCCCCAGAAAGACAAGCCTAACCCTTTCATGCATTCATTTCCATGAACCACAGGGAAAACAGTGTTGTGTTTTACGACTTTTATTTGTTATTACTATTTACATTGTAAGAAAATAAATAAATTGGTTCCTTCATATGAGATCATTATGCCGGACACTGTTTCCTTTCCTGCATGATGACTTCACATGGGATGCCAATGCAAGGCCTTTGCAGTGAACTCTAAATTACATCAAAAAAGATAGGCATGCATGGGCAAAGAGTCTATACTGGCTGAAAGATTCACTATCTGCTGTCCTCCTATGAGGTTACCTTGCATTTGAGTAAATCTTAAAACCCAAAGCAACGTAAAGCCTTTTTTAAACGTTAAAGCTGCAGGAGGCAAATTGAATTGCTGAGGCGCTCTGCTTGGGGTCTGCTCAGATAGAAGGGGATTCGGCGAAAAGGATTCGAAGATTCCAGTTGTGCATCCTAACATCAGCAGGATTTTATGGAACTCCTGCACAGGGCTTTCATAAACTTCTTCACTGTTATCTGGCAATAAGAGGCTGTGTGCTGTGCATGTGTGTGCGTGTGTGTGTGTGTGTGTGTGTGTGTGTAAAATATCAGCTCATTGTCCACCACATAGACAGGCTTCCTTGAACAACACTCAGTCGGCTGTAAAGCCTAAAAAGAAATAAAAATTGATTTGAAATACCATTATAATACCGCTGATCGCATTACCCCGAAGAAAGTCTAGCAGAAGCATAAGCAGATGGTAACAGAATAGCGCAGACCAGAAGCAAATGCATAAAAAGTGAAAGATTTAGTTCCCTCCAGAAAAAAGAATATGTACTTCAATTAGTATGTAAACCATAAATAGTTTCAAGTTATAAATAGCTTGTGTTCATGCATGCATGCATGCACGTATTGACTTATAGGTCAAGCTTCCCATATGGCAGGCTATAAAATATCCAAGCAATACAACAGTATAAGATTGGCATTTTAAAAGATTGCAGTTATAAATAGCCGTGTAAAATTACATCAACACATGAACACACTCGACTCAGACGTGAACAATTCTAATAATTGGATTTTGGTACAATATGGAGTGGCATCTTTTTTTCCATTGCTTGTTATAGCAGAATACTGTTCAGTGTTTACCGTCCACTGCTTCTCAGATGCAGTGCAGATTTAATGTGATGACAAACAGAGGGGAGAAACATAAATTATAGAATTAAAAATAGCTAAATAGCGAGGAACATAAGGCGGCTGTTCATGGAGCTAGATAATACACAAGCCTTTCCATGCTAGGTATTTGACATTGGTCAAATAATGCAGTTTAGTAGCCTCCAGACAGTACTTGTCTGAAATACTGCATTTGAACCGGCATTCACAAACGTTTTGAGACTAGAACATCATTTCTGTTTAATGTACATCGCTTGGTAGGCCTGTTAATCCACTTCACCAAAGTAATTGATAAAACATGTTGTTTTGCACAACAAACAACCAGCAATAGGAACAGACACTAAGTTATAACTCAGTTACTCAGGGTTAAGGCATGTTATTTCAGCCACCCAGCGGTGATAGGATATAAAGATCACTGAGCTGTGGGTTAGGATACGTGGAGTAGTTGGATGCAACAATTAATCACATGCTCTCACAGTAATTGAGAACTATACTGAAGCCCTTGCAAGAATGCTAGAGGCACAGTTCTGCTTGGGGAGCCTGGCACACCATATATCACTGGTTCAACTAAATGCCTTCGGTAAAGATTGGAAGTGAATTGAATGTGTTGTGGTGCAACCGTGCTGAATCTTGTGTTATTTTGAGTGAATGAGGTTTTGCATTGGTCCTTAAGGTGGAACCTGTTAAGTTAAAGACTCTCTTACTTGCTTTTCTTGCTGCCCCACATTTAGGAAATGCTTGGCTAGCATTTCTCAGTGTCTCAATGCGATGAGAACAAAATTAAACAGGAGAACATGCTAGTCAGACTTTGTAAAGACTGCAGAGTGTGCTTCCGAGTCTTTCTCTGCTCTGTACTGAAGAAAAAGCCTTCCCTGCCCAGTACAGTGGGTGTGACCACTAGTTAGAAACAGCCTTCCCTCGAGCACAGCCGTGTCGGTATTGCGGTAAAACATAATAAATGGTGAATCATTGGAAACTGTGGTAAAGTATTGTATAGTGTGTAAGCATGGTAAAATCTACCATGCAAATAATGTATAAGTGCATGGGCACGGAATGCTTCAAAACTCACCTCTGTTTCAAATTACAGGCTTTGGAGGCATAAAAAAACTGCTTTATCAAATTGTATGTGTGTGAAATCCATACTAAAGCCAATGAAAGTTACGAAAACGGCCTTTGAAATGCAAGCAAGTTCTCCCCTCAGGCAATCTCCCCAACCCCATAGCAACCAGTCTCAAAGTGCATTTGAAGTCCTTGGTTACTTAGTATTGCTGCTGTACAGAGAAGGCTCTTGTCACTGTGACCTACATGTGCAACCAAGTCTGCGTTCCTCCATCAACTTATCAAACACTTTCCAGGAGAGCCGGCCTGTCTGATGGATATTGATCTTATTGCTGCTCTCCTAGCGAGGACAGCTTGCTGCATCTTTCAAGTCGGCTTCAGCTGCTGTTTTTTCATTACAGTTTAACAGATCATTCTGTTTACTTTGTTGTTGTTATTGTTCTAAATGTTGATGTATCTACATTTGAAATAGTTTTCCAAAGCCAGCCAGTAAAATAAATAAATAACTACATACATAAATAAATTTAAAAAAAAACACTGTTCACATTTTTTGAGCAGAGATGGACCAATGTGCTCTCAATGCCCAGTGTGATGGATGATATTCAGGGTTAGATGAGAATTGGCTCAGGAACTTTCAAACTGGGTTTGGATCCAAGCTCTTGTATGGTGGCCCAAAAAAAAGTGCTGTCTCTGTAAGTCGCCTTGGATTAAGGCGTCTGCTAAATAGACTAATAATAATAATAATAATAATAATAATAATAATAATAATAATAATTGGCGTTCACACTCTCACTCTGTTAATGGACTGGAGATAGTTCACAAGGCCCAGTCGTTTTCCTAGGCTCTGTAGCTTGAGAACATTTGTTTCTTTGGTTTGATAACAAGTAAAGAAATGATTGGATTGAAAGCAGGTTGTCTGATGATCTTCAGTCTTCCTGAGTGGTTTGCAGCAGTGAGGTGACATTTCATATTGAGAAGAAACATGTGCCAAAAAAAACTTGCTTAGATGAAGTCAGATTAGTTGCTTGCTTTGTGGACATGAAGTGTTGGATGCCACAGAATTTTCTGATGTTGAATTCTGATAAAACGGAGGTCATGCTTGTGGGTTCACAGCACCAATTAAAAAATGTTGATTTCTATCAAAATAGATCTTAGCAGCCTTTCCTCAGAACTAAAACTTGAAGCAAGAAATTTGGGGGTCATTTTTTATCCTGTTCTATCATTTGAGTCCCATATTAGGAAAATTACTAAAGCATCTTTTCATCATTTGAGAAATATAGCTAAACCTAGATCTATTATTTCTGTATCTGATGCTGAGAGGCTAACGCACGCCTTTGTTTCATTGAGAATCGACTATTGTAATGCAAGTGCTTCTGCTTGATGATCCGTTGAAAACAAAAGAGAGAGAAGTACTGATTTCCATTTAAAAGGAAGCCCAAGAGAGCTAACTAGGACACACAAAAAAGTAATAAAATGTAAAAGAAAATAAAAAAAAATTATAATAAAAATAAATGCTGGATCATTTTGTCTTCTAGTTAAGCGTATATTAAAGTACAATTTATATAAAAAAAGATTCCATTCTTTATCCGATGAAGACATGCATTTTTAAAGATTCTTCTCTCCCTTCTTCGCTTTCTTTGTGCACGGTCATTTCAAGGAGAGGTACCTTTGCATTGCCGTGAGATATCTCTCAAGCTTAACTGTCAGTCTTTTATCTACAGAAGTGTTACAATGCATAATGAATGAGGACTATAGGCTTCTCTTTCAATTTCTTCAAAAACCCAACCTGGTCCCCATTGTATTCAATATCATCCCAGCTTCACAGTGTACCTGCAGTTTGTTTATTATACATTCAGTATGGATCGTGGTGGTTATTGAACCTTTTGTATAAATAAATCATAAAATCATAAACCCTGCATCACATCAGTCCTTAGTGGCTACCTGTGGTGGGCAAACACGCAATAGATTTACCCGCATTTACCAACCTCTGTAAATGCAATCATTGTTTTGTAGAGGGTGGATACCAACCTGTACAAACTGTCTGATCCTGATCTGCGTTGACAGTGACCTCAAACTGAAACGCTAGGTGAACAAAAACTAGGAAAATTATAAAAATCTTTTTTTTTTTAAAGCTTGCAGTCATACTGTTGGCAAGGTAGATCCACACGAAACGATACAGAAGAGCAGATAGGAAAATGCAAAACTGCAGAAAGGGGAGCTGCTTCCTTGGCTTAAACTCCAAAGAGGATGGGATGCTGTTATTCACCCCTTTACCGCTGCAGTGAGCTTGCAGATCCTTACTTCAAGCTTCGGAAATCAAAAAGTGAAAGCAAGGTTTCTCACTTTGAGTGTGGCGAGGAATAGACCTTGAGAATCTAAGAAGAAGAAGAAACCAAAAAAATAATAGTCTCCTTACCAGAATCAATCCTGTCTGCGGTGTATTGGGATGAATTGTTTGATCTGAAGATAGTTAGTTAGATTGAGCAAAGCAAATCGTATCCTGGCTTTACAGATGTGCGTTGATCTTTGAAAAATCTCTCGACTGACTGATCAAACACATGGGTAAGAGATTCTACTCCATATAAAGACCAGCTTGCTTTTAAGGCAATCCCCTCCATGTCTCTTGTCAATCCCTTTTTTGAATTTTGATGCTTTAAGATCTTCCTACAAAACACTCTTCTAAGTCTTCCTCGTCCTGCAAAACCCTCTTCTAAGATCATCCTAGGGGTAGTGTGATAATACTCAAGCGGTCCCGTCAGTTTGTCAGGAAGAAAGTTCAGTTCAGTTTTGGGTGATTGCCTTTGCATAGTTGACAAGATGATCCTGCACATGATCAATGGCCTTGCAGCCTGGTTCCTGCAGAGGCAGAAGTGCACACTGTTCCTTCTCCTGGAGGACCCTCATTGGTTCTGTGCACAGTGACAGCACTGAGAACTGTATCTGTAGTGGCTTTCCGTCAATTGTGGTGCTTGTTAATTTAGCACTGCATATAAGGTGAGGGACAGTGGCCCAAGCTACATTTAGGCACAGAGCCAGCAGGCTCTTTGGAGAACTTGAGCTTCCCTTTATTTAATTTAGTCCTGGACCTCCCTGCCATAGACTCCAGGGCCCCTCTGCAGCAGTCTGCCAGATTGTGCAGATTTAAACAATAAAGGGAGGCCAGAGCTGTGCCATCTAACCTCTGCTGATTTTTTAAAGTCCTGCAAAGATGTTTATCAAAGCCAGAGTAGAAAATGTGCCTTTTAAACCCAGGGTGTGCAAATTATTCTTAGGAATCTTTATGCCCTGTCCATCAGGATTGTTCAAAAGGGCTTCAGTTCACAAGTCCATCCTAGAAGGCACCTGCCTGTATTTGAAAGAGTATGGCTTTAAAGAAAACTTGAAAACCCCTCTGTGCTTTAAAGAAAAAAAAAAGAAAATTATTTCCTTTTCTTTTTTGTTTTCGTTTTTAAGATTTCACACCGAGGGCCAACAAAAGCCGTCAGGAAGCATTCTACAAAGCTTTTTTTTTTGGTTTCTCTTGATTTAAATATTGAAACACTGCTGTGTGCCATGCAGTATTCAGAGCAGATGACTTTAAACATTTATTTGAAAATCTTGTTGAAATGCATAGCTCTTGTTTGCAAGAAGGTCCCTAATGACATTAGTCAAAAGATACCTGGAAAACACAAGCAAGCTCAGTACTAAGAAGGAATTGCGTAAACATGGAAACCAGTCTCCTTGAAGCAGTCTTTGTGTTCTGTGATTAGGAAGCTCGGTGGCTGTGACTGAGTGGTATTAGTTTGATCTCTCGCTTGTGCTGAATGGCATGGTGCTGAAATGTATAGGGGATCAGGGAGTAATGTTTTACAAATGGGCTTCAAATTATGCCACAAATATATATCTCAAATACTGTCAGGAAAAAAAGAGGCAATTCTTCTTCAAATAAGAAAAGGAAAGGTCTTTGGGGGCTGAATGTCTTTTGTCTGCTGATATTTACTGTAATATTGCTGTTGATCTCTGCTATTACAATGGAATGGGCTCCCTTATGGGAGTGGGAATGGGAATGGGATTAGATGTTTGATATATAAAGGAGGACAGCCAGGGTGAGTCATGCAAAATAATGCGGCTTTGAAAGAACACATCTTTTCAGCATTAATCATGGATCGAAGTGTCGCAGTCACTAAAACTTTAGCTACCAAGTTCTAAATTTGCACACGCTGGCTATAAATATTCCACCCGCGCCATCCGTTGTGAAGGGAAAACGCTGTTAACACCTTCAACCTCTGTAATCGTCGATTTCAAATAGATTGCACTACGAGCCCTAAAGAACAGCCATCGGAATACAAATGGGTGCGATTTGCAAGGCTTTTTACTCCAGAGTATTATGTAACCATTTATTTTTAAAAATGCAATAATAAAAATAAAACAAATCAAATTACAGCTTGAAAATTAAACGCATACCTGTGATAAAAAGCCCTTAAATAAAATACTTGATGATTTCTACTCGGGTGTTAAAGTATAAGTAGTGCTTTTGACACCCACTATAGAATATCATACCATAGGGCCACATTTTCTATAATAAACTCCACGTTAATGTTACAAAATGAGCCGATTTTGTCCATTGCATCCTAGTACATGATAACCTAATTAGATTCTCCAGCTTCCTTTTCATTGTTTTTTGGTTTGCAGCTGTAATCGCTGTTACAAACACTGAAGTCATTTCACAGCCTGCATTGTTTTCAAAGGGGTTTAAAGGTGTGTTCTTTTAAGATCTCTTGTGAGGTGTGGGAATTTCATTTTTCAAGCTCTTTCTGTTTTATTCATCTGTTTCACTTGTAAACGTGTATACAAATGAACTAACTTGCATTGATTTATTTTCTCAGTACCATTATACTAAGCATGCAGAATAGGAAGTCTGCTTGTCCTTGATAAAGGCAGCGGGGGAGTGTGATCACAGCATGCTCTCAAACAGAGAATTTAAAAAAAAATTAAAGTTTAATTAACTGTTTCTCTCATCTCTTCTGCTGTCCTGATTTCAGGAAACCCGTGACGTTGAGATCTGGGGCTTTGAGCTGACATTGCAAGTTCATCTCGCTTGACGTTTCCGTTGAATGAGGGTTGAGATCAGACTGATGGCACTCTCCAATTAAAGCATCCCAAGGGCGGCGTGGTTTTCATAATCTGTATTTATTATTTATTAAAATTATTGCACTCCTAGAACCTCTCGGAGATGTCACAATGCATTAGTCCTGGGACTAGACGAACAGAGAACCAGGGAAATCTGTCTATCACAAAGTTTTTTGTTTTTTTTTCATTTGATGTACAATTGAAGAATTGAAAAAAGTCACCTCGCACAGCCCTGACTCGATGCGTTAAATCTGTAATATGGAGGGTTTGTGTAACCATTCCTCAGTGATTTAATCAAGAATAAAGTCTGTTCTCCAGAACAGCTCATCATTTTTTATTCTGTTCTTGTCCTTGGTACGGAAGCACCTGTCAACCAAGCCTACTATCTCCCTTCTGTCAAAGTCCATCAGATGTGCGGTCTTGCCTCTCAGGACTGAAACTGGCTTGCTCTAGAGAGATGCATCTTTGAAATAAATTACAGAGTGTATATCAGGGACAGTGACATTTACACAATGGTGTTTTCCAATTTCGTATGTTTTTTTTTTTCATAATTAAGTCATACAAATATTGACCTGTTAATGGACAGTTATTTCTAGGAGGAGGTTGGCATTTATAGATTCCAGTGACCTGTAATGACAAGTAGGGCAGTGTCTATTGAACTGTGGATATCTCAGATTAATTGTTTGCAGTCCTGCTGCTTCTTTGAAAAAGGAATGTTTGAACTCCTGGGTCTTGGTTGGACTGTAGCTGTGACGTGTGCATTGCCCAGGAGGCGGGATATGCAGAACAAGAGTAATGTTACAATGTTTAGCATCTGACTAGGGCTAATACAGAATGCTGGCGTAATGAGTTTATTGCCCAGCAGGTGGCTTAAGGCTGATCCAGAATGCAGGTGTAACACTGTAAAACGTAAATTTAGCGATTCTTCAATCATTTTTTCAGTTCCACAATTTTAAGAATATAAGGCAAACAGTACAGCTGTTGTATTATTCAGAATACAGCACAGTCACGGTATGTTTATTTGTTAAATTGTAACATGTTGTGGGGCCATGCTGGATAGAGATCATAGTAAATGTAAGTCAGCTGACCAAACTTCAGTCTTTATGAAATTGAAATAGAACCCCCCCAGAGAGATCTGATGCAAAGTGTTTTCAATGGTATACTCTCTATGCTTCTCTGTATGCATTAGAGTATACAGTACCTAGGCTTGTTATATTGCTTTACAGCTAGAAATAAATAACACCTGCCTTGGCAGCAGACAAGCAAATAAAGGTGTTTTTATTTTCATTTTCTGTACTCTGCTATGTTTTTAATAGATCCCTGAAGCATGTCATTATTGCCAGCTGATTGATGAAAATGCTGTTTACGAATGCAGCGTGCACATGCCTTCATCATGGCATTATGAATAAAAAATAAATGAATAAAATACTGGCACCATATGTTTCCTAAAACGACACATCAGTTAAAAAAATTAATAAATAAATGTTGTCTTATTTGGTTGAGATCCACAGTAACCTGGGATTCAATGAAGTTACGGCACTGCTACCTTGATGATTTTAAAGGGGCACTTTGTTTATTAAACTATGTATTATTAACTAATATTAAAATGATTGTCTAAAATAAATCTAATATGCTAAACATTGCCTTCGAACAATTTGAACTCTGTTTCAAAGATATGATTGACTTGGAGTTGATAATAAATGTAGGAAACTGATATTTGTGGAACAGTTGTAAAAAAAACTTTGTTTGAGTTCAGAGTTATTAGGAGACGCAGCTCCATTGCAGGCTGCTGATGGTATACCAGAATAGAATTAGAGTCCTTCAGGCATCTGTCAATCTGAGCTTGCACATTTCAAAACAAATGGAGACCCTAGGGATAGGGAATTTGTTTTTAGAATCTGTCAGGGTAATGAGGTATCAGTGGTTCTCATTAATACTCAAAGAGTATGTCTATTGCAATTTTATGATTTATAGGGTTTGAGGTGAAGACTATTAAATGCATGTTTCTCCTGACCAGGATAGGAATTTAGCCAGTTTACAGTGCAGCACAAAAATAAAGCACCCTACAAATATCCCACGGTTAGTTGTATCTCTTTGGATTAGTCCTCTAAAGCCCTTTAAATCTAGTTGAGTGCTTTAAATCTAGTTGAGTGCCGTGCAGTAATGAACAGTTGCTTTGTTTGGCTTCATACGCTCCCAAGGAGTGAACTGCGATGTCAGCTCAATAGATCTGAACTTCTTACTGTACTTTAAGAACGGGATATTGCTGAATATAAAAAGGTTACTTGGCAATGGATCAAAGCATTTCTTCAGCATTATAAGAGGTGGGAGGAAGACAGGCCACTGCAAACAACAGAGTACACGACCTGATAGACCAATGCAAAAACTCAACTGGATTCAGATTTGCTAAATCTATACTTGGTAAAAAAGTTTAGCACAGTATTTCTTTTTCACTGCATTTTTGCTTTTTTTTTCCCCTCCAGGGCAACAACGACATTATTATGTATTGCATGTTACTACAGCAATCACAAAAAAAACACACTCACAGTGACAGTTAGAAATTAACCTTTCACGCTTTCGCAGTGGCTAAGTCTGCAATTCTACCTGAATAATCCGGTTTTCTGGAAATCTGGTGCAGGATCGATGTCTGCCCTTGTCCAGTCAAATGTTCCTGCGATATTGTAGAAAGTAGTGTTTGATTAATTTCATGTTCAGGCAAGAAAAAGCTTCTCTCCCCTGATGCTACAGTGACAGGCACAGTGAAAAGCAGACACAAGGCAATACTGAGGTTAGGATGCAGGTCCAGCAAATTCCCCTTGTAGATGTAGTGGAGCATAGCAAGAGGCAAGGATGATACATTGGCTGGAAACGCATTTATTTGTTTGCAGTGTGTCGAAATGAGTTAATTTTTAAGTGTCTTACTGTTTTTAGCTTCAATTGTGGGTTACATGATTACGAGTCCATGTGGCTGTGTGCAATTGCATGGGTTGCATGTGCCTAAACCCATTACTGATGCTTTCACTGTGCTTTATTACACATTGCTATGCTTTTACTATGGTAAACATTTATTAGGGAAATAACGAAATGACCTTTCAACTCTGCTGGCCGAAACTACTTGCCCTCTGTGGGCCGCAGCAATACAAATGTACTTTTATATAGTGCCCTTCACGCCATGGCATCCCAGAGCGCTGTACAAGTTGAAAAAAGTATGTTTTTAATAAAAAAAGACCTGGGAAAAATGGAACAAATACATTAATTATACGTGAACTGTCGCTTCAAAGCAATTCATACTCCTTGCCAAAAAAAGGTATGCCACATTCCCATCTTATTGACTGTAACGAACCTTGTAATCAAACGTCTGCCAGCTTTGAAACTGCATGCATACTCAGTGCTAGTTAGGGTCTGTTTCATGTGATAGCTGACAGTACTTACCACTGGGATGCTGTGCTTGAAAACTGGGAGGGAGGGAAATCCCCTCCAGGGTTTTCTTTGGGATGAGTGCTGTTTCGCTGTGATAAAATACATTTAAAACAATAAAGCACTAAAACAGCCCGCAGGGATAAGTGAAGCGAAATCGGATGAGTTATTTCAATGAGGGGTTCTGGTTCTTGCTGTGCCCAGAACTTAAACCTCATTTAAACATTTCATAAAACGTTTCTTTAAATCTCACTTGATTTAATTTCTCACAGAACTTCATTTCTCATCCTTCTTCCCTTTTGTTCTGAAGATGAAAGGTTTAGGCTCTGCTCACTGAGCAATCTGCAGAAAGAAGGATAGGAAATAGAATCCCTTTGTGCCTGTTTACTGCAGTAGATTATTTAATAGGTTATTCTCCTGTGCATTGTTAATCAGTAGAAGCCTCAGAACTTTCATCCACCAATCAAGAAGCTCCTCTGCAGGCACTACCACCCAATAGATGACCGCAGAACAATCAGATAGAATGTCAAGCTTAAAGGAAAGCAAAACATTGAAAAGGTAAATAAACCTGCATGTTGAAGACATATAATGGTTGTTAAAACAATAAAGACACTTTTCCAGTTCCTAATGGCGATAAAACCCTGATTATTGGTCCTTCTTGACCGCCAGGCGGCCTCTAATGAGCGTTCTATTGCTTAAGCAAATTCTTTTAACAACAAAATGTATACTTTGTCAAAATGTAGGTCTTGTTGATAGTTCAGTTTGATTGCGTTCCCCAAATGTTGTTTTAGCTGTAGGAGTCAGTTGTTGCATGGGTATGTATAATTGGCCTATATATAATGATCTGCCAAAAGAGATTCATTAAGGATGGATTTTCTCTAGAGTTTTTTTTCTCTCTCTAATAACACAGTTGAGAGCCGTTTTAACTGAGGGGTGGAACAATCTGAATAAGTCGATAAATCATATTGAATTACCTTTGTGTAGGTGGAATTAAGTCACCACAGAGATTGACAAGCAGGCGGGATATTCCGAGACGCATGCTCCACTGTTTCAATTATCCAGAATTTTAAACACTCAATCATACTATCTGGCAGTGTGTTTTAGACACTGTGTCAGAAACACTTTTTAACTGGACTTGGAAGTTACTTTGATTATTAAATTGATCTACATTTTTTACATGGCCTTGTAAAGTGTCCAGTAAATATTGCAACGATAACACTCCGACATTTATTCTGCCAGTTATAAAAAAAAAAAATTGATTTGGCATTGATACCAGGATCATCTTGTAAATAATATTATTATTATTATTATTATTATTATTATTATTATTATTATTATTATTATTATTATTATTATATTGGAGGATACAGTACATAATCCTACTGCTAAAAATGTATCTCCACTATTTGAAGACATAAGATATTTTATTGGCACTCCCTTGGCTGTTTTAAACTGCAATCTAAAATCAGCAAAGCCTTAGAGCCTTGAAAAGAACCCAAGTGTAATCAGTGTGCTGTTACACATCCTGTAGTTACAGTGACTGGATGAACATTACACCTTCTGCAACACAGTAAGGTGTAGAGATGGGCTGCCAGCTCAGCAAGGTGTTTCTGATGTCATGCGTGACCGTTAGTCAATTCATACATGACCATTAGTCATACGTGACCATTAATCAATTCCTTCAGAGAAATTGTGTAGAAGTCTGCAGCAGCCAGGTCTATATTACAGTCTGGCACGTGGAAGCACCTTCCAACCAGGTGCCTGTTATCCAAAGCTGTCAGAGCTACTGTATTGCCTGTCACAACTGAAAGTGCCTTGCAACAAGGATGCATGTTAGCCATTACATTATCCTTACAAATGGCACATTTACACAGCTTTGTTTTGCCCAGTCGCTATAGGATCAATGCGGGAGCAGCCTTTTGTCATGCAACTTTTAGACACACAGTATAATCCTCATCAAGTTCTCATTCTGTAGACGTTAGAAAACAAAATTGAATTGCATGTGGTTCACTTTAAACGGCTGCAGCAGAGTAAATAGAAGCACATTAATTACAGACTGCTAGTTTGAATAAGGCTCAACTTCAGCATGTTTGCAGCCTGATCCAACATTGTCCATATGTATTTGTCCTCTCTTGTACACTCGCTGTACGATTGTGTTATCCATTAGCAATTATCCATCCTCTCACAGACTCCTCACCTCGATCATAGATCTGCAATCCGTCTTTATTTGTAAAAGAGTACAAATGCTTCCAAAGTACACCTTGATTTAGAATATTTCATTGCTGTTGTTGTCCTTAATAATACAGAGATACAGGGTCTGTAATGCAACGTAACATACCGCTTTGTAGTTAACATATACTTAACGAAAAACTGACAACCAATTGAAACATCTGACATTTCGAAATCTATCATGAAATACCATACTGCTATTACAGCTTTCAGTCGATTGTTTTGTAGTTTCTTTGATTACATAATGTTAAATAAAAGATCTAAATTACGGTCATATTCCAATTATGTCTCAATCTTAAAATTCTACGTGATGCCGATATTCTGGCCATAGCTATAGGTATCCAGAAAAGGAAAATCCAAATAGCAGACCAGTCTAATTTGGCATGAACGATCTGTTTGCTGTTATGAAAAGTCGTGAAGAATAAGTGGTGGAATATACACCATAACAGTATAGCGCAGGCACTTGTTCATGAAAACACCCTTTATGAATACATGCAACTTCTCCACTGCAGAGGGATTTGGGCTGGCTTTATTGCAGAAGAGCCTGTGTTATATAACGCCTGTGATAACAGAAAAACAAGTTGCCTTAATAAATATTCAGCATGTGCTAAAGGGGAACAAGGACCTTTGTTGCCACGCTAACAATAGTTTTGTCAGGTCCTGCAGCGTTTCAATAAAAGGTCTTTCCAGGTTCCTAACGATGCCTCAGCTGTAAAAGCAGCTTGTGACATTTGCTAGCTTGATATTATGCATTCTCCTGCTTGGATATACCTGATATGCTCTGGGCTATTGCCATAATAACATGCTGCAATCAGATGATCCCGTGTGCTCAGTAATTAGCCCTTCACCTCTGAGGGAGATCTGGTTTGGAAACAGGCATAAATATCAAACTAGCTCCCAGTGTTCATTAGGGTACTCTATATCACAAAACCAACACACAGTTCACTAATGAATAGTCCTTGCTAAAGAAAGGACCCCGATTATGGTGCCTAGCTGTATCCAGTGCCATTGTCCTTCACTTTCAGAAAAAAAAGAAAACTTACAACAAGCTACTGTTACTGCATCTTACAGTATGTCATCTGCATTTCATAGTAGTTCTTAACAAAGCGGCCACTCCCTGTGTATTATTCAGTGCCCTTGTGTTTAATTAGCCTGTTGGTGTAATGAATAAGCAGGTGAAAAAGAGCCACACGCATACATACCGGTGTAGTGAAGCAACTGGAGTATCTATTGTAGTGCCCAAAAGTTTTGACACCCTCCCCTGATTTCAATACAAAATGCTCTTTGTTAACGTTGCTCGTATTACCACTTAGGATCTGTTGATAGGAATGATGTACCAAACATGAAAATTATTCACCGCACTTCTTGCGGATCTGTTTTATATATTACAGACTATTTTCTTTCATTTCTGGCTTCAGTTGTATTTTTTTTTAAACTGAAGGGAGGGTCGATACATTAATTGAAGAGATTGTTTTGCCTGCTCCCGAGTCTCTGCAAATTGGGCTGGAGAAGTTTGGCAGCTCTAGAAACGGGCAATTAGGCAGTCAAACACACAAACAACATCCAGTCTGCCAGCAGAGCTCCGAGCGATCGTTCTGAGTGATAGATGAGTTTGCTTCTCCTCAGCAACAAACCGGGGAAGGTCAACCTATTTAGCCCAGGTGAAGAGAACTGCATTATCAGTGTAGTGTGACTGTGCTGAAAGAGTAGCAAAAACATATTGTTTCCCCCAGTTCTTGGGTATGTCTGTTTATGCATTCATTTATTTAAATGTGATCTCTATCTAGATATCTACATTGCCTCTCCAAAATCATTGCAACACAGTGTGTTGTCCAGAATTTGGAGCAGTACTATGGACATTGAAACTCTATTGTATTAAAAAAAAAAATATGTCAGGCTTCATTCAAAACAAGATGAACAGTGCATATAAATGAGATATTCCCTAGTTTAGAAAAAACAAAACCATTCAAATGGGATCAGAAAGGGCAGTATTCACTGGTGGTTCTCTGTAGTTACAGCTGACTGGCTGAGACTAGCGTTGCCAGTCAATGACTGACTGGCTGTCAATGTGAACTGAAGGGCCTGCTTGTGCATCAGTGCTAAATTCACAAGGCTGTGTACACAGACTCAGGGCTTGCCGGTTGTACCAGGAGCAAATAGATGCTTAAAAGGTGGAACTTGTTATTTCCTGTACACCTTGCTTTCCATCGATGTGTAAAAATAATGATCCGCCTTGCCCTGCTGTCTCCAATCAGGAGAGCAGTGTCTTTGCATTCTCTAACAAGATAGCAACTTGCCATGCCCTCTTGTACAAGAGCCGCACAAGATATGGGCAATCATGGCTGAATGCATTGTGTGGTGTGCTCCGATTATAACTCTGTGCATGCTTGCTGATCTTGACTTGCGTATCCCCAGCCTTACATTTTTACAGGGTGTCCCAGAAGTCAGGCATGCAGGTAATATCATATATTATTCTAATATCATATCATTTATTATTATTAAGATGGTCTCTGGTAAATCGGGTCTGCACCACACAACAAAATGATCTGAATTCGTAACCAATAATAACAATTTTGCCTGTGATGCCTGGCATATGGGACACCCTGTAATTCTAATTGTGCTTTCTAAGAAACTCAGAATTGGATGGTATAGATTTTAATGATGAAGGTCAAACCATAAAATCTGTTTTGTGTAATACACACTACTGTGTCATTTAAACGAGCATGTACATGGACTTCATAATCACAAATTCATGGCTTGGGATTACAATGAGGTTGACAGAATTGGAATCCAATTGCAATGAAACTACACAACCTACAATCTATGATGTTGGCATACATGTTCCTAAAACGTAAAAATCCTTATTAAAAAAAAAAAATGGAAGATTGGTGTTACCTTTCACATACCACCAAAGCAGAACTTTACTGTGTCATTGTGGACTTTGTTCCTGAGAGGCCTGGGGAAAGTAACTGTGTGCTGCTAGTGTGATGCTAATGCGTTTGCAAAGCTCCCTAAAACTCCTGGAACACAATCCTCCAGAGCTGCTGGCAGGCTGAGCTGCTTCTGCAATGGCTTCTCTGTGCATTCCCCCAGGAAACTCAGCAAATAAACAGTGCTGGGGTTTGAAATACAGGTATGCCTCGAAACTGTCCTTCTGCCAGATGGACTGACCTTCAAAACTCTGTGGTGTCAGCAACAACAAACTGCAAATGCATTGCATTTTACAGTGTATAGTGTTTTGGACGTGATACAATCCCTTATAAAAGTTTACCACGGTACATTCGCACAGTAATTTAGCAGTTTTACCCTGCATTTCCCAGGATTATACCAGGCATTTGCCATAATATACACTTACCTATGTTTTACCTATGTTTTACCATTCCTCTCTGGTCTTTTCAGTGCTTACCTGTGCTTTACCATTCCTCTCTGGTCTGTACAGTGCTTACCTGTGCTTTACCATTCCTCTCTGGTCTGTACAGTGCTTACCTGTGCTTTACCATGCTTTCACTGTGCTTTGACCCACTTTGCATTGTTTTTCCTATGGGAAACTTGTATACGGGATATGTATGCCCTGTATCCAAAAGTTTGATATTCATAAAGCAGTTATTTTAATCCAGACCAGTTTAATGAATACCAAACTGTATTAAAACAATCAAAGCCGTCTGTCCTTGGTTTAGTTGTATGGAAAGGGCCTAATATCCCACAGCACAGTACATAGCTTTAAGATCCCTCTATTACGACCACTAAAGTTAGACTTTGCCTCAACCTTTCAAATGTTCTGCTTGCTGGTTTATGGCCAGTGCTTATCATTTATTACAGTACCAGCGGCGGCTTCTTCATTCATTTGTACCTTATAAGTGGGTACATTTGAGCCTTTGATTGTCACTAATGGACTACTACTACAGGGTCACACAGTTGAAAAAGGGTTAATAAATGAACACACATATGTAACTTTTTTGTTCTGTTATTTGTTGCAGGACAAATGACATAGGATGATCACTGCTGGTCACCTCTTTCTGTCTGTGCTGTCATCCCTTCTTGTGCTGGCTGCGGGCTTGGAGCTTCTGAGTCAGGACAACGTGTGCTCCACGGTGGTCGCGGGGGTGCTGTACGGCTCCTTCTCGCTCAAGGACGTCTTCCCCAAGATCGCGGCGGGCTGTTCCTGGACCCTGGAGAACCCAGACCCCACCAAGTACTCGCTCTACTTCAAATTCAATCGGGAGGAGCACGCCTGCCTCCACTTCTCCCCTATGGTGTTGCCGCTGGACCACTACCTCTCCAACCACACATGCACCCAGCTGGACTACATCGACTACGAAGGAGTGGAACTGTGCGAATCCAGGGCTCCCGTCACCTTCCTCCAGTTCGACAAGAACTTCGTGCAGCTCTGCTTGACCAGAGAACCGGAGTATGTGCCGTTCCTAGCGGAGGAGACTCTGGAGTTCCACCTCGTGGAAGTTCTGCTCATCAACAATGAGAACTCCAGCCAGTTCACATGCGGGATCCTGTGCCGCTGGTTTGAGGAATGCCTTCGCTCCAACAGAAAGAGTGAACACTGTGGAATTACCCAGACGGGATGTATCTGCCCAGAGGTCCTCCCCCCACCCCCGCCTCTGTCGGCGACCAGGCAAAACGAGTCCGTCTCCAATGTGATACTCCCCCCACCCAGCAGTGATTGCTGCGTCACCGAATTGCATTCTACGAATGCTAACGATATAGCCCCCAGAGACGCCAGGCAAGGTAATGCAACTTTTCTTTCTGAATTCTGTTTTGTTGGTGTTTTTTTTAAAGAACAAGACAGTTTCATAAATCTTACATGAAGCGCACTCTGCTACTTTAGACCCATTTGCGGTTCAGCAGCGGGACCTGAAAGGCCTGCTTTGAGTTTTAAAATGGATCAATCAATGTAGGAACAAAATCACAAACCTAACATTCGGGAACTATGTACTGCTTGTATTGCCTGCGGTTAATTCCATCCTCATTGTGTTCTGGGTTTATTCAGGCTAGAGAAAACAGAAGGGGGTTATAAATTGTTTGGGGAAGCAGCCTATTGGGTAGAGCGCAGGAATGATGGACAGGAAGGGGTGGGGCTTGTGTTTGGTTCTAAAGGAAGTTGGGAGGTTAGGTCAATTTAGGTCCAGAACTTCTTGGAAGAGAGAGAGTTGTGTAGCTTATCTGAACCCTGCAGAACCACACAGCCCTGTGCAATTCTCCTAAGCCTGGTATTTTTAGGAACGCGTGTGTTAGAGAATCGTGATGAGCTATTACTCGTGTCAGTTGTTAACTAGGGTCAAATGGGTTCACCACCATTTTGTTTTGGTAGAGTGGATAACAGGATGTAGATAGATGGATAACTTTCATTTTTTTTCTCCTGTCACACTCAGAACAATTGAGCTGCAAATTATCAGTGGATTAGATTCATAGATAGACAGATGGGTAGGGAGATAGACAGCTTTCATTTCTCTTGCAGTCAGGCTGTGCAAATTGAACAATCAGATTAGATTGCTTCTTTGTACTTGTCATGTCCCAACCTACATGGTTGAACAGTGTCTTTGCTGCTTTTTCACTGTAAAAAAAAAACAAAAACATATCTAGTACATTTATAGATATTGATAAATATGGATCAGAATCCATGACGGTGAAAGAAAAGAAATTAAGGAGAAATGTGCACAGTAATAAATAAATACAACTAATTTACTTGGGTTGTTTCAGAACTTGAAAAGTCCTTAATCAGCTGAAATGCCATGTACAGGGCTTAGGGTTTGTTTTCTCCCTATTTCTGAGAGCCTACAATGTAAAAGAGAAATGTAAACCCGATGCCAGTCATTCAAGGTTACCTTTGTAATCAAATTCAGCTATGAATACAAGCAAAGCTTTCAATATCCATTAAACAAGGAAACAAACATTTTTTTTTGGGGGGGGGGGGGGGGGATGTTTTCAGTAGGATATTTTAACTCAAAGTACTATTTGCCTAGGCTATTAATTTTCCACTAAATGGAGAAATCATTGATCAGAGAAAAAAAGGAAGTTGTTTGCAGATTGCAGATCCTGGCAGGCTTTGTCGATGATCCTACAGTTAAAATATCTCCCAGACAACAATTAGAGTGAGAGGGAGGCCAGGAGGTTAAAAGGGAGCGACCTGGGGAATGTGAGAGAATCCTGCCGCTTGATCCTCTCATCAGGGACGAAAGCATGGGCCTCGCTCCCTGGCTTTCTTAATAAGAGATAGAGAAATGAGACCTGAGTGCCTGAACCCTTCAGGAACTCATTTTTAATGAATAAGACCAGGATGTATACGCGTCCAGTCGAGCAGAATTGACTGCAGCTGATTGAAACAGACCCTCAATGCAAGAAATCAACAGCCGAGGTCACTGGCCCTTTTTATTGTTTAATTTAGTGCGGGAAATTAGCTGCGGCTACCAGCGCCATCAGAGTTGATTGATGTACCTCCTCCTCTTGGCTGTATCTTATTTACCTGCGGCCAGAGGGCAAAGACAGTATTTAGAAAGGAAATGATTGTGGTACAGTTTTAAACAAGGTATTTAAGTTACATGCATGTAGGCACGCATTAAACAGTACAGTCATCAGTGCCACGAAAAACAAAGAACTGGTAGGTCTCTGCCTTTAGGCCAAGATGGTCATTGTTTGCTGTTGACCCATATTCCTTATCTTCCCTTTATGAAAGTTCACTGCTGCATTAGTAAAGTGAAAGCATGGAGGGGGGGGGGTGCATTAGTATTAGCACAATGTAAAGGAATCATATAATCCTCATGGTAAATGATAGTATTCATTGTATATGCATGGGAAACTGCATAATGACCTTGCAAGTATACCATTGTAAAACATCTTATAGGTAACAGTGGTTTGGACAAACCAGTTAATGATAAGGGCACGGGCTATGAGACAGAATAGTATTTTATTTTCCCTCATTTCACTTGGCAGTCTTTTGGTATTGCGGTTAGTTTCAAAGCAGTCTACTGTTTCTCTATAAGCTTCTCGTGACTCCTGTATGATAGTGGCCAGGAACTGGTTAAGCCTGTTTGTTTTATTAAAGGGTTAAGCTGACTGTAACATATTGCAGATGTACAGCCTGTTTTCATGTCACAACCATTACTTAATTCATCCACCATTAAATGATTTAATTTGTTTCATTAATTTGTTTTCGTTACTGCAATTACACCACGGACACTGATAAAGATATAGCGATGTTGTAGTTGGCTTGGTTAGCCTGATTCACAAATCACATGGGTTATCCCATTAGCAATCAGCCTGCTTTTGTAAGAGTTGTATGGTGTCACAGAGAGCACAGATCTTGCCCTACCTAACATTTTTAACTAAGGCAGCCCAAGATATTCAAGGGGTTTGTGAGTCCAGCCAGTAAACACTTCAAAGTTCCAGCAATAAACAGAAAAAGATATTTTGCAAACCTTTTAATTCGCGTTTTAATAAACTCCTTTTCATTGGAAATGTGTTGCATGAATCTAAATAAATTGTTCCACGCTAATCGATACCCACCAGCTCTTCTCAACTAAGCCCTAAAACACAGGGATAACTCATTTCACATTTTATTCTTCTGCCATTGCATTTCCATACCGTGGGTAATTTCTTACAAAATATAGTTAACATGTACAGGGTTAGAAATGGGGTTTTATTTTAGCATTGAATCCCAGAGGCAACGGGCATTACCTGCTAGAAAATTGGCTCTGAGCTGAAAGTTAGAGAATAGCTGTATGAATGGAAGTGTATGAATATATATATATATATATATATATATATATATATATATATATATATATATATATATATATATATATATATATATATATTAAACCTGCTTTTATCTTCTGCCTCAATGAGAGTTTTAAAGATTCTGAAGCCCTTAGGGTAATGACTTCTTGCAAGCAGATTGGCTGAGGCCTTCTGGCGATGTTTTATAATTAGTCATTTGTTGATATTTAGTGTATTCATGTTTCAGGGAGGATTAGGAGCAGCACTGGCTTGATTAGCTGTAAATGTTTTCAGGGAAGGCTGTTACTCGGATTTCAATCGGGCAGTAATAATGATTAATGCACAGTCCTCATTACCAGAGGAGCTGAGACCAGGAATCAGCAGAGCTTTCCGTGGCCCTGCAAAACATTAAAGAGAGTCTTTTCAAAAGGCATAGGAAAATGACTGGAGTGTCATGCATCATCTTCTACAGCACAGTGCTTTCCCTTGCACGCATTAAACAACATTGCTCGACAAAGGCTCCATAAAGGTTAGAATTAAGGACCGATTTTGATCAGAGTTTACATTTCGTTTGATCTGAAGTGCTCCTAATGCATCCTTGTGCACCAAGACATGTTTTTTTATAAATATAAATATATATCTACACTCCTTGCAGGATTATATTTAATAACTTTGGTTTGCAGAGGCAAAAACGTATCAATATATTCAATTTTGTTTCATTGGATTTGCTTTATAGTCACCATTGTGTTTTTTTGTTTTGTTTAATTGCAGGGTTTATTGTAATGTGATTGAATGCAGTCTAATTATTACTGATTGCGAATCTTAAAACAAGGTAATCAGGAACAGACACACTCCACAGCAAAACCATCGTCATGCATAAGACACAAAATGCTTCTATTGTGTTGCAATGCAAGTTTAAACAATAATAATGATACCGATTTACATAATTGTGTGCAGCAGGCATTACAAGGTTAAAAAATAATAGCATGGAATCAGAAAAATAAGCAGGGAAATCCATTGGGTTTTAAAGCTAATTAACGGTGGAATGCACAGAAATGCCAATCAAATAAAACAAAAGCAAGTTGATGCAGTAATCTGTCCTAACGAGGGTACGTGATGGGGGGGGGGAGGGGGGAGGGGGGGAGGGGGGGGCGCTAATCCATGGAGGGTACTGCCCTCAGGCTGCAGGCACATGGGAGGTCTCAAACACACCCAGGAGAGACCTCAGTGTGCCGAACGGTGCGATAAATAAACTTTTTATTGCTCTGAATCTAACAAGATAAAAACAACCACCCCCCCTCCCCCAGGAGACTTTTATTACAGCTTTTCAAGGTTCATGCCTCCCTCCATCCCTCCCCAGCTGCTTTGAATAATGTATGGTGGCCTTTAATATAATCGTCTACCACTTGGGAGGTCTTAAAGGTTACCACTGCGCGGTGGAATATTCAGCAGTCCATCTTTAAAATAAGATGTAAAAAACGATTGCTTGTCACTTTTGCAGGTGCTGTAATGTTTCTATTGAAGGGTGGTCAGTCAACTGTTATATGATAGACTGATAGAATAAAACAAGCATGGAAGGGGTTTGTAAAATATATTATACCACAGGTATAGTTATTTGATCTAAACAGAGGGAGATCTTAATACCCCAAGGTTAACCCCATAAGGTACACAAGAAGGTACAAACGTTTTCTTCTTAAAATACATTTGTGAGTGACTCAAGTGTCACGAGAAAACTGACCATTTGGATGACCAGAACCAACCTGTCAGGGGAAATAAGAAAGTTTAGCTCATTTTTAAAGGTTTAAGGAAATCAAACACCAAACAGTACAGGTTAGTTTGTTTCAGTATGTAAAAATATTGATCTAATAATTAAATAATAAATTTACGGTGGTATTTACACATGCCACTATTAAGAAAACAGTTTTATTAACCCCAGTGTTTATAACATGGATTACCCCCAGCTGTCCCTAAACAGGGTTTAACCCCTACCAACCGAGCCACCAAACTCCTTCAGTTGAGCTCATGTTGCTGAGAAATCCGCTTCCAAAGTGTAGTATTGCTTGTCTGCATGGATTAATGCTGAAATTAATTAGGCAAATCGCACAATGTAAAACCTGGTCCTGCAGTGGTTTGCCGGTCACTGTGGATCTCCATCATCTAGAGACTAATCAGCATTATGGAATGTCAATGATGCTTGCCTGTCAAAGCTGGGTCTCTATAATCAGTTAGAAAACCCAACAATGTAGGGACACGGTGGCGCAGTGGGTCAATTGGAATTGAATCCGTCTCCTATCTCAAGGGGAATGATGATTCAAATGAAGGATTCCTCTGAAAGGATGTTCACTGCTCACGACTGAAGCAGGCTTTTGATAACCATTTTGTTCAGAGCTCGCTCTGTTTCTATTTTAGCGCTGAAATAAATAATTTTCTTTGCGTCTCTTACGGGTTACTAACGGGGTTGCACTGGAGCATTCCACAAAACAAAATACAGAAGATAAACAGAATGAACAGTAGAAGCTTGCATTCCAGTAATAAACTTATTACTGGAATGCCATCAGTATGATGATTGTCAGATGGATTGTTCTCAAGCCTGCTAGAGATTTATAACGAATCAGCTTTACAAAGAACCGCACTAACTCTGCCTTCTTATTTATAGCTAACTAGGCTCTCAGAAAGATGAATGGCTCATCTGTGGGCTAGAAAAACGGAGCCAAAAAAGATAAGGATGAAGGTAAAAATACAGCACACTGTATATTAGTTGCAGTAGCATAGGCAAGGGAAAAAAGAAAATGTTATCTCCAAAACCGGAAACAGCATGTGTGAATTTAAGAGTTTCAATAACTCAAGGTACAGTCAGCTAAACAGTTCAAAAGTATTATGGTTTGTGTTTGTTTGGAATTGGGTCTGGCGAGGGGCTGAGGAATAAAGAGGCAAGGGCTTAATGAGGTTTGCCTGGAACTGATATAAATCACAACTGGATTCTTGATTCGTAAATAAAAAGAGGGTTAAGAATCAATAAAAAATCAATGAGCTAATGATCTGAGCTCTGCAGAATGCTTTCGTTTTAACCTGAGCCATTCCACAGCGTGGGTGAGTATGCAATACATTCAGACAAATAAAAAAAAAACCTTTTGCATAATGTATTTTCCTTAATGATGCCCTTTAGGAGTTATGTATGTAACACAGTTAAAAAATGTAATCAAGTTAACAACAATGTAGATGGTGGTGGCATTTCCTGAATTGTTTGTCTATCTGAGTCATTATGCTGGCATATCAGGAGGCTGTGTGGTCTGGTGGTTAAAGAAAAGGGCTTGTAACAAGGAGGTCCCCGGTTCAAATCCCGGCTCCGCCACTGACTCATTGTGTGACCCTGAGCGTCACTTAACCTCCTTGTGCTCCGTCTTTCGGGTGAGATGTTGTTGTAAGTGACTCTGGAGCTGATGCATAGTTCACACACCCTAAAAGTGTCTTCTAAATAAACAAATAACAATAATCATTAAAAGCAATAACGCTTCAAAACCATTGTCTGTCTTAGTATATTGTATACTAACCCAATCAGTGGATTTCAAGCTGCACCTATTTCCCCCATCTTGTATGAATTAGTGGTTTGCTTTAACTACAATATTTATAAAGGGATTGGAATATTGTAAGCATTACTGATGCAGAGGCACAGAACGTTGTAATTGGAAATAGACAATTCTGGACAAAACATGTTACAGTATCTCACGTTCAAGTTTACACTCAAATATTTACAACTTTCTTCCACAGTGTAGTTTGCCCAAATATAGTGATAACATTTAACAATCAATGAAAGCAGTACGGGGTTGCTGCACATTTTAATTGAAAATAGTCCAAAAACATAATTTCTGTAAACAAACACATGGCAAACTCCTGCTGGGAAGATTAGATGGGTGCACTTTGCAATTATTTCTTTTGGCTTGGTTCGTTCGGTGGAGGCTGGCAATGCACCTGTCTCTGTGGGGCAGAGACTGACAGAGCTGTGATTGCTACTAAACAATAACAACACAAATCAATCTTCATTCCCAATCCCGAGAAACAAGCAGAGCTGGCTCTCTTAATTACACACTCTCTGGTTTTACTTCTCATTCCACTTCACTGTTAAAAACTGTGTACACTAGATTACAGTATGTGTTTCCAGAAACCAAATTAACCTGCAAGGCTCTGGGTTTACCACGCTGGGGGCTTTGATTTCACATCAATCAGAAAACAAATATTATATTAAAGCATGGCTTTAAAAAAAAAAAAAAAAACATTTCCTTGGTTTGGACATAAAAAAAAAGAAAATACATTTTAACATTTCCTGCCTTGCAGTTTTTATACCAACTTTAACACGTAAACCATCTGTGTTCTAGTATTGTGGAGGGTAGTATTAGACTAGAGAAAGTTGAGAATGTTCATTAGAAGGTTGACTGTCTTCCATAACTTGGACAGTCCAGCTCAGAAGGGAAATGACATTCCCAAATGTATTCATCTTATTGGGTCAGATTAAATATCCTACCGCTGCCACCAAAGTAACAGTTCAGATACTGCAGCTTGGTACAGGGAATGAACACGTCACTTAATGAACACAGTGCTTAATGAATACAGCACTTTAGCTGGCTGAATGAGATCTCAAGCATGGCTTTTATTAGACAATGGTGCATTGATTGGATCTGTTTAGCTAAGATTTTGTTTTGCTACACAACAGCGCACACCCTGGCATGTCTTATTGCTAATGCATTTGTATTTTAAACGACTGCACACACACACCCACACACACACCCACACCCACACACACACATGTTTGCCCATCAAAAAGCTTAGCCTATGTTGCCATATGCAAATAAGACTAGAGTGTAATCGCAGCTTCAACAACAACAGCTGAAATCCATAAAAAAAAAGAGCCAGGCTCTAGACAAAGAGATGAAGTAAAAATTCTGCTGCATGTGATTGCTCCTGACAACCAGGATTAGTATTCCATGTACATCAGTCCCCCTCTCTGGCCCTTGCTTACCCTGCTATGTAGTACCCGTTTTATGTGGTCATTTTACAAGGTTTAATTTTTTACTATGTTCCACTTCAATGGGGGGTTTTTTTCCGAGCATTCATAGACTGTGCCAGCTATCCTTTACCGTCTCAGCCTGCATCTGCATTTCTGTTTTAACATGGTCCCCCCGAAGCTAGGAATAGCTTTGTTTATTGGGTCATTATGCAGGACATTGAGCTTCAAGTCTGCAGTGTTGCCTTAATATGTCTCTGCTTCGTGCTGAGGTAGACATTTTCATTAACTAGGCTGTGTTATTGATAGGGTCCAAGGGAAAAGCAATTCATTTGTTTACAGCTGAACAGTCCAAACAACATTCACACAATATACAGTAGCTTAATAACAACAGACATTAAAGACACTAGAAGGGGAATGGTTGTGTATAGAGTATAGTAGAAAACAAACAAAAGAAAAAACTGTCAACTGCCTCAAATGTTCATATTATAATTAAACTGTAGCTGTCGTCGTAGTATTGTAGTAGCATCATAACTACACAATCATCTGTGTAATTCATGTTTTATTATTGCAGTGTAAGCTGACCATTTGGCCCATCAATGCCCGTCCAGTTCCTAGTAGCAGATTGATGCCAAGGCAGGTCTTATGCTCATACCCGTACCCTAACCACTCTCTGTGTAAAGAAGTGTCTCCACCTAATTTCTGTCTGCCTCCTGGTATCTGTGATGTGCTTAAAGTATGGGCTAGGGTTAACTTTGTCAGCTCCTTTTTAAGATTTTAAAAACTTCAGTCAAGTCTCCCCCAGTATTCAGTTCCCTCTACCGATCCTCCGAACTCACACCTACGTCTAGGTTGATCTTTGCTGGACTTTCTCCAAGGCCGCAATGTCCTTTTTGTATTGCAGGCATCATAAATGAACACAATGCATTGGAATTCAGTGCAATTCACCCTTTACAAGTATTATTATTATTATTATTATTATTATTATTATTATTATTATTATCACCACTAACTGATCACCAAGACATAAGATACAAAAGCCTACACATGGTCGAGTCAGGGCAGTCATTCACCTTTCATAAACACCAGCCAGGAGATGTACTGAAGGGAATAAAAGACCTCCCTGAATAGATTTAGCTGTGCAAGCTGCAGAAACAACAGGGATAGCAGTTACTACAGCCATTGAAAGGAGGCTGAGCGGTTTTGTAAAGTAGGTGGCATATTGGCACTGTAGGAAACTATAGGGAACTATCAGTGGCTTTGTGTGCGAGATGCATTCTAGAGTAAAAAGGCCAACACTGTGCAATGGAGAAATGCATCCGGCTGCCTAGGAGACAAGAACTGCAAGGATAACACTGCTATTGTAAGCCTGGGACCCAGAGAAAACAGAGAGGCGGGAAAAAAGATGATGAAAGTTACTATTTGTCTTGTAAAGAGTATATCAATAGCTATATGTAATGTTTGTATTGCTACGCAGAGTTCAATTATTTCTGCCTTTTATTTTTTATATCTATTATTTATAGTTCATACCCCCCCCAGGCTACGGGAATCGAATGAATGAAAATGTGCAGTCTTTTGTAACACCATTATTCAACTTGCATACTAAATGTAGTTTATGTTCCTAACACCTGATTGACAGAGCTGTTGAAGGATGCTTGACCAATTTATTAATAACTTATTGGTGTTGATTGGAGCATCAGTCCCTATACCATTGAGAATGTTGGTACAGTAGTACTTGCTATAGCTATTACTGTACTTCAGTATAGATCATTTGTGATTCACTGTTTGCCCTGTTACAAAACATGATGTTGTTTAATATCGATATACACTTTACAGGATTTGTTTGCATAGATAAGCTTTGTAAAGCCCAGAGAAGTATAGTAAAGCATAACAAATTAATAATAAAGAAATTGCTATCTGTGGTAAACTATGGTTCATGCATAGTATGCTTTATCATGCAAATTTACTGTTGTAAACTTTTATATTGATTGTAGTAGTCATATAGTATTAGTTTTAGATTTATTAATGCTGCATTATTAATTCTTCAGTGTATCATGAATTTATTCACAGAAACCCAATCGAAAATCAAGTTTTAGCATACACAGGAATTACATTTAACTGACACTTAATGTAAAGTGTTATCAATATTAAATATCGTTGTAGCCTGTTTTTTTTTATTTTAAATGATGAAGTTCTTCATTATTTTTACATTTTCCTCAATTAGGAAGGAATATCACCTAAACGTCCCTGATTGCCGAGGCTTCATTCATGTTTATTTCATTGCAGCCTCAGATTGATTTGAGTCTTATTTAATGTGCTGTCTCTCGTGATCTATCATTTTTTCATTCTGCTTCACACATCACTCTCGAGGCTCAACAGGTCAGGCAGTGTCCTTCACTGAAGACACGTCTGCCTGCCGCGCACCCAGGTGATGCATTTTTAACAGCTCATTTATGTTCATTTATTCTGACATTAAGTGGATTTTCCTCAATCTGTTTGCTACCCAAAGTTCTGCCTGATTGACAGCACCATTTATCATAATTCAAAGCATGTTTTCAATGTCAGGAAGTGCCCGCTTGCAGTACCATGCTACAAAACAGTAGGCAAAGCACAGCACAGTTCAGTTTATTAAATACTATTGTATTAAAAAGCACAGGTTAGTTTAATAGCAGTGTCTGTGTACATTCAAGTGGAAAAACTACATACGCTGCATGTATGAAAAACACATAAGGAATTTATGATATATAATATCATCACAGTTGATTTAATTCACACCTTAATTATCCTTTTAATAATTGTAACAAAAAATATTCCCAATACCTGGAAGAAGTATAAATTACAGTACATTGCAATATGTATCATTACATATAGCTATTGATATAGCAATCTAAGACAAATAGGTATTTACAGTTATGGGGAATATACATGCAAGAATGTCCAAGCATGGTGGCAGCAGTGGGATATAGCTACTGTAGAATTGCAATATTTGTCTGATGTAGGCTATACAAGATTTAGATTATTAACTGTGCAATATTTAAATAAAAAATTACAGCATTTTCTTTCCCAATGTATATTAAAGTGCTTTATGTAGACCTCTGTTTGTGAAAGTCAGTGTTAACAGTACATACTGAATAGTGGGGTCACAAGCAGTGAGAGGCTCCATTGTAAATAAGAAGGTGAAAACTGACAGGTTTACCTCTTCTTCAAATCGTTGGATAAAAAAAAAAAAAAAGTGATATTAATTCAGCTTTCCTAGGCGCATTGTTTGTTCGTAAGGAGACATCCTGCATTTTGGGGGGGGCACGATAGTTGCGCCTATGACTTAAAGTGCTGTCACTCTTTATACTGCCAGATAGATGTATTGACCATTCTGAAGCAGATGGAAAGCTTAAATTAACCACCACTTTCGTCTCTGGAAAATAGACACAGATTCTTAGATCATTACATATGCCGCCAAATAGAAAATATTGGGATAACTTCTGTTCAAAATAATGTTGTGTAGCGCTAACCTCCAGTGGATCTCCTTTGAAAATAACCCTCAGAATGTGAAGGGTGTATTCAGTGAGTGTATTGGTTCGGTTTCTGTTGTAACAGGTTGCACGCTATTGCCTGTCACTTGCTAATGTACAGGATGTGTAAAATCACGTACTGTTTTGCTGAAAATCAGCCTCTCTATGTTGTCATTAAAGTGTATTAAACGTCTCAGCCAAAAACATTGTTGATCATGCAGAGGAACAATGTGTCCTAGTTTGCAGTGCAGAGATTAATAGAATCACCTCGTTTTCCTTCCCCCCTGCTGGGTGATTAAATATGATTCATTCAGGATCTCTGGGGAGCTTGGAGCTAGCAGCGTTTGGTGCTGTTAATACTGTGCTCTTTTTACAAGACGCAGTATGGGAGGGGGAAAGGGGTGGGAGGGGGTAAGGGATGGGGGGGGGGGTACTTCAATTTGTTATTTGTTTGTTTGTTTGTTTATAGTATTTTTTTTTGTCTGTTCTGCCACCTCAAAAAACTGAAGACAGATAAACGACACTAAAAACGGTTGTCTAATTCTCTTAACTACAAAATTTTTTAGTATTACTGAATTACTTATATTTGAGGATATTCATAATTAACCAGAACAATATCTCCATTGGAGTGCAGCTTTATTTCCATTTGTTTCTGTGCTATGCGAATGTGCGACTGACAGCAGCGCTCTGTGCTACCTGTCACACTCCCGAAGGGGTTGGCCAGCTATTAAACGCACTAATGCGGTTTGTGGCACTTACTTGAAAATGAATGTTGAAGCGTATCGGCAGTGACGGGAGACTCAATCTGGAATGTGTGTGTGATTTCCAGTGGGTACTGGCCAGCAGAACAGGCTCTTCCCTAGCTCTGGCATGATGGATGCAGGCAGGGTCATAACACAGGCTTTACCTGGTCCTTTCACAGCAGGACTGGACTGCAAAGCAGCAGGACAGAGTGAAATACAGATGCTTCCCTCGTTAAACAACAAAAAGAAGCTATCGATATCCCCCGAGACCACATTTCAACTATGTGTCTGGGAGTCAGACATTTAAAATGGGTGGTTTGACGGCATGGGGGTAATGCTAGGGTTAATGAAACGGTTAAGGTTGATATCTGGGAGTACGGTGAAGGTTAAGGTTAAGGCACTGTTCTTAGACTGTCTTCTGACCTGGTTCTCTTCGTCTGTCTGACACATTGCCGCAGGATTAACGGCACATTTGAATAAGCACAGGTAACAAAGCAGGAAAGGATTTTCATTTTTAAATGTGGGGGCTGTGGGGGCGGCACACTTAAAAGCAAACTGCGGCAAGCATGCTTGAGATCAGCTCCTGTGTGTGAACAGCAATTTCAGTAACAAAAGAGCCCTACAATTACATAACATTTATCAGATCACAAAATACCTTCTGTCAGGTTTGCGCGTAATGATTTGAGACAGCTCCCAACTCTTTGTCTTTATTTGCGAGCAAGGGAATAAACTTGTCAATAAGGCTTGGCCTCCACTATACCCTTCTGATCACAATTAGTAAACTCATTTCTACATGCTGAACATGTACACTACTGCCTCTTAATGAAAGTGGTTGGCCTGATCCTTCTCAAAGATTACCGTGTTAAATTCGCACTGTTATGTTGCTGTTTTCTCATGCTTTTCCCATGGTTATACATTTCCCATGGTTTATAATGTTTGTCATTTTCTTTACCATACCTCTTACTTCTGCTTTACCGTGCTTTCATTACATTTAGCTTGTTTTTTTTTTTAACTATAGTAAACTGTTATAAGGGTATATAGATGTTATATTGTATCAGTACAGATTGGATAACATAAGTCATGCGGTCATACTGTCAAACTACATATTCATCACATCTGCAATTTATAAATTCAGTATTAACAAATTATAGATGCATGCGAGGATGCATGCTGAATTATAAAGAATAGTAATGCTTTGTTAATATTTTTTATAAGAGTTTTGCTTTTCTTGGTACAGCCAGTGGGGACTTGAAACATGTTTTTCATCCATGCTGTTTGTCTGCATCCCAGACATGTCCTGCATCCCACTGAGAGCCTCCGGTACACTCCGTCCATGCTGTGAATACCCGCTCTGAGGAGGCAAGAGTGACAGAAAGCTTTCCTACCCTGGCATTGCGGTTATTCCCTGTACTACAGGACTCCATAAGAAACTAAGCCAAGTAGACAAACAGGTTTTCTTGTGGCTTTATTCCCTTTTACAGCTGTTTCATAGTGTTTTTTAGGGTCCATTTAAAAAGTCTGTCTTGCGTTAACCAAGAACTAAAAGTTTGTATTATAAAGTAAACATCCCAGAACACATTCTGTTAATCAGCATCTTTCAACAATGAGACAACATCTGAAGATCTAATTGATTAAGATACATATGTGCATACATACATACATACAGGATTTCATACCTATGTATAGTATTAAAGCCATTAAATACTTTTGATGCACACCAGACATAAATCTTCGGAATTTCTTCACTGTGGAGAAAAAGTTCTCGAAAATAATTCTTGTACGAAATAAATTGGGATGAGATTTATTGGTATCGCAGCAATCATCGCTGGCCTGTCATGGCTGAGTGATCTCTCACAGTGCGAGCCTTGTTGTTCACATTGTAAAATGCTTTTTGAACCAGTTCAAGGGCGGATCTCAATTGCAGTTACCCTGCGTTATATTTATTTTCTGTTTGGGACAGTGACGGGGGGAGTGGGGTACTTCAATATGTTATTTGTTTGTTTGTTTGTTTATAGTATACAAAGGTCTGTCTGTCTGTCTAGAAGTCTGATGAAACCAGTGTGTATTGGAAATGCTCCCACTGTGGTGTCATTCTACCAGTTGCAGCCTCAGATCATTATAGCTGCCCTGGTTGCTTTTTAGGTCTTTTGTCATTGTAGTGCCACTGTGTTTCTGCATTGCCATCGAAGATCATTTGATAAGGTCTCCATGGTCTGTTAGCTGGCGTCCCTATTGGAGTTGTTTTAGCAGCTCTTTGTGAATTCTGATTGTCAGCTGGCAGAGTGCAGACAGCACTCCCACGAGTGAAGTCTAATTGAAGAGCAGCAGTTCTACAGTGCTGGTCATAATCAATACCACTGCAGTGCACAAGACTGAGGAGGAAAGGGCAGGGGAGAGGGAGGGAGCTTCACCTGAGAATGGATGCCAGTCCGGGTTATCTTCCTTGAAGGGCTGTCATCCCGGGAGCGCCCAGTCGAATGATAGAAAGACAGGCCCTGAAGGACCAGTACTGTGTCATAGCCAGAGAACAACTCACTCCTCCCAATTCTGACATGCCTTTCAGGAGTCAATCACATCAAACCGGTGTACCCGTGTTAGCGTAATCCACGTATTTTAGTGAACGCAATTGGGTGACACGAATACACACAACTCTGTATTCACAACTGTGAATACTCAAATCCCAAATCGCTTGAATTCTAAGTTATATTTTAGATGGAAAGATATGGATAAAAGCATGGTTTGGCTCTTAACAGGCTCATCTATTTGCTCACTGGTTCTTTTTACAGGCAGTATTATTGGAAATACTTTGACTAAAGTATTTGGACACCCTTACAATAGTATTTGGTGGGCCCACCCTTTGCTTCCTTTACAGCTTGCAGTTTTTTTTTTTTTTTTTTGACACCAGGTATCTTTCCGGAGATATTTTTGCCCATTCTCCAACACATTCTTCAACATAGTTTTCAGTTCTGCAATTGACTTTGGTTTCCTTTTTGCAACAGCAGCCTTCATGTCAATCCACTACATCTCGATGGGATTCAAGTCTATAATTATCATTAGGTGTTGGTTTTCAACCATGATAATTGTCAATAATTAACAACGAATGGGTTTTATACAAAATGTGTTGATTTCCCAAATGCTTTTGTCCAAGTATGAAATTTGTTATGTAATAATTTGTTGTTTTATTATAAAGCTGAATCTCTCATTTATATATTTCAATAGAACAATTAGAAATGATAGAAATCTTTTTCTTTGTAGTTTTTCTCATTTTAATTTAACTGCCCAAATACTTTTGTCTGCGACCTGTACGTGTGCAATTTCAGGGCAGACCTGCAAGGCATACCGGTCCCCCGCAAGCTCTTGTTCGCTGTGTCAGCGCTGTATTCACTCACAAATCCTCTGTAATCGCACAAGCTCCCGAGGACGGCCCAGGGGCGGTCCTGAGCTGGCCCTGGGGCTCCATGTTTCAGATTACATTGATCAGAGTGGGGAGCAACATTGAGACAGCCGGTACCAAAATTATTTTCAGCCAGCAGACAAAATAAAGAAAACTGGTGCATTGTAAATTGAGGCTAAACATTTTCCATTTTAATAAGAAGCAGCAGGGAGTGATGCTAGGAGCCACAGGGGAATGCCACAATCATTTGTTTGTTTTTCCAAAGGTAATCGATAAATACATTAGCTCACGAAATCAAGCCTCCAGACTACACATCTATTATGTTCAGACAGAACTTTGATACAGTACAGCAATACGCACCTTGTCTCTTTGTATCTATTTGTAATAGAAAGTGATATTGAACCATTTGTGTTCTCAACACTCAGTACTAGTCCCTCAGTCGTTTGCTGCCTAGCGCATTCATTAGTGTGTGCACACATGCACAATTACATGCTGTTACTTTCATAGCTGATACAGTTGCACAACTTCAATATTCTATAACTTCTGTATTCTATAACTTCTATATTCTGATTGAGTTTAAAAAAAAAAGATACATTTTACTTTTATCTATTTTACTTTTAAGATTGTTGTTACCTCACACGCACATGTCGAAAATATTTAACAAAAGGAACCATTTAAAACAAAATAAGACATTTACAACCTGCTTTGCAAAATGGAGTCATGCCATTATCATGACATTGAAAACCGTGGAACACTGCAGCTAAATATTGGAGTAAAGAGACACTTTGACATGCCGCAGAAGAAGCGCTGGTCATGAAGTTCATAGTTCTGTTCATAACTCCTGGACATTGAAACCAGTTTCTAGCAGAATACCACGGTAAAAGCCTAGCAATGTTCTGTGTGGTACATGCATGGGAAACTTTAAGAAAGGGCAGCAGCTGAACCCATCTTCTTCAAACACAGTATAATACCCAGCCTGGCACAGCTTTCCTGCAGCCAAGATTGAGAGTCTGAATGGAGTCATTAATCTGGTGAACCAGGCTGTCATCAGCACACATTTATTAATCAAAAACTCATTAGCGGGTTTTAGTCGTGATTGGCTGGGGGTTTTCCTGTCCTTAGCGGACTGCCCTGCGAAGCAGCAGGTGAAAAATGAACCTGATTTCTAAGCAGCATGCTAACAGTACCACCCTTATCAGTTTACTGTGAGCTTGCTGGGTTAAAATCATTAAATGCAATGATGCAAAACATATAATAGACACATTGTAATACATTTTAATACCGCGTGAATCTGAAAAGTCTGTTGAACCAGAAAAAGCAATGGAATTGGAAAGCTGAAAGCTTACAGTTCAAAGGTCATTTTCCTCTATCACATTACTGTGCTGTACAATGCTTTACTCCACTCCACTACACTACACACAGTACAAGCTGATATCCTCTCCAGGAGAGGGCTGAGTTTCTACCACCAGTGGATTTGACCTTGAGTAGGTGAAAATCTGCTTGTATCCTTGGAAAACTGTATAGCTAATTGAAGAAATTCCAGATGGCGGTATCATGTCATTATCATGTTCTACTACGTATTTTAAAAGGGTCTCCAGGAATGTTAAAGGATTTTCTGTTCGGGTAATGAGCTGGAATCTCACGTCAGCCCGGGACACCTAAGAGGAAGAATATTGAAACTTGCACACCGGTCCCCAGGGATCCTGCCAAGCGGTCCCCGCGGCACACTCTAATTACAGCCACAGCCGTGAAATCACCTGGCTGATTGAAATGGAACGCATTCCCAACAGCTGGGAAAACAAAGCTCAGGTCAGTGACCCAAACCGATCAATTGAAACAGGAATCGAATCTGCATCGCTGGATTAAACCGTTTTACTACACAATGATGAGGGATGCTGGGAAAGCATTTGATAAGGAAGAACTGAGAAAGATGCACATGCTCTATGTTGTTCGAGAATTGTTAGATTCATTACAGTGATCCAGCACCAGTAAATTGTGTTCACGTTCACATTACAAACCTGCCGTGACCCTTTTGTAAGTGAGGTAGCCAGCTGGGATATGCATTTAAAAAGTAAAGACCCTTCCTCATTGCCAAAGGGAATTCTGTGCCTGTACTTCATAGTGTGATTATTTCCACTCAGCTTAGACTGCCCCTGCGGTTAGAATGATCACATTATTTATTACATGGGTGGCTTTTTAATTAAGAATCCCAATTCTCAGATGGCTCAAAAGTAATTATTTGAACTTTGGGGGGGGGGGGGGGGGGTAACTTTTAAAGGGGTCCAGCACTACTAGACTTGGTTTGAAAAAGACACTATTTTATACTGTGATATATATATACGCTAACATTAATACAGTGTGCTTATTACTTGGTATTTGCGAACAGGCACTGCTTGTTATTTCTGCTAAGGATTGCGTCTGCAGATCCCCTGATCATATCCTGATCTGTGTTTAAATGTATTCTATTAAAGAATACATGCTGTGATTGGCTGCTCTGTACTGTGAGCACTTAATGGCGTCAAAACTGATTCTGTGTGTTTACTAACCCATGAATTATGAAAGTCTCTGGGCGCAATCAGTGTTTTCACAGCCAAGTTATTATTTACTTATGCATTGATTCAAATTATTTAGACAGCAAATACAAATCCTGTGAGGAGGTGTCAGATCTGATTTTCCAGAGATTTCTGGAAGACTCAGGCACACACCAGAAGGGGATACACTCGCACAGTTACTAAATAACATTGAGAATCCAGTATGCTTTTGTATGCATGTTACGGTATAGAAGTATATCATGTATATAAATAGAGGATACTGAGTGATCGTTCGTGGTATGTGTTTTTTATTCGCCACAGCAGGAGGCTCTGCTTTGACACAGATTCATTTCAAGCCCTGTTTATAGGCTCTCTGCAACCGTCTTTTCAGATTAGTCAGACGCAGGCAGATCGGTAGCTGGCATCTCTTGACTAAACTCGTTCTCAAGGAAATCGGAGTCAAAACAACAATGGAAATCTGAAATTATTTCAGACGCTTCAAAGTTGTTATAAAACACGTATCGGTGGCTGTGTTGTTTGATATGCAGCTCTGTCCTGAATTTCAGCAGCACTCCACTGGATTGGTATGGAAACAAAGACACATTTGAAACTAGTCCTGGTATGCATGTTATTCCATTCATGTTATTCCAATTATGTTATACCACTTAAGAAAAACACAAATGTATCCCATGCTGGATATGCCCACGCTTGTGGTATAAATTGGAGATATCCCACAGTTCCCTTGCAAGTACGAAATGTAACCATTACCGCATGGGTATTTACCTCCTAAAGACCTGAATCCTGAATATGATATGCCAAAGCTGCTCTCTGAGCCAGTGACGCCATAATGACTCCGCCCCCGAGGGAACAAAAAAATTGCGCTCGCAGATCTCATCGCCATTTTCACTTTCAAGACTGACCTGATCGGAGAGCCTTGTTCAGATAAGTACATTGCTGCTTCTTTCTTGCATTATTGTGTTTTTACACAAATGTATATATTATATTTTTGTGAACTACAGTAGCTTCATGAAACACTGTAATGAATTGGTCAACTGTAAACTCCAATGCTGAGGTCAGATGCTGTTTCACACAAGCACTGTGCGTTTTGTTCAATTGTTTATGCCATTTGTAACATGTTTCACTAATTGACACTAAGTCATTATACAGATGAATAATTCCATTTCTACAGGTGCTTGTGAGTTTGTAGGAATTTGCAGGTGTAGATCCCACTGTCCTCATTGAAACAAGACTTGACACATCTGGTTTAGCAATTTACCTTACTAATTAGCAGGGAACCGCCGCTAATTGTGTCAGGTACTTTCAATGTGAGTGGGTAAAACATGTCTCTGGGAAACTCTAGATAAGAGTCAAAATGTTGCAGAATGTTGTCCGTCAGTTTGTTTTACAATCATTTCATTTGCTATATTGATGGAGATTTCTTTTGAAGTAAAAACTAGCTTTATGTATATTCTGTAGCAGTACCATGTCAGGTATTTGTTTTGCTGGGTATAGAATGTAGAATGTATTCTGACCCTGTGGTTTGTAGTTATAATATGCTCTGTATTTGTATTTGTATTTGTATTGTGTGCTGATTGTAAATCACCTGTAGCTGTGATCATCTTTTGGAACATATTTCATTTTGCAGCTTGCTGCAATACTCAAGATCATGTCATAATCCAAGCAAACACAGTTTACTCTAGGGTCCCGGGATTGGCTGGGGGCCACAGCGAGCCAGACCTACAGAATGTTTTCAGTATGCAAACGTGTCAATATATCCAGTGCTTGGATCTCTGTTCCCTGCCGTTTGGAAATATTTTGGCCTCGAGCTACATAAAGCCCAAATCAAGCCAGTAACCCTCAGGGCTTCTGATCACCATTGGTGTAGAACCCTAAGGGTCGTTGTGGTGTTTTAAAACTTTGTTTGAATGCTAATTAAAAAGTAGTAAAAAGTGAAGAAAGATAACTTCTGCTCTTGCTGAAAATGACTTTAAAGTCACACTGCAAGTGTTTGCTGTTCATTCAGAAGGGGATGTTGTTTTCCCTGGGCTTGTGAGAACCTCTGGCCAGGGTTCACTTTGTTGTGATTTTTCTTAGCTGTTAAACAGCTTGTTCCGGAATCATTAGATCCTCTTATTACCCACATTTAATGGATGGATTTTGTCATCTCTTTTATGCTGTTTCTATCAATAACCAACTAGATTGTCTCTTAATTGTCTCGAAGATTAGACTGCAGAATGCTGCGTTTATCAGCACGTCACCAGACGAGGTGTCAGAATAGCGCAGGAACAAAGTTAATCACTCACAGCTTCCTCTGTGGAAAAGGAGTGGTCCTTTCAGAAGTGAAATTGGGACACCAAAGCAACCCACACTGTGCCTGATAGATGCAGTAGGAAGGACATTTCAGAAGAAGTAGATGCAATGACAGTTCTGTTGCTGCACTTTGTTATTAGGCTATGTTTTATAAGCTTGTTTGGGCAAAGCTATTTCTCCTGAGGACAGTTACATTCAAATTACACAGATTGAACTTGCAGGTAAGAAGGTATTCTTTAACAGCAGGCCTGAAATTGCATATATACACACAGATACAAACACACACACACACACATTATATCTATAATTTTTTTTACAGTGCAGAAATGTTCGGTGGAATCAGAAAGCTGTGCTTTAGAGCGATTTGAGAACAATGGGAGATAATGCCGGCATTGTACTGTAATAATTGTACTGCCTGTAACACAACACTGTGCTTTCTGTGCTGAATTTGAATGTATCCTTCCAGATATGGTAGTCTTTGCAAACCCATTGATCCCTGGCAGTTTCTTCTCGGCTTATGCAGCCTCTGGGTCTGCTTTGAATTAAAGCTGGTGAGATGCCAACTCGGAAACTGCAGAGGGCTCCATCAGCCTTGGATTATGCAGCTGCTTGCCAATTCCCTCATTTTCGATGTCATTCCCATAGAACTGACATGCAAGAGCTAGCTTGACGTGGAAAACAGCCACAGGGACTCGGGATAGCCTGCTAGTCCTGTATTCCTTTTACAATCGGGGGGCCATTTGACTGTACAGTGTGTATTCAAAGCTTTCTGATTAGGACCCATCCTATTGCATCAAAATATATGTTTACTCTTTTTCATATACTCATATAACTCTTACAGGATGCAACCTTTTTAATATCTATAATTACAGAAAAGCTTTTCTTTTTTAAAAACATGCCACAGCTTCACTTGAAGTATCTACACCGAAGACACGTACAATGAAGAAGTGCTTTGAAATACCGCTGCTTTGTCCGAGAGAAACCCCTGTAATGGATTCTCACGCACAGACCCCTCCGCTCCACTGCTTCTGCTTCATTGCCAATCCTCGATGCGAATGCACTTGGAGATAATTTACTGTAAATTGGAGTTCATATTGCAGAGATTGCACAGTCTGGCTATGGGAGAGCTCTCCTACCTGCGTTATTAGAGCTAGAGGGAATGTGCTCCAAGAATCCGCATTAGTGTCTTCAGAGCGGAGCAGAAGACAGAAAGCTTGATGGCTTTATAATTGAGTTATTTTCATGGCAGTTAATAAGTCGATTGTTGTTACCTGGATGCACATAAACACACACTTTTGAACTTTGATCGCAATTCAAGAGCAAGAATCACCAACAGAAATCACTGTTCTCACCAGTCATGTTTCCCTGAGTTATTTCAGCTTTAAATAGGAGCAAGAGGGGTCACTGCCGAGTGGTGTGCAGAGTGAGTCATACAGTCAGGGGAGCGCAGGTTCGTGTCCTGGCTGTGCAAATGAATCCATCTTTGCTGGGGATCCCAGAGGGAGCGTCGCACTGATGCTCCTGCGGGTCAGGGAAGCAGAGTCTCCAGGGACTGCCTTATTTTTTGCCCTACAGCTGACCCTACTGCCTAACCGATGTAGCACACATGTTTACGTGTTTGTGTACAGTGGCTATCCATGACTGAATACTGTGCCGTGCAAACGGATTGATTAAAGTGTAAGCAGTTTCAATGTCATTGCATTTCATTTTTCTTCATTGGTGCGGGTCATTTCTTAAGGAAAGGTCACATATCCCACCAGAAATAAAAATGTGAACCCATTTGCAGATTCCGTTGCCACGAAGAATCAGTGGAATCCTGACTGCCCATAGTAATCCTACACCCTGGATTCTCATTTCATTCGAAGGATATACAGTGCCACTGACTATAAAAGTGCATCTGTGGGAGCTTGGCCATGTTTGAAATGTATTTGTTTACGACTGTAAGTCGCCCTGGATAAGGGCGTCTGCTAAGAAATAAATAATAATAATGTAATTTTTTTTTTGTTGGTTGCTAGAAAACTAAGCATAGAGTCTGTGGAAAAGCGTGTGGTCTACCGAGACAATCCTACTGGCATAGGAGATGTTACACAGCTGAGCTATTTCATTTGAAAAAGCTGTTTGGAAAGAAAAACAGGGCCTTTTAGTAAGATAGTCTACCTAAACTTTGTTTTCTTGTACCAAGGGGCAAAAAAAGTATTATATTGCAGCGGTAGCCTGAGGTGTTTATCTATTTTTTCTCAGTTATTTCTTTTCTTTATTGTCATATGTCATAGTCTGCATGTCGCTCCTTTAAGTTTCCCTTTGCTTTACTATTTCTTTCAGACAGTTTTGTACATGCTTAGCCTAAATATTTCAACAATGTATCCATTACCAGAGGTCAGTTATGTAATATGACATGTGCTGTAGATTGCTATGGCTTTATTTATTCTTTGTACAGGACGTATATGTCTTCTAGCAAGCTGCATATTCCATACAAAATAGCTGATTATTTAATAACTGCAGGAAAACTAGACTCTGTACGAGGCACTGGTAGAAAATGATGAACCAGTAAGCTCTCCTATTTACCCAGTACCCCCAGGGTAGTTTTAAGTCACATGGTAGATTGCTGTAAAAATAATCACCTAAACGCAACACACATCTTTTCTATGAGATTTTAATTTCTGTATGGGTAAATTGAAAGAATTGCCACATTTAAGGCTAATCCAATAAAACGACACTCACAGTTTTTAGATCAGAGAATTTAGTTGTTCTTTCCGTTTGTGTTGTGGCCCTCTGGGCATTATAAAGCCAAGCATACGTCTGTGTTGTGCAGTACCTTCAGATTCTTAACGTTGGTGAAATGAACAGGATAATAGCGCGGCAGGGAATAAAAAAAGGAAATTGCAGGCTTCTTTTCATTCTTATTATGACGGATATGACAGTCTGGATTTGTGCAATTGTTTTGATATGCAGTTCAGTTATCATAAAGGCAGTATTGCAGACCCAGGGGGAAAGTTCCTAATCATACCCCTGAGACATACGCCTGCATTCCCCATGCCTGTGTTTCAAATCTACAAAGTGATTCACAATGTCCCTTTTCCCTTTATCACAATATAAACCAGGACTCGCGCTTTGACACATTTGCCCCCCCTTTTCAGCTCCCCATCACATAACTTATATAGTGTTCTCAGAAGGGAAAGTAATATCCTACATTTATCCTGCTGTCATCCTCTCTTTACAATCAGGTTAGGCAACCCACCTCTGCCACCACATTAAGGGGTCAACTACTGCAATCTTGAACAGGAAATCTCAGGATTTCAGCTCAGGGCTTTATGGCCCCAAAACTATCCATCGAGATAAGAAGCAGTTCTTTTAAAGCTGTCAGTTCCACATTGTAACCTGGTTGTTCCATACCCCTCCCTTTTTGCAGCACCTGATATTTGAGGGTTTTCAGCAAAGAGTTTTATAAAGAATCCCCCACCGAGGAGCCAGTTTAGAGAGAGGAAATGTTCAGGAGACGTAGATGAAGGGTTAGATTCTGGAAAGTGCCTGCTCTTCAATGATTCCCCTTTCCTGTTGACAGATCATGATGTAGACGAGAAACAGAAGGTGAAGACCCAACGACCCAGATCAGCTGATCAACCAGGCACCTTCCAGGCACAGACAGGTGAGCAGAAACGCCAGAGCAGGGACTGATATTTTCAGTGCCCCCCCCCCCCCAACACACACACACACTTATTTTATTTAAATGGACAGATTTGAGCAATCAAACTCAGAGGACTGAGACATTATTAATATCCACACTACCTAAATGGTGTGCAATCAACAATCACTGAAATGACATGAAACAGTTTCAACTGAAGTTAATAAATCAATATGTCAGTCCGTCAAATCATCAATCGGTCAGTTGATCAACTTTATTGACTTGCACGTTCTGATGAAATCTGCATCTCACCTACGATTTATCACCCAGCCGCAGACGCTGGATATATGATCGTTTTATCGGTCTCCGGTCTGTGTGAAAACATTTGCCAAACCTTGCCCTGCTTTTTATTTTGATCATTAACTGTCTGGTGTTTCTTGACCTCTCTATGGCTCAGTTTTACAGCTACAACTGAAGCCTTCAGGAATCCTGTGTTTTCTTCAGCAATCTTCACCTGAACAGTAGGAATAGAACAAACTAAAGTGCAATGTGTCTAAGAAACCCCACCACAAGCAAGAGCAAGAGCCTGTCCTTTTAAACATGTTTCTTCCTCAGCTTTTCAAACCGGTTGAAAGACTTCAAGTAACAGTAATGCGCCTGGGTAATTATAATGTTCTTCCTGTACTGTGTTCTTGTGTGACAGGAGACCCCGCCGCGGAGGAGTGGTCCCAGTGGAGTGTATGCTCACTGACCTGCGGACAGGGCTGGCAGGTCCGGACGCGCTCCTGCGTCTCCTCCCCGTACGGGACTCTGTGCAGCGGACCCCTGAGAGAGACAAGGCTCTGCAACAATACGGCCACCTGCCCAGGTAAGGACTGGACCGCGATTGCTTTGTGGACAGGTAAATCACATAAAACAGCGCCTTTGCTATTGCCTTATTCCATTCAATATACTTGGTTTGTGTGCTCTAGTGCATGGGCATGTTCCAGAGTAATTGAGTCGATCCATTGAACAGGGAAAATCTGTGTAGGTATCTGTTATTACACTGTAATTACACCTGTATCATAATTACATTGTAAATACGCTATCATCATTTTTTCATTTTGTAATTAAGCATGTTGCATTTTAACTACACTATATTCTGTTTAATTATTGTGTTATTACAGTATAATTACAATATAGAGAAACATAAACATTATTATTATTGTAATTATTATCTACATTCTGTTCTGAACGTTTTACTCAGCTTATAGTCAGTCCTCCCCCCTGTGCTAAGAATGAAATAGAAATATGGACCTTCTTTGGTCTAACATCCGAAACAATTTAGCCCTGATATCAGACTAGTCCATATCCTTTTTTTCATACAAAGCCCATATATGTATGTATTCTTTCAGATGAACGTAACTGGACACATTCTCCTAGTCTAGGAGAGGTGGGCTGCACTTCCAACTGGCTGCAATACGTTTCGGAGGACGTGTGTTTCAGCCTTCCTTTCCCAAGTTGCCGGGGGGTTGCAGCGGTGAACCGGGATGAAAAATAATAATTGGGCATTCCAAATTGGGGAGAAAACCGGGGTAAAAACCATTGCCGACGACTACATTTATAAAAAAAAAAAAAAAAAAATTGTAAAGACTTGTATTAGTCAACATCAAGAGGATTTTAAAAACAGCAGTGACATTTTACAAAGCTTCATTATTTCAACATTAACAACACGCCTAGGAGCGAGATACAAAGCAAAGTTATTTATAATTCAAAACTAACCAAATCCTTATAATTTGAATCATTAATATCGCTGTCGTTTGTTTATTTCTTCTTTATTTATTTTTTGTTTTCAGTATTGTATTCATAAAATCTATTTTTATACACCAGAGAAACGCGGTTTTAAAAAATAGCTAACTTTTACAAAGCAAATGAATAAAGTGGACTGTGTATTCACAAATGCATTTTATTTATGTATACAAGCACACAGTGTATTGAATTGAAATGTTTAGTTTGGGTGATTTTTTTTACCAAAAAAAAACCTTTGAGTGTCCTCGGAATTTAGTTCATTTTGAATACTGCGATTTATCAAGAGAAAATTAAATAAAATGGTAGCTTTTCAGTTGCATTTCTACTTTCCGATTATTATTTATTTATAGTATACTGCTGATTAAACCTGCTCTTTAAGGAATATACTGTCCCTTTATGTTGAACCAAATATTAGCTAGTGCTCTCATGTTTTATATGTCACCAGAAACCCTCAATAGCATTATAGCCTTATTATGTACTGTTGGGTGCACAGTCTTCCTTACTCAGCGTTTACTGAACTAAATATTTAGAATGCTCAGAGCCATTCTCCACATTCTATTCTTTAAATCTCAAATTGCATTCCCAAGCACTGATTCACAAACGTGATTATGCTAAGTTTGCTTTGTAAAGAGTTGGCTGATTCCTTAAATTTGATTAGCAGTTCAGAGATTGAGTCTCTAACAGTTGCAGTTGTTTCTTTGTTCTTGCAGACCTATCTATTCCATTGCTTCCTCATCTCCCAATAAGCATGTAACAATTTCCATGTAAAATAAATGCAAGGACGATGGATGGATATTTTCACACTATTCTGGGTAGCTGTGCATAGCTAAAACCTTTACCCATTTATAATATTGACCAATGGGTTAAGCGTATTAGCAGTTGATTCATTAGTCCCTAAATGTATCAATATTTTGGCAGGGTATATTCACGGAGATGCTGTGTTCTGGGGGGGTTTCAGAAAGGAATTAAACCATTTTGATGGTAAAATACTAGCAAGAATAGTTACAGGTAAAGGAGAAGTTGCTTTACTGCTCTTAGTTCCTTGCTAGTTTTTTTTACCTTTAAAATTGGTATATTGCTCAAAGAAACGGCGTCCTTGCAAAATAATCTCATCTCAAATTGTCTATTATTTAATAGTATGAAATTACGAAGAAGCAGTGATGTTAAGTTGAAATTTGTGCCGTATTATTTTGCGTTATTTTTGTATGCAGAGTTTGTGGTTTAAGACACTAGGGTGCTTAGGGACTGCATGTAAGCAACACGTATGAAAAGGGGTGGTGATGAGTCTGTCTACGCCAGGGCAGGCAATACAAGCTGTGTCAGAAGAGCACAGACAAAACAGAGAACAATCGATCATTGCAAACACCCTGAAAGCGTCTGCACTCACAATCACTTTGATTTCGTACAACGCTACAGAAAGCACAGATAAGAAGCTCAAGTACTGGACGGGAGATGATTCTGACTGTATTAATTAGGTAAATGGTTTAAGGTCTGAGTTTATACACAGTGCTGTGGGATTGGCTTCTTTTTTAACACTGTGAGACACTTCTGTGGCAGTTTTGAACAAGCTTATTTGATTTCTGTAAGGTACGTTTGCTGAACTTTATTGTATTTTCTTTTAATCCACCTACGCCTCACTAGTGAGCAGTGAGTTGCAGCAATGTTTTTTTTTTTAGTAACAAATATGAATTGCTCTTTTGAGCAAGATCCAGGTCTAAAACCAATGTTTGGGGTTTTTTTTTAAATTATTGTTATTGGTATTATTTTTTATTAAGATTGTTATTATTTTATTTATTTTGTTTTAAAGCTTTACCCCTCCCATCTTTCTTTCTTTCACCTCCATTCCTCCCCTCTCTATATCCTTCTCCTCCTCTATTTACTGATATTGTACTCGTGGAAAAAACACACCTCTGAAATTAAAGGGTACATAAGGACCTTTTTATTTTATTGTTTATGTGAGATGTGTGTATTGTGTTAATTTTTATTTTTTACATTTTGACCACATTTTTTAAACATTTAAATTGCATTCTGTGCCTCAACATGGCTTCCCATGTACCCGCATGGACCTCTCAGAACTACATTTCCCATGAGGATGATGGGAAATGTAGTTCTGAGAGATCCAAAAAGTTGTCAAAATGTTAAAAAAAAAAAATTAAACAATACACACACCTTACGGAAACAGTTGTGGCAACACATGGGAACATGTAACACAATAAAATAAAAAGGTCCTTATGTACCCTTTAAAGTCCTGCTTTTCAAAGCATGCAACTTATGTTGAGCTTATCTTCCTCAATCTTCAATGGGGCTGATAAGTCTTAGTGTAAATGTATATTATTTAACTAAACTCGAATAAAGTGACCAGTAAAACTTTATAGTGTCATATAAAATAAGTACACAAATACACAAATAAAAACAGGACGACCTCTTTGTCTACAAAGAAGTAATATGCTACAGACAATTTAGCGGCTAGGCATTTAAATTAATACCAAAAATATAGAAAAAATGCACCCCCCCAAAAAGACATGCAGCAGCTGAAATCCACAACATAGGTTTTGAAAATCAGGCTTTAAGAGTCTGGGAATCTTCTGCCTACAACATACTAGGAGGCTGTGTGGTCCAGTGGTTAAAGAAAAGCGCTTGTAACCAGGAGATCCCCGTTTCAAATCCCACCTCAGCCACTGACTCATTGTGTGACCCTGAGCAAGTCACTTAACCTCCTTGTGCTCCGTCTTTCGGGTGAGACGTAATTGTAAGTGACTCTGCAGCTGATGAATAGTTCACACACCCTAGTCTCTGTAAGTCGCCTTGGATAAAGGCATTTGCTAAATAAACAAATAAAATACTGCTTTACGAACATGCAAAGCCCCCAGTAATAAAAACTGAACCACCCTGAAATGAATACTGATGATTTTTTGCTCAAACTCGTGTTATTCCTCTAAGTTTTCTGCCAGACCCTTGGCAAACCTATGGTATTGTAAACAGTTATTGCATGTGGGTTGTAATCAATGTTGGCATGTTTTTAAAAAAACTATAAATGAAAAAAGGTTAGAATTTTGTTAAAGTTACTGCAGGGACTGATTACTGGCTCCAAAAAGTGTTCTGTTAAATATTACTGATTACTTCCCTGCATAAGTAAAATATTAAAGTTCACTTTTATATTACTTTTGCAAATAACATTAATTATACGCAGTTTCTTAACAGAGTACAACACATTTACTGGTCAGTATTTAATTTTAATATTAGTAAGGTAGAAGAAAGAAACAAACAGATGATAAAAAGTTTGCAAAAATACTGTAATAATTTACTCATAAAACGTAATCAGATTACAGGTAACTATTTAGTGTAACGCGTTACTTTACGATCCCTGCACAATTGTGATTGACACCCGATACACCCTCACCGCACCTGTACGGGTGCGTGCACAGGAGGGAGGTGTGAGTGCGTGCTGGTGACCGCCTCCTGGTGTTTATTGGTGTTTATTGCAGTGCACGGGCTGTGGGAGGAGTGGTCCCCGTGGAGTTTGTGCTCGGTATCGTGTGGGAGAGGGTCCAGAACGAGAACGCGGACTTGCAGCGCTCCGCAGCACGGAGGAAAGGCCTGCGAGGGGCCCGAGGTGCAAAATAAACTCTGCAATATCGCTGTGTGCCCCGGTTAGTACATCCACGCCTCCCTAACCCCTCACCTCTAACCTCTAACCCCTACCTCCCTCTCTGTCTCTGTTTGTCCTGTCCCAGTAGTTCGTTCATTCGTTTATTTTCTTTGAATGTCATACGTTTTCATTCTGTTTGTTTTGTTGTTTTTGTTTTATTTTTTCAGTTTAGTTGGTCCAGTCGTCCTCAATCTATCACGTTGCATTGAAAAGAGCACCTTCAGATATCACCAATAACTTCATAGCAGAGCCAGTGCTCTAAATATGTACCAAATAATAACAACTGATTACAAATTTTGCTGCTAAACTCATGGTTACATTACAGCTTGTACTTCTTAAAGCTAATCATAATTAAGTCATAATTAAAAGGGAATCTTCGCTTTAGTCATAAACCTGAAACAAAAGAAAAAGCAGACATTTCCGCAAGATGTGGAGGTGTATGAATGACTATTCTGCATCAACGTAGACCACTGTTTAGGTAATTAAAAAAATACCTTCATGTGTATCAGACTGGCTAATCCAACAACACTGCATCAAAGGAATCTTTTACAAGCCATTTCTTCTCTCTTATTAGTGCTTGCAATTATACCGCTGGTCCCCTTTTTTTCCTGTTTTAAGATATTTTGTTTTTTTGCTTGCTACTTCAGTTTTGAATATGCACGCATTTCAAAGGCAATGCTATAAAATCAAAAGTCGCTGCAGCTTTCTGGTGAAAATCACTTTCTGTGCTGTATCGCAGTTTCACTCCAATCCGCCAGCTGAAATCGAGTCATGTGACCTACCACACATGAAGTGATTAGATATTAAAGAACCTTTCACAGTGGTGTTAATGTACCATATAAAATAACCTCACAATCTTAAAAAAAGCACCAGTGTTCATAATGCTAACATAAGTAAGAAAACGGGTTGACAAATCTTGTTAAGCACTCCTTTACCACAATATTTTATATTAGACCTCAATGTTTTTTTTCTATACCTTGCTTAAGAAGAGTGATGCAGTATTATTTTGTTTTCCAGAAAAGCAATTTAAGGCTTTTCATCCCCCATGGCAGTAATACTGCTTGACAAAGAAAATGGATGTTGTAAATTAAGTACAGTACACTAAATAGCTAAGCTGTAAACCAGAAACACAACACACATACCAGCAACACAACACACAACACACATACCAGAAACACAACACACAACACACATACCAGCAACACAACACACAACACACATACCAGAAACACAACACACAACACACATACCAGCAACACAACACACAACACACATACCAGAAACACAACACACAACACACATACCAGCAACACAACACACAACACACATACCAGAAACACAACACACAACACACATACCAGCAACACAACACACAACACACATACCAGAAACACAACACACAACACACATACCAGCAACACAACACACAACACACATACCAGCAACACAACACACAACACACATACCAGCAACACAACACACAACACACATACCAGCAACACAACACACAACACACATACCAGAAACACAACACACAACACACATACCAGAAACACAACACACATACCAGCAACACAACACACAACACACATACCAGAAACACAACACACAACACACATACCAGAAACACAACACACAACACACATACCAGCAACACAACACACAACACACATACCAGAAACACAACACACAACACACATACCAGAAACATAATACACAACACACATACACATAAGACAAAAAAAGAACAAGGAAAATAGGACGAATACAGTTCTCTTTATCACCTTGTATACAGCCTTGTTACGACAGGTATGGTCTTACCTGCACAAAAATATTAATTGCCACTTGTTTTAGGGATCTGTTAAATGTGGTAACATTTAATCTATAAACATGTTTTTAATTAATGCAGTTTGGATTTTTTCTAGAAGATAGTATAAGATTGTCATTATAGGTATTATCAAATGATTCATATATAACCAATTATAATGGATTGCTTAAAAATACCAAAATAACTCTATTCATGTATTCATTCTTGGTGTTTTTCTTTTGCAGTTCTCTCAGCATAAATTAAAGACACGCATTTTAAATATGTATGAATTAATTAATATTCTGATATGGAAATTAAAACACTTACCTTAATTTATTGGTTTCAGTTCACCGAACAGTAATTAACAAATCATTACGAAGGTATTTTTAACCGTTGCCTCTCTGCTGCCGGCTCACGTTCACTGCTCTTCACTTGAACAGACTACAGTTACAACATTTGACCACCAGATGGTGCGAATCACACCACAAAGGGAAAATGATTTTAGCTGCACTTTCTTTTTTGTGTGCATTGGTTCTATACTGTTCATGGTACTTTACTCTAAACCAGGACTTGCAGGAGAGTACAGATTCAAAGTGCCTCTGATAATCAATAGCGTGGTTAGATCTTGTATAGAGGACAGGGATCAGAGGATTTTAAAATACCCAGCAAATACTGTAAACAACTTTCTGTTAACTGCGTTTCTTCCTGTCTGTCTGTCTGTCTGTCTGTCTGTCTGTCTGTCTGTCTGTCTAACTAACTACTTGCACGTCAGTATGTCTGTCTGCTAGTATGTCTGCCTGTCTGCTAATTTACCTAGCGTGCCTGCCTGTCTGTCTATATCTTTCTTCATGTATTTCGGTTTGCCTGTCTATCTATCTATGGATCTATTTTAATGATACTCTATATTAATTATATTTCAATCAGGCTGATTAACACGACTATATAAAAATACATAATAAATAATAAAAATTCATCGACTATAGCAAAATACTTTTTTATGGTACCAGTATTAATATCTGTTGATGATTCTGTGATTAAAATAGACTGTCTGTCTGTCTGTCTGTCTGTCTGTCTGTCTGTCTGTCTGTCTTGATTTTCAAACTGGGTGGACTTTGTGGGGGAGGTGGGGAGTTGCATGTGTACGAATCTTATTTTTAAATCGAGCCCTCTCTCAGTTTAGCAGTACAAAAATAAAATGACAGTTTTGCACTTGCATGAGTTGCAGCTGTGCACGACCATGCGTAGCTCATGCATGACTGGTTTGTGTATGACGTGCAACCATAGCCAATCAATAACGAAAGACAGGACCTCCAAGCTACTTGCAGCTTTCCTCGATTTATATTTCATTTTGCATTTCCCCACCCACCATGTTTTCTGTGTGCCTGTAATTCTGAAAGCCTTTACTGCTTAAATTACTGCGGTTATCCAGAGTGCATAAATAATGATGTTAAACGGTTATAGCCATCAGCACCTTTAATAGCACATTTAAAGTTGCTTATTAATGGATCATTAAACTAAAGCGTATACATTTTCCTTTATTCAGTGGAAACCTGCCCTTATCTAACAGCTGGGCAAACACAGATAAGGCTGTCCCAGTTCTGAAATCTACAGTCATGTGAAGTATCACGTCCTGTGGTTCCTCAATGAACGCTCAATGAACCATACTGAACATAGGAGAGGCAGCTAGCACTCAGAGACAAGTTTGTGAGTCATATAATTAAAGCTATCAGTGCAAGTACCTGAAGAGTCACATTTTTTTGTAGCTCAGAAAAGCACGTTTGAAGTGAACATGTTTTTGCTAGGTATCATAACTGCTTTTTGGAGGGGTTTGATAAACAGGGGAGTTACATCCTGTTTGGAAAACTGAAGGTTACGTGTTCTTCCACTGATGTCTTTAATTATAAGATCTGATGGCGATGATTCAGCATGCTGCTGTGTATCCACATGTACTTTATAAATGTAAAGCAAGCATCTCCACAGACCAGGTGTTTTGTATTACGCTCTATTGAACAACAGAAGCCGTGGTACTTAGAAGCTCTTAATGAGTGTGTGTGTTTGCGTGTACGTGTGAGTGTGTTTCGTTCCTATTTGTGCCAGTTTATTTCTGTCTCGCGACGTCAGCCTGTGGACATCATCTGATGAAATTGTAGGACCTGGTGTTACGGTAGTGATCGTTTCACAGTTGTGATGTCTTGGTATCAAAGTTTTAGTGTGATGTTGTTTTGTATTTTCTATTCCATTTTGAGTGTTATTGAATAAATGACTTCCGGTACAATGCAGACATGTCCCTTATAAAATAGTAAAAATATAGCCAAGTGTAATACAGCATAGGGAAAGCATGGTGAAACATGGGTAAGCATTGTAAAGAGCATTGTAACAAGATATGGTAAAGCATATTAATAAACATGGAAAACCAGGGTGAACTACATGCATACTATAACCATGGGAAAACTGCAAAAATAATCTGGTAATACTACATTGAATTACACTGTAGTTTCCATGTATTAATACGTGCACTTAAGAGTTATTTTCCCATCATATAATTTGTAAGAAGCAGTAATAAAAGCGTGCATTGCTGCTGCGTTGTATGTACTTGCACCTTTATCATGAAGTGTATCCCAAATCAGTATAAGAGTAGGACAGAGCTTCAATTTAAAGTAGTTACAAAACGTGAACACATTTATTCATGTGTTAGTGGAGGAGTTCAAAAATGACGTGCCCCTTAAAATAAAGAGTGACTAAAAAGCACACAGTGTCTGCTGTAATTAAACAAATCTTTCCAGTTTTGTAGCTGACAATGGAACATGAAGACAAGCCCTTGCCGTTAATCTCTAATCTCCCTGCTTGGCACATAATCCACACGATCCTGACACCCGAACCTTGCTAATAACATCTTTCAGCAGGGCTTATAGGACACCCTGGAGAAGTCTTACAGCACGCAACGGAATATAATGGAATGGAATATCCGTCAGAGTTTTTACAAGGAGCCTGTGTTGGAGAAAGTGTATTTGCTTAGTGAAAAAAAATAAAAATACATTTTACATTGCGGCAGATTTGTTACATTTATTAGTGTGGCAGTTTCTAGGAATCACGTGAGTGTGTTTTATAGTGTTTTAATGACATGTGGGAAAAAAGCATTCCCATTTCTTATGTGTTCATCATTTTGTGTTTAAGCTGTCCGTTTCAACCCAGGGCATTTTTTATTGGTTTTAGGGGACCAAAGCCCCCTCATTAAAGTTTTAAACACCACTGTAACATTTCATCCCACAAAAAAACCTTTTAAAAATGTATACAGGATTTCCAAATGCTCATAGTTCATTTTAATACTTGCTCTATAATGCCTTGTTTATACAATCTATTAAGAAGTGTGAATTAAGTATTTCTGAAATAAAATATTGCCGTGTTAGCAGTGGAGTTGGGGTAATGCGCATGCAGTGCAGAACCTAGTGAGATTAAAATCTCTGTTCTTGCCAGCTTTCCCTCAGTCCGAATCCAAATCTTATGCTGAGACACTTTCAGCAACGTGATGATTTCTGACTGTGCACTTTTCAAGATGACACAGGCAAAATGAACAAAAGGAGACTTAGCTTCTATATGTGTAAATAATATAGCACTGCCTCAGCGGTATAATGCTATAAATCAGCACTTTTAAACCCTCATTACTAATTCACATTATTCTTTTGCTTTCCAAAAGACCATGGAAACCCCTGCACTATACTACTCCCCAGTAGGTATTGGGCTGGTGAATAAATGCACAATGAATGGGGGGGTTGGGTTTTCTCGTCTGATTTTCTCACGAATACCGCATGCTTACTCAGTCTTGGTGGCCATGAATAGGTAAACATCCTTTCAGCATGCGCATGCAGATATGCCTGGTGTCAGCGTTATCCTCTTTTTATGGGGCTCTTTTATTTAGGCTGACTTGAAAACCACGGACCCATAGCTCTTAATTTCTGGGGACTGCCACAGTAAATCTGCCCTGCAAATGATCCGTGACAGGACCTAAACTCCTAAATTACTAAATCAAAAATTGCCATTCGCTCCTCTCTACCAAAGCACTGCTGTATATCTGTTGCGACGGCTGCCTTCTGTGTCAGTACATATTAATGAGCGGCTGGAATCCGTGCCGTTACACTGTGATTCGACCTAATGGGATGTGCTATCTCGATTATTGTACCCTAATAGGTAGAAATGACATTTTCAGAGCTGCGATGCAGCTTACAGTTCCTGTTTTGATTTCTTGTGTCGCTACTGTGTAAGTACTGTTCAGGGCACAGATTTCAACAGAGAGCTGCAGGGATTTGGCTCTTTATCTCCTTCGTAGCCTCACAAGTTTAAGCATGCATGTACAGTATCTGTGTGTTTTAGCAAACCTGTTTGTTGTATTTTTTAGCATTTTTTATTTAACTAAATAAATGCTGATCTTTGCTTTGTTTTCAAGTTTATTCATTATTATTATTATTATTATTTATTTATTTATTAGCAGACACCCTTATCCAGGGCGACTTACAATTGTTACAAGATATCACATTATTTTTACATACAATTACCCATTTATACAGTTGGGTTTTTACTGGAGCAATCTAGGCAAAGTACTCAAGGGTACAGCAGCAGTGTCACCAACCGGGGATTGAACCCACGACCCTCCGGTCAAGAGTCCAGAGCCCTAACCACTACTCCACACTGCTCCCCAATAACATAATATAATATACTATCGGGGCCTTCCACCCATGGTAATAACATTGTTCAAAGTTCTTGTTGGTTTTGGGTGACATCATAAAACCAACCTCAAACTCACACAGAATGGTCTTCTGTGTAGTATCGAAGCTTCTTAAAAATGAAAAACATACATCGGTTGCCCTTTGCCTTCTCCACAGCATATACGTTATTTGATCCAAAACCAGATAGTTCAGCCTGCTTTAAGAAACTGATGCTTGTGTTCAGAGACAAGGTCCAGATTTATATAACAAAAAAAAAAAACTTCATTTTAATAAGCCCTGAAAAAACGTGACCAGTTGGTTCTAACACACAGGCCTCCAAAGTCCCAAACGAATCACAGTCTTGCCTGACATCCCTGTATGTTTCACCCAGGAGGTGCCCTCAAGCCTGTGCTTGGCTCCTTGATGGGGGCGCTGCTACTGCACTGCTGTTGCTGTGCCCTGCCCCCCGCTGCACTAACAGCGGGGCGTCTGTTTGTGTGTTTTGTGTTGACAGTGGAGGGGCAGTGGTTGGAGTGGACTCCCTGGACCAGGTGTTCAGTGACGTGTTCCAACGGCACTCAGCAGCGCACGCGGCGGTGCAGTGCCTCAGTTCACGGCTGGACCGAGTGCAAAGGTCCCCATGTGGACACTCGGAACTGCGTTCTCACAGCCTGCCCAGGTACGTACCAGGCTTGCTTAATTATACCAGGGCAGCTGCCCCGGCCGCAGGGGAGGAGAGCAAAGCAGCCCCCTTGCATGACGCTGTTACTCTAGTGTTATTATTATTATATGAAGGGAATGGAGCGATTGTGGTACCAAGGCTTCTTTTGTCCAAAAACAATGCAAAATAAGGGCAGGTTTCTGTTCCATGTGTATTGATATGTGCAATATACAAATACACATGTATAGTGTATACTGCATACTGTGTTTGTGTATACTGCATACACGTTTTAGAAAGTAAACGTTACACAGCATAGAAAATCCAGTATATATCAATGGTATACTAATTTGATTATTATTGACATATATATATATATGGACTGTTTATCATTATTGTTGTTTCCTTTGATATTGTGCTTTGGTATCGATGGCATCTGTAGGAATGCTTTTATGGGCCTGTTTGTCTCAATCAGAATGTGTCCCACTTGTATTTAAAAAAGAAGAAATGTTGAGTAAGAAGTGGCACTGGTCATCCACAGCTGTTATTTCTTCCTTGAAAACATCGACCTTTTCCTTTTTTTTAGAAGCAGTTGGGAAAGATTTGACAATGGAATAGGAATGTTCTGAATCATTTTTCATTGTATAATTAGGTTCCACCAGTGGCTTTGCCATCTCTGCGTTGGCCCACGTGCTTGTTTATGCAGACGCATCGTCGTTTCCCAGTTAATATGCCTCAACACGTGATATAATTGACAACAAGAAGATATATAACAACCAGGCTACATGCTGGCAATTATAGCTTGTGACATAATGATTTGCGACAGCGCTGTTAAATGTAAAAACGCATACACAAATGCTGGCATAGATGTGCTATTCATCAATCCTAACACAGCCCAGGCTGACAGCGTGATTTCGTGGAGTGGTGTTGTGAAGGTCTCTCTGAGCTATACAAGAACAGTCCCCTGCAGTCCAGCTTTCCTATAGAGATCAGACAGTAATTGATGTTGTTCATACATGGGGTCCTCGATTCACAAGGCTTCATTTAATGAGTTATTTTTTTAAAAGTCTAATTTGATGCATTGAATACAGTTTAGAATGCATTAAATTGTTTTGTACTGTTGTTAAAGAAACCACAAAAAGAGACTGGTTGATCAACTGCTAGGATATATACAGGCAGACATTTGACCTCAAAGGGATGTCGTCTACACTTCCCTAATACTTCATTTCTTAACCTGTTTAATATCTGATTATGTGTGTTCTGTATGATTATTGTTAATTTTACAAAGATCAATATCTTCTCATGCTTACTAACTATTACAGCACAGCAATGCTTCTGAAAAAACTCCTCACGGCAGGTTGAGGGAAAGTAGGGTGTGAGCATGTCAGTGTCTGGATTATTTAATACAGACATTCTGTAAATGAGTTTTGTGAATAAGGACCCGTTGTGTCTCTGTGGATGGGCAATAAACTGCACACAATAGCCAAGGGAGTCCGCAGTATGAATCTGACAGTGCCACTGAACTGGATGTGGTTATATTGTGGACAGTGGAACTGCGGGCGCAGTGTCCGGACTGAGCACTCTTTCCTCTCACTTTCTCTCTGTCCCTGAAGCGGATGGGAAGTGGGGTAACTGGAACCACTGGAGCCTGTGCTCTAAGACCTGCGACACAGGCTGGCAGCAGCGGTTCCGGATGTGCCAGGGGACGGGGGAGCAGGGCTACCCCTGTGAGGGGTCAGGGGAGGAGGTACGCACCTGCAACGACAAGAAGTGCCCAGGTCAGTCCGTCCGTCCGTCTGTAAACAGGGGTGGCATGCAAACAACTAAATGAGCAAAGAAAGTACTGGGCTCTGCATGTTTGATTTTTTGTTGTCAATAGATTTAGGTCAACAAATCCCTGCATTAATGTTTATTTTATTGATGTATTTTTAAAGTGCACAAACAAGTCTAAAATTAAATTGCAGCAATTTAAAAAGCAAGCTGTTAGTGACCCAAATCAGGTTTAAGTAAACTCATGAATTAATAAATCAATCAATTAATTAATTAGTGTGACAGGCTGGCTGCAGGGAGGAACTCAGACCAGAGAGAGAAACACACAGACAGACGGTGATGATGAGAGAAACTGAGTGTGATGGTTGCACTCAGCGTTTAATAACAAATAAATAAAAAGGTTTAACAAACAAAACACAGGACACGGCACTTCACACCAAAATAAAGAGACAAACAAAACGGACTATACAGTAAACAGACAGTGCACGGACAGACACACAAACAAACACGGTGAGTTTTAAATAAACAAGTATCGTGCTGGTCCTACCAGCACGTAATAGCAATTGATATTTAAACTGACTTTTATTTCTCCTTCTCTCTCACCCATTCTCCACTCTCGAACACCCAACCCCGAGTGAGTCAAACGTGCATCTATATATACTGTTGTGCTGGGATTCAATTACTAATTAATTATTCACTTGAATCCCAGCACGTGAATTAATTCTGTGCAACCCCGTGCTCACATACTATACTTTAAATGCACGTGAAGTGATAGTACAATCCCGTGCCTAAATATAATTATACAATTTAAATACTCGTGCTGCACACACCCATTTATATCCCGTGTACCAATGACTATACACCAACATTAACACACGCAACATACAAAATATAACACAGAAAATACACACAGGGGCGGGCACTTTGTCACATTAGTCATGGACTTATTTTGTGTGAGTTTTATGTAGCTCATTTTAAGTCAACTCATAAAATTGTTTTAATTATTCGTGGACTTATTGATTGATTTGATTGATTGATTTGATTGATTGGTTAACACAGGATCGATGGCATTGCTAACATTCCCTCTGCAAAGTAAAAATGTTGTATTGTGTTTGACGATGACTAGATACCATTGCAATCCCTGAATCCAGAACTGGCCCATGTATCAGGTGCCATACACTAAGTGCATGCTGTGCTGTAAGTAAAGAGCATTGATTTGTACAGCTCCGGTTGAGCAGGTCACCGCTGGAGTGAGTCGTGTTGTGAGTGTGGTGCCTGCGGTTGGTTCCCTGTGTCTGTGGTTTTACCAGGGCGCTTGCCGTGTGTCCCCAGCTCCCCATGAGATGTGCCGGGATGAATATGTCGTGTCCATGACCTGGAAGAGAGCAGCAGCCGGGGAGATCGTTTACAACAAGTGTCCATCAAACGCAACAGGTAACCGGTCTGCTGTTAATGAGGCAGGAAGACAGTGTGGGTGCTGAGAACCTGAGGCAGGAAGACAGTGTGGGTGCTGAGGTCCTGAGGCAGGAAGACCGTGTGGGTGCTGAGGTCCTGCCTTATCTTAGTGCCGTATGTTAACATATGCTGTTGGAAATCACATTGGAACCTCACGTCTGAGGTCGTGTAGAAACATAATATGCATGTTGTCCTGTTCCTCATGTATACTGTATAAAGGAGGATTCTTCAACGTGACAAAAATGATTCAGCTTTTGTAATTGTATTTACTTCAGTCCAAGGCTGACCTTAGCTTGACCTTAGCTATGGCAAATTTGATTTTGGTTTTGTAATATGGACTCCTGGGGGCTGGGTCAAGACCACCAAATTAATTAACTTGTGAGCTGAGTTTTAACCCAGGCCTCTAGAGATGAAAGACAAGTGAATTAACTTAGCCCTTATTTTCTGTTACTGTTTATAAAATCTAGCCACACTATTTTGTTTTGGAGAATGGTTTCATGTACAGTATCCTAGGATATCTTTATTTTTATAAGTGTTGTCTTGTATTGCATTTGTGTGCTTGTTTTCAATAAGTGAATCTTCCTTGTCGAGCTCCAATCACACATAGAAGTTTGGTAAAGCTTTGTGTACTGTAGTCATGGAATATGCATAATAAACTATAGTACCTGAGAGAGTCTGGCTCCCTGCCTTTGCTGTATGCACATGTCCCTGAGGCTCCTCCCCTGCTTTGTGTCCACAGGATCTGCCAGTCGTCGTTGTTTGCTGGACACTAATGGAGTTGCTTACTGGGGCCCTCCGAGCTTCGCCAGATGCATCTCACACGAGTACAGATACTTACATCTATCAGTAGGTGCAAATTGAACTCCCAGTGTTTGCTCTAATGGGGTCTATCCTAGGGATTAGAGTCAGTCCTTTATTTCCAGTCACATTGTTTAATAAAGTGCCTGCTCATGAGGAAGCATTAAGAGTTGAGGGTTGTGTCCTGAATCTTGAATGGATGTGTTCTTCTTCACATAGCATGACTTCACTGTGATTTCTATAGAAGCGTATGTATTCGTTCAACCATGCAGTGTAATCACATTTGATGTACAGACTGGATTTCAATATGCAGTGTACTGTTGTAAAAAGGTTTCATCTATGTTTTCACGTTCTTAACATTTTAACATTCCCAAACAAAATATAGAAATTGTACAAGAGCAGTGAAGAAGTGAAAGTTAATACCGGTGAAGAGGGGCATTTTTATTTCAAAGCCAAAATTCTGTTGACCCCGTCGGAGTCGAAAGCAAATCGTCCGTCTGTAACCCGGTTTGTCTTCCCGTGCCCCCCCCCGCAGCTTCGAGAGCATCTTGCGAAGGGTCAGAGGACCCTGGCTGGGGAAGGTATGTCTCAGGTCGTGAGGAGTCTCCTCGAGTTAATGTCCCGGAAGAGCTATTACAGCGGAGACCTCTTGTTCTCAGTGGAGATTCTCCGAAATGTGACCGACACCTTCAAGAGAGCAACCTACATCCCAGCAGCAGACGACATACAGGTGAGGAGAGGGACACCCCCCCCCCCCCCCCCCCACCCCATTAAAACTAGGGACCTCAGGGAAGCTGCAGATGGGATCCTAGTACATGGTTATTAAATTGTTATTAATAATAAATACAATTCTTTATACAGGTGTAATATTATGTAATGGGGAGGGGGGGTGCATTGGAGATTAAAACAGAAGTAAAAGGCTAAGCCTAAACGACCCGAATCTATGCTAACATTCTTTAGTCCAGGGAGACTGCCTGACCCTTCCCCTATCTTCTTTCCTCTCTCTATAGAGATTCTTCCAGGTAGTCAGCCTCATGTTGGACGTGGTAAATAGAGAGAAATGGGACGATGCACAGCAGGTAAGTCGCTGTCAAAAACTAAGATTGGTCAATTCCGGTTAGAATTTAGTTCCAGTCAGAGCCGAAGATCTGACAGGGCAGCACAGTACGTGTTTGGTTGACATGTATCTCAATATCCAAGCTACACAGGGATCAAAAGTGACGTCTATTCCGTTAATCATTCTAAAGAACTGTCTTTGCTGCAGATTTCCTCCCCGTACTTCCAAGAAGTAATTAACCATTAAGGAATAACGGTCATGTGTCCCTCTAGAACAGAGGTGGCCAAAGCTGGCCCTCCTACTGAATTGTTTAATTGAAGTAATTTAGTTAGTTTTTTCTTTATTTTTCCACTGCAAAGAAAGCTGCATTCAGGACCAGAACAAGGAAGCGAGGCAGTCATCTGCTGGTAGCCGGAGTCTGTGTTAATAAGACTCGGTCTGCTATCCGGCACACTCAAGTGCTGTCCCTGGCCATAATCAGTCCGTTAAAGCCTTTATGATTGCAACTTTTTTTTATAACAAAAAGGGCCTGAGACGTATTGATCACAGTGGGGATGATCAATCACCAGCCGCAGCTCTCTGAGGTTTAGCTGCTTCGTTACGAGCAGACGGCACGCTCTCAGCACCCCGCTGACTGCTGTGGGCGAGTGGGTAGGAGAGAGACAGAGATAAAGAGACAGCGGCCAGTAATCAGCTGTCAGGCAGATGGAATTACTTGCAGAAAGCTGCTTTTCTTCGGCTCATCTGCTGGTGATGCAGGGAATACTGCAGAGCTGCCGAAAGTACATTTGTCACAACATATTATTATTATTATTATTATTATTATTATTATTATTATTATTATTATTATTAGTTTTTTACATATATCTACAGTGCATCTTATTCAGTTGTGATGGAAATTGCTTAGGACACGTTTTTGAATGTGTCCACATCTGGGCATATAAGGAGAGTTAGACAGACAGTATATAATGTGGTAATAGGGGTCACTGCTGTTGTTCAGCATTTAGTCTCCCGTTGTGTTGGATTGTATTGCTTGTGATTCCAGTGGGTTGGTACTGCAGTGCCTCTGCTGGCTGTGCTCATCATTGTCGTGCTGTGCTCTATGTGCAGGTCTCCCCGGGCTCAGTGCATCTGATGCGGGTCGTGGAGGATTTCATCCACCTGATTGGGGATGCGCTCAAAGCATTCCAGAGCTCTCTCATTGTCACTGACAACCTGGGTGAGTCAGAGACGCGCACACACACACACACACACACACACACACACACACACACACACACGCTTTTATTAAAAATCAGGGCAGGTCGAGCCACTCCAGGTTTTACTGTGAGCTTGATTAGCCGCAGTGTACAGGTAACAGTGTTAAACCCAGATTGGATCAAACTGCATCTATGCAATGGTAGGCTTATTTCCATCCCTGGATTTGGGGGCTATTATGATCTTAGATGGGAAAGAGGGGGTCCTATTCTTGGGGTACAAATGTGAATGTATTCACTTTCTTCAGTTACATTAGGCAACCCTGATTTATACAGATAGACTGACACCTTGCTACATTGCACTGCAGTGTATCAACGCTTAGTTCCATGCACCACCTATTGAAATATATCTGGCCAGTTGACCAAGGGAACGTGTATTCAAATATTGGACCCATGCTTTCTCAAGGTGGTTTGTGTAGTTTTGTTGTGCAGTTTAATGCGGGCACTCAGAGCGGCTCTCTGTCCACAGTGATCAGTATCCAGCGCGAGCCAGTGACGGCCGTCTCAAGCGACGTCCACTTCCCGACGAAGGGCAGAAGGGGGATGAAGGACTGGGCTAGGAGCTCGGAAGACAAGCTCTTCATCCCCAAGGAGGTCTTCACCCTGGCATCATCAGGTGGGCAGGGCGGCTGTCGCAACCCCTTTCTCTCTCTGCCACGCTTACTGAACAGTATGCCTCCCTGTGTGCCCCAGTAAAAATAATGCACTTTCCCAGTTTGTACTCTATGGTTTGAACTGTTCATTTATTAATAACATTAGCCGTTAATATCCTTTATAACACATTTATAGATGCGGTAATAATTATTTAATAGCATAGCTCTAAGCTAAATGGTTACCAGTAATATCAGGTCCATTCACTTTTTAAGTTTCCTTTTAAAATACAAATATGAATATACGGTATGTGTGGGTGTATGTATGTTTATATATACATATGTAAATACTGTATACACCCGCACACACTTGTATATGATTATATATGATTTAAAACCAGAGCTAAGGGCATTGTCTTTCCCCTAGAGCCCTCCTAATGCAGTCGTTTCAGAGCTACCATAATCGCTGCTTAATAAAAATTAAACCTTTCTGAGAATCTGAGGCAGACTGATAGGAAAGGTTTTAATGACCCAGACACTTCATAATAAAACTGGAGAGATTCCTATTATCATTGCAGGAACCGTCTCCATGCATGCAAACTGCTCACACGCTACTCTTGGCTTTGGATCTCTTTCGGTTTAAGCATCTGTATAGCTGGAGTAAGAAGACTCTATTTTCTTTAAAAATGTGCTGTATGTATTTACTAGAACATGAGAAGTGTCTATTTATTGGACTGCCAAGTAAACCAGCTTACAGTTATGCCGAGTGATGCCATCCTGCTCCACTTATCGAGGTTGATTGTTGAAGCAAATGTATTCATTTCACAAATCATTCAAGCTTAATTTTATTCTGCAGTTGACTTACATGGCATGGTCTTTGGATTAACTGCCTGACAAGTGTACTGATTGAATGAAAAGAGATGCCCTAACCTTGGTTTGCTGTATTATAACTGTTAGGATTATTTCTGTATTTTTTTATATGCAAGCTTTTGCAATACCTTTAAAGTTGATTAGGAGTGGAGGCGGAGAGAACAGAGAGCACTTGCAATCGGTTTTGATGTGGCAGTCTTCAGGTCTGGTTTCTGTTGGGATCGAACAGCATTAGAATAAAAAAGGAACCTGGCAGCATCAGAATGGGGATCAGTCCAATTTGAATGCACAGCCCTCTGCTCGTCAGCCTCACTCCATTTCCAAAAAACAAAGAGAGAAAGAAACTAGGAGAGAAAGAAATGCGCTCTCGTCTTCTGCAGAGCTTAATTGCAATGTGCAGTCAAACAGAGGTTTTGTGTTTTCAGGAGTCTGGAAGCAGTATTGATTTTTTTTTTCCAGTTGGGTTATACAGACATGTTTGACAGAGGCACTGACAGCAGAGCTCTGTGGACAAGGGGAGCGAAAGCTGGCTCTGTAATCCAAGTGGTTTCTGTTCCGCTATGACTGTGTGTACACATCCATTCAGTCACTAATGTTTACAGGCCCACCCTGTCCTTCACGAGGGGCCCTGATTCTGTACCTTGCGTTGAGTGATGAATTGGATCCACCTACACTGCCAATTGCTTTTCTGTGAAACCAATCAAAACTCAGTCACAGGAGAGATAGAGGAAGTGGGGTGAGAGGAGAGAAAGGAAAACGGGGTGAGAGGAAAGAGAAGGAAATGGGGTGAGAGAGAGGAAACAGGGTGAGAGGTGAGAGAGAGAGGAAGTGAGGTGGGAGGAGAGAGAGAGCGGAAATGGGGTGAGAGGAGAGACAGAGAGAGAGGAAAATGGGTGAAAGGACAGAAAGAGGCACGAAGAGAGAGGGAGAGGGAATCGTCAAAGAGAAGATTGGGATGGATTGGCGAGAGAGCAGTTGCAGGTGAAGCTTCCTAAGACAGCAGTTTAATAAATGCGTGTGAGTCACATTACACTGTAGGAGATCCTAGATGTTACATGAATCGACACTACTGCTATCACAGACTTTCTGAAGGATATTATTTTACTTATCATAAAAAAGGGTACACTCGTTATGGATCCAATTTGTGACCTGGCCAGTGCACCACCCCATAATAATCTAACCCAAAGGGAGCCATGCCAACAGCGAGATAGCTCTGGTGGCAAATATTTACCAGTGAGCCTCTCCCAGTATGCAGCCGCAGAGGGGAATTTTAAAAGCTTAAAAATTTGACGACCGATGAAAAGAAATTCTCAACAAACATTCCACAATGCCCTGTCGCCACTGAGAATTAGAAAAAAAAACTTAAAGTATAGCCTGTGAATCCTGTCTGCTCAGCAAACAGCCTGCCGCACAGACCTCAAAGAGACCGACAGCCGCTACTCCTCGATGAGCAGAGCAAAGCAAGCCTGCTTCGCTCTTTGAAATGAAAAGTGCCCTCTCTCGCCAGGCGTTTAAAAATTCATCTGCTTTTTTTTTATTTTATTTTGAGTGCTTGTGTGTTTGTTTCATCATTCCATTTTCTTATTCCAATAGTCACAGTCTGCTTTTTAGAACTGTATTCAGAAAGTCTACTTCAGATACATATATATATATATATATATATATATATATATATATATATATATATATATATATATATATGTCTGTATGTCTGATAGCCTGTCTGTTCATCTGTCTGCACACAGTATGCCCTTGTGTCTGTCTGTCTGTCTGCATACTATTTCCATCCTCTTCACACTATCTGTCTGTCTGTCTGTTTTTCCATGCGTCTTTCTGTATATGTCAATCTTTCTTGTTGGAATACTCGGAGTTTCACATTTGAAAAGATTCTTTCATTGGGATGTTTTATTATTATTATTATTATTGTGGCTTCAGATGTTGTTTGACTTTTCTTCCCGGACCTCTCAGGTTGTTATCACACGCAGTCCTTTACAGATTCCTCAGACTCCGCCTCGCGACACTCTCTCTAGATCGAAGCTGAAATAATGGGGCCAACGCCAGGAGCCCGCCTAAGCCAGTGCTACTCTTCTTCACAGAAAAGACATTTTATTTTCCTCCGGGAGCCTGTGCTGGCTAGTCTTTCTTACCACTCCTAATCTCTCTGGATGTTTCTTTGGAGATACTTCTTAGCGGACAGAATACAGCTCTTTATATTTACCCTTTGTGGCATGTCATTTAATTCCTTTTTCATGTTTCATTTTATCAGTTTGTTCTCCACGCCGATGCAGCTAAAAAAAGTATTCCTCGGTGTCTGTATACTGCATCCCTCCATAGTTTAGACTTCTGTCCGCTCTTCAAGGCAAACCTTCTTGACAGTCCGGTTTGCTTATATTCCCCAAGCTTTATCCCAGCTTGGAACCTACTTTCGCCACATTCCAGTGTTTCTCTACTTGATTTTAATACTCAAAGAGTTTTGATTGATACCTGGATGATGTGAAGACTGTGAGGGTATATCTTAGGTGTGCACGGGTGAAGAAAACAGCTTCCCAAGTGAACTGTATTAAAGGGATCAGTACAGTGTGCAGAGGGCAGTAACGCACTAATCTTCTTTGCTTGCTCCTTTTAGAATCGGATGAGGCCTCGTACTTCGTAATAGGAGCCATCCTGTATCGAACGCTGGGGCTGATCCTGCCGGCACCCAAGTAAGCAACAGCGGGGGAGAGTCTGACTTGTGTCAGCCTGAGAAACTGTCTTTACTGTGGTTTCACCAAGGGGTGGAATATGGGCACAGAGATACAGGGGGCAGGAGTGAACCCAATGAATCACTAAGGCTACAGCGCAGCTCTGGCAACAATTTAGTTTAGGGACCTGTTATAAGTGATTTATATATGAATCATGTAATATAATCTTTTGTAAAGATATATTTTATAGCACAACAGGATTTCAATTATAGATTATAGCGAGGCATAATCTATTACTGTTAATAGCATACATGAACATGTATAATCACTTGCAATGGAGCCCTCAACTACAGTGTAACTGAGTCCTTTAACGTTTTTGTTTAACATTTTATGCTTTCAGTGAAAATAAAAGCCCAGATGAGCCTTAAAAAAGGTACTTGAAAAAAAAACCACAAGCGATCATCTTCCTGGAAGCCTGACTAGATCATTAGAGACGGCTCAGTCATTTCGAGCTCATTAGGAGGCTGATTCCTCTGCTTCTGGGGAAGCAGGGATCCAGCTGTGTGGAGGACTGAGAGCCGAAATAAATGTCTTTTTTTAATGAATCCAGGTATCATTCTCAGAGCCCTTAATGTTATGTGATCAACGCTGTGCGATTTAAATACTTCTAAATGAGTCGTATCTTTTAATCAGTCAGCTGGCAAACGAGACCCTTAAAAAGACTGAAATGTACAGTGATGTAGCTCTAAAGATGTAGCCTGTGCTACTTAATAAGAAGCATTGCTACATATATGGTATCATAAAAATAAAATAAAAAAAACAGAGCAACAACATTGCTTATTTGTTTTACCTCCTGTTCAGTCTCTGTGTAGCTAGTGCAAGCAGACGGGCTGTCACAATTGTGCTTGGCACAGCCGCTTGGGAGTTCATACTATTGTGAACTCCAGCTCTCTTCATCACACTGCTGTTCATCGAAGACAGACTCACAAGACTGAAGTATTACCTTGGGACAGGTCATTTACTTTCAACATCACCATTCAAAATGAAGAAAGAAATATTGGTAGCACTTTAGTGTATGAACAGTCACAAGGTGTTCTGTTTATATAACAGTAGTAGAAGTGTATGGAAAAGAAGGTTTTGGAACATTGCAGTCTGCCCCCGCCATTCTGTCGTTAGATTTTAATTAAGATAGATTCTAAAATGAGATCAGGGAAGAAAAAAAAAGCACACACACACACACACTGGATTGGATACAAAAAAAGTTATTCAACGCTAGATCTCTTAACATGGGTTATACAGTACAATTAACCAACTGTGTTATTAATTATTGCTGTATGAGGCAGCATCTTTAAAAAAGCACCTTTTGACACACGTGGAAGGGTTAAAAATTAAAAGATTAGAATACCTTCAAATCTAGAGGGGAAAAATAATCGAAAACATTGAAAACATGGAATATGTCGAAAAGAGTAAAAGGAAACCCTTGTTGAATTCTGCTTGTTTCTGTTCTGCTCCATTTGTTGTGTATTGTCGAATTCAGCCACGGTGCAGTGTGTCGTGTTTGCTCATGGCTTCCGCTGTCACTGCTTTGAACAGCCAGCCACTCCACTTCAGGGCTGAGTTGTTGTTCAGCTTTCACAGGCCCCCCTGCTCTTCCCTGTTGGTTGCAGTGTGTTAGACTGCTACCCACAGCAACGACGGTTGTGTGAAAAGGAAGAGGCCGTGTTAATCAGAGGCAGACTGGAGGCTTGCTGTCCATCTAAAATGTTATTAAAAAAGAAAGATTAACTCTATGGGCCATGTAGTTTTCAGGAAAGAAAACAGTCAAATGGTTTTAACGGAGCGCTGGTACTGATGGCAAGAGCTCTTCCGATTGTATCTCCGCTTTAGAGAATAAGCCTTGAGGAGTCTTTTCAGAAGCATTTTCTTTTGCTGGAATACTTAGTAAGTATGACAAATAGTGATCGATAGAGAATGATATTGAACACATTATATTAGACAGACAAGCAAAATGTATAACATATATATATATACACACCTACACCTTTAATTTAAAGCTTTAAACCTAATTCAAACCTATATCCAAGTATCTTCATGTACAGGGGTTTAGCATACTCGGATATCACCAACACCATCCCACCACCCATGGGTAGAATTCATCTGTATTGTCAGACCAGTGGGAGTGTGGATAGTGAAATACGTGGACAACTGCAGGCTCTTAAGATGTACCTGCTCTCTCTATAAATACATTACTTCAGCTTGTGTTTACAGTGTCATTCTGTCATCTTTCATCTCCAAAGCCCAGTATAAATTTCCAGAAGAAAAAAATGAAAAGATAAAGTGTGTGCCCTACTTTAAAAATCAAATCAAAATGCAAGATTAATGGCGCGGTTCATCCGAAGTGAAAGGAGTGGATGGGACCCTGTATTGATAGCTCCCGTTCGGTAAGATCTGACAGCAGTGTCATCGGCTCTGCAGGATGGATTTACCCAGGCTGTCTGTTAATCAGATTGCTAGTGGCACCTCGGAGCCCCACCAAGGGGAATGCAGCTCCATTCATAGCAAGGGCATTCAATACCGCAGTCTCTATCTGCTTGTGACTTACTCAGGCCGGAAACACATGCTTTTATTATTATTATTTGTTTATATTTAGCAGACGCCTTTATCCAAGGCGACTTACAGAGACTCGGGTGTGTGAACTATGCATTAGCTGCAGAGTCACTTACAACTATGTCTCACCCGAAAGACGGAGCACAAGTAGGTTAAGTGACTTGCTCAGGGTCACACAATGAGTCAGTGGCTGAGGTGGCATTAGAACCGGGGACCTCCTGGTTACAAGCCCCTACATGCTTTGGGGTAGGGGTTAGAGATGTCGGTCATTCAGTCACTGTTGACTCTAACAGACATTATGCCATTTTGTATGGTGACATTGAGACATTTGTATATGTCATTCATAAGAAAACAAAAAAGTATACTGTGTGTCTGTCCGTTATAGCTCAGAAATTGAACATCACATACAGATGTTATTTTTGTCTGTATTGGATTACAATGTTACAATGTCTTTTTCAGGAGCCCCTTGGTGGTCAGTTCCAAGGTTCTCACGGTGACGGTCAGGCCACTTCCCAAACCACAGGAACCATTGGTGGTGGTGGAGCTCTCTCCCGTTTTAAATGTAAGTCTTTATTGAGGGAGCAAGGTGTTGAAACCAATGGTTTAATAAAAGCATATTCATAGCTCCCATTAGCGTGACAGGATGTTTTTTATTTTCACTATGACTCCACTCTGCTCACACTATAAGACTCACTTTCTTCCTGTGTTACAGGTAATAGGGCGCTACCATGCTTAACTGTTACACAGCAGCTTTCTATTCTGTTCCATAAATCACTTTAGAATATAGCTTCTGTCCCCGTTCAAAGCAAGTTGAAACTGCAGATATATGTTTATTAGGACCAAAAAGGTAGCTTGTAGCCATGGAAACTGAGGCTGCAGCACAGAAATGTGAGGGAAGTATCAGAACTCCACTCCTTTAATAGGATGTAATTAGCCCTCAAGTAAACGGATTCATAAATTCCTACATGCAGTGTGTGTGTGTGTGTGTGTGTGTGGTTCTGAGTGATTCTTGTAATGGTGCAGCTCAGCTAATGTATCCCAGCATGGCCTGAGCTGGCGGTGTGCACACTGCTACCTTCCAGAAACCCTGCCAGGTTCATACAGTGACTCCCAGCGTCCTCACTAACCCCGGGGTTGAGGGAGAGCCCTTTTGACAGCTCCGGAGAGGCTGAGCAAAGTTAAGAGTTCTCCACACAGACAGCAGTCCCAGGCTGCACTGTGCACATAGCCTTCAGTGCCAGACAAGATAGGTGGGGTAGGGTCTGAATAAACAAAAAAAAAACACAAAACCATGCTAAATGATATTGAACAAAGAGCTAGCTAGCATAGACAGCTACAGTAGCTTTAAATGTTGTTTTCTTGGTTATTTCCCTTTGTATGCTATCGTTTTGAGTAATCCTTAGTGCAATTACTCCGGTAGGTTGGTTAAGGTGCTGTCACCTGAGTTTGGGAGCTGCTCTTAATAATAATAATAATAATTTATTTCTTAGCAGACGCCCTTATCCAGGGCGACTTACAAGATATCACATTATTTTTACATACAATTACCCATTTATACAGTTGGGTTTTTTACTGGAGCAATCTAGGTAAAGTACCTTGCTCAAGGGTACAGCAGCAGTGTCCCCACCGGGGACTGAACCCATGACCCTCCGGTCAAGAGTCCAGAGCCCTAACCACTACTCCACACTGCTGCTCTTCAAAAGTTCTAGTTATCTGCTATAGAAATATGTAATGAGGCTAGATCAGCCAAAATTCCGTTATACATGTGAGAGACAGCACCCTCTAGTGCCACCAAAGTGCCACCACACAATGAAACACACTACCAAGAGCAGAAGTTTGAAGCTGTGTTAGATCTCTTGTTTCCCTGCCAACTGTTATAGTCAGAGCTCTATAGCATTGCTTCCTGGGATTTCTATGGGCTGCTGCATATCTGGCTGCTTTCACTTCCTCTCCAGCTGGGGTTATGAGCTCACCAGGATAACTCTGGTCCCCGTGGCAACTACTTTTGTCTTCCTCCACCAATTTAGTTTGCACACAGTACCCTGTGGATACCCAGCCTCCGAAAGGGTTTATTTACAACCACAGAAGCACTTAAGTCTGGCCAGTTCATTCCAACAACATCACTTTTTAGAAATGTGTGTCTGAAGAATGTTTTTGTAATAATATATTTGAATCTGTTGATGCTGTTTTATTAGATTAACTGTGGCATACAAACACAAGCTTTGAAGATGTCAAACATCTCTTCTTCAGGTGTATTATTATCTCCATTACCTTGATTAACAGAGCGAAACAATGTATATTTAGTATAAATAAATATTATGCCATCAAGTGCCTGAAGGTATGGATGAAGCATGTATTATTACAAAGACAAATATTTTGCAATGGTAGATTCACATCCTGTGCAACAGGCATAAGGATCCCACCTGACGCTTTACTGTATGTGCTGCGAAAGTAGTTTAAAGTTTCAGATGGGGTCCTAAAACCTGTTGCACTTCTCCAAGGAGTCAGTTGCAAGAAAGTTTTAATGTTAATTTTAAACATAAAGCATGGCTAGGCATTGTAAAGCACAGAGATGTATGTTAAAGCTTATTAAAAACATAGCAAACCATGGTGAACGATGATGGATGCATAGTATAACCATGGGGGAAAAGCATGGGAAAACTGTAAAATTACTATGGGAATTTGCCGTGGTATTCTGAATTTAAAGGGTATCCCTTTACCTCTTGGACCTTAGACAATGTGGTTGTACCTCTACAACATACAGAGAACATGGGTTACAGGGGTAGGTAAAGTACATGTAACTGAGACGACGGCTATCCAAGCATGGACATGCAGAGAAGAAAAGAGCTTCCTACTGTAATCGCTCAATCCGAATTGCAAACGATACTAACCCGGGTCAGTCCTATCACTCCTGTTAAGTCTTGGGAGCAGATGAGGGATTGCACAACAGGTCAAAAGGAAATAATTCCAAAGAGGGACAATTGGCACCTCTGTGTTTTCTCCCCTTGCCAGGCTGGTTTCTATTTGAATAATGCAGCGAGGAGGCTGACAGTTCACAGAGAGACTATAAAGACTGCAAAATCTCTTGCTGCAGTGTCCTTTCACTTGGCAAGGGTGACTAATGATAATAAGCTGCACAGTGAACCGTAAAGCATAGATTAAACGTCTGTTTGCAAACTCGCTATTATCAAAATGAGTATCCGCTGTATTGTTTTCCTCTTTTTCTTCTCATTATTAATCGTGGTGGCTCCGTAGATCATTTTTTTTAATGTATACAGTATCCTCTAGATGTTGAATTCCTCATATTTTTCATTACCTTCAATAGTCAATACAATACCATGTTCAGTTGTCCCCTGTCCCTAGTGTATATGTGTTTGACACAGTGATTTTGTGCAACTGTCTTGTTGAGCATCAGCAGTAATAATCAACCTTACACGGGTGCTGCTACAGTTTATTATTCAACCCATTTCACTACTGTTATGGTTGGGATGACTCGCATTCTTTTTGTGCTTTACTGGATCTTCTGTTGGCCAGTGCAGTTTAGAGTGTGGCCACCAAACCTTTTCTCTTGATAGTCACTGATACACCCTTTCTCCTGTTCCCACAGGGCACCTCGGACCCTCACTGCGTCATCTGGGACTACTCGAAAACGTAAGTCCTCTCCGAACCTTCTTGTAGTTCTGCAGGATGTCGGGTAGTATGGTCTTCTAATGTGCTGAAACACATGGCTTTGGAAATCTATTTTAAATGTGCATATTGGCTTGATACACTTTATATAACGCGTTCTCTGTCTGCTTTTTATTTAAATGTAGCAACATTAAATAGATGGGTATTTAGGTAGAGAAATAAAAAAAAGAAACATTTTACGAGAGGAGACCATTCGGCACATCAATGCTTGTCCAGTTCCTAGTTGCTGATTGTGCTGAAAACAGCATCCAGACTTCTGAAGGATCCCAGTGAATCAACAGCAATATCATCACTTGGCAACTTATCCTTTACACCCACCACTCTCCTGTGTGAAGGTGTGCCTCCTACCCATCCCATACACCCAACAGTCTCTGTGTGAAGGTGTGATTCCTACCCTCTGTCATGAATCGGTCTGCTTTTGGAATCCGTCCTTTATAATAGTGATGTTGTTGCTTTAGATGTTAGGATTGTAAAACACTTTGATAAGTCTCCCTTTACCCATCCACATAACTCGAACCTTTCAGCCCTGGGATTAGTCTAGCTGCTCTTCACTGAACTGCCCATACAGTATTCTAGCTATTCATTGTTCGGCCAAGGTTGATTTTGTAGCATTAGTAGTTTTGTTTTCCCTTCACAGGCAAATGGTGTAAATTGAACTCAATTTAAAGACCTTGCTAAATCTGACCCATAGAAGCATGTGTGCTCACCCAGTTGAATGAAATCCACTGCTTAGTTTCCAGCCAGCATCCGTGCTGCAGGGAGATTGATAACGTATTGAAGCCACGGACCTCCACAGCCCCCCTCCTCATTCCTCCTTGAATACACACCAGCGCCTCTAAGCTAGAAATGGAAGTATTGATTCCGAAGTGCTTGTTTTCTTTCACCTAGATTAGAATGGAGTTTCCCCATGCACGGTTTTCAGCACTGAATTTGTATTGTGTTAACTTCCAAGCACTACAATGGCTGAGCAAGTCACAAGGTCAGTCCGAGGCTTGCCATCCGTGCATCATTCCTGCTGCACTCCATTACTGTGCCCTCCTTGCACTTGCTTCAGAAGAAAGTGGAATCAGGTGTTTTGCCTGAATTTGAAAGGTGTGTGCATTACCGGGTCAGTGATCAGAAAAGGTTGGGTACAGTGCATCAATGGGAAGCAAATCTCCAGCTGAAGGAGTTACTGTTGAACAATGTGTACAGCATGTGTGTATGTGTTGCATATCCATACATAGAACAAACGCGCCTTCATTTTTAGATATACTTGACCTGTATCTTCAACTCTATCTGCTGCTCTTCAAACTGGGAGCTTCTCATACTATAATATAGTTAATAGTGACCCTGTTAATTAATATTATAAAACCTCCACATACAGTTATAATCAGCACACTGATGAAGGCACTAGCGTTCTACTCGTAGGTTTCACCTTATCAGGTTGATAGAGTGTTTTGAGTTATTGGTTAATTTCTGTTTATTAACCCCAGTAGAAAAACAAACAACTGCACCTACACATTTAGAATATACTTTATGGACATGGGATACAGAGTGCTCCACACAACATTGTTCAAAAAAGAAAAGATGAGTCCAAACCATATTAGCCAATTAGTGAAATGGATAACCCAATTGGAAATCGATACATGAATAAAATGCATGACTGTCGATCAGACTAAAATAAAATGGAATACAAGATAAGGGATGGTTAATTAGAGGACAGGTGGAATTCATTAAGTTGCTGCAGACAACAAAACAAAGTTAGATCACAGGGTGAAGGAAATAACACTATACCTATATTTAGTGGTACGTACATGTTCTTGTTGTTTTGGTTTATAAATGCAGATCACAATTACTAATCTGGAAACACTGATCATTCTGACAGAAAGTCTAAAATCAATGGAGTTTGACCCACTGTAATGTTCCCATTTGTTTTCAATGTTTTTTTTCTGTTTTGAAAGTTGTCAATGACAACCCTTGAACATTATTTTCCCCAGCCCTTGCCAGTGCACAATGAGCTGTCCGCTCCCTAGTGGTGCTGAATTGTACAGAATGGCACATTAGCAGTCATTATTTTCCCCAGCCCTTGCCAGTGCATAAGGAGCTGTCCGCTCCCTAGTGGTGCTGAATTGTGCAGAATGACACATTAGCAGTTTCAGAAATACAAAAGGTGCTGGTCTCAGTCCATGATCCTTGTGACCAAATTAAATTACAATTGTCTGCCCCCTGTTGGTTTGAATGGGTATATACTGTACAAGGGTCCCCCAGTTTAAATGCATACTTTCACGTATATCCTTCCTTATAGAATGACGATTTTCTTTCAGTACTAACTGATAGGTTTTTGGAATTTTTATATTTTAAAAAAAATGCTAAATGGGTAGCGCAGCGATCATTAAAATTGAATGTGAGGGTTAGTATAGCCAGACCGGAGTTTCGGGTTCATTGCGCCAGAACAGCCATGTTAAAACAGCCCTGTTCTTGTAATGTACGCAGAGAAGACAGGAGCTTGCTTTGATGTCTCAGATGCAGGTTGGGTCCAGTGGTACTGTTTTGTAGTTCAGATGACGGTTTTAGATCACTGAAAGGTTAACTTTGTTTTATTTTTCAGATGCGTTCAAATCTACTAACAGAGAATGGTATCTGTGCATATGTTTGAAGGCTATTATTTTATAGAGCTTAATAAAAGTGAGATTCTAATAATAAAAAAAAAAACCTTGGCATGGTTCATTTGAAAAACGGGAATATCCTTTTGGAAAAGAGAAATTGCTTCTCAGGGGATCGATTCAAGTTGAACATGTGCCTTATACTGGCAGAAGAGAACCAGTACCACGCAATACTAGTATGACCAGGCAGTGGGATACACCCAGCAGACAGGTTTGCACTATCCAAACCCTGATGCAATTCCCTGCTGGTCCTCTAATTTAGATCACAAGGAGCCTCACGGTGTCTGCCATTGGCTTGTCATACCCACGCATGCTGATTTCTCACATTCCTAAAGTTGGGGGTATGGCAAAGCTGTACCACCTGTTCTGCATGATAACAGTCCTGCACCACACACCGCTCCTCTCCCTCCCTCCCTTTTTGTTTCCTTGCTCTGTCTCTCTCTTTCCATCTTTCTTTCTCTCAGCACAGAAGAGATAGATACAGAGTTAAACACGTTTATTAAAGCAGTAAATCTGTCCGTAAGGTTTTTCTGTTCCAGCCTCCAAACTCAGTATCTGATTTTAGTTTCTCCCTATTGAAACACACATCTATTAAATATCCAAGTCTGCCTTGCCTGTTTCTGTGTTTTTTTTCACTCATATAAATATATATATATATATATATATATATATATATATATATATATATATATATATATATATATATATATATATATAAACCCATTATCTGAAGCCCTGACAGCTTTTTCAGAATGATTTATTAGACCGCGAACGTTGTGAACTTCCCTGCGCTGTTATTTTAAAATTTTAAAGCAACAACTTCATTGTCGTGAGGACTTGGGGAAGGAAACTTTTCCCGTCTCAGACTCAGTAAGATTTATGGCTTCCAATCCGCGGTGGAGCTGTTTCAGGGGGATTCCTGTCAGTTAGGTCCCTGTACTACCTTTTGACGATGAGCAATCTATGGTGTTGATAGCACCATACTGTACAGTGCACAGTAGAGTAGATACCAGTTAATTGCATAGCCTATTCACCTAACAGTTTTATCTGTTATCACCATGAACAGATACTCCTATTCCTAGGAAATGTGTTTCACGACAGGTATCGGACAGATATTGCTATATTTCCAGATACTGTACATAATAAAGCAACATTCAGAGGCCTTCAAAAACATTTTTAAAGACCTCAATAGGTGTACTCAAAGTCCCAAAACATTATGGCAGTAGCTAGTCTTCTAGGGAGATCAGCTCAGCCTTAATACATTTGGTTTAAATCTCCAAATCACCATGCATCAAGGGAAGCAGGTAGCTGATAATGTTCATAGTCATTTCTGGTGAGTGGTTAGCTGCAGTATGCTTTATCACATCCTCCCCCTGGAGCTGCTGTGACCTGCCTGCTTCTCTGTGTCACTGACCGGCCCTGAGCTTCAGTCCTTTCAGTCTGTGACACTGTAACCCAGTGCCGCCATTCATATTTCAAACTGCACCCCTGGCTTCTGCAGCTGTCTGACCTGCTGCCCTGCATTGCCAGCGCAATTAATCTGGAGAGAGAGCGTGTGAGGAGGAGGGGGGACCCCAAGGAGTTTAATGAATGTAGGTCTGCACAGCATAGTAGATTACTGCATACCTGTGTGTACTGTAAGCTCCATACTGTAGTCTACTGTTTAATGCCTTCTTTTATTTCATGAGACACTGGATCCAGTAAGGCACATCCCAGTAATAATTAAAAAGCAAAAAAACAAAATAGCACTGTATGTATTTCTGTTTGTGGTCACAGGAAACACTTTAAAAGCTTCAAATGTCATTTCCATGCTGTTTTGTGCTTTCATTTATTTATTGTTATAAAAAAAAATAATAATAATGAACCATTCCTTAACCGTTTTTAACACAACTGCAATGCAATAGTTCCTTCACATTCAAAAGCACTGCCTGGATGTCTCCATAGAGTAAAACTGAACCGCCGGCACTCGAAACAAAGTCTTGTCCTCGTTAGAATACTGCTACACTGGGCCAGCCTACCATGTAATTTCAGGTCCCACGTTCTCCTACCATCTGCCTGGAGATCTGCTCTCCGCCACTGTCATTTTAGTTGGGAGACAGTCATTGCACGATGGCTTACTTTGATTCCCTAATTGCTTCCCTTGTGTTATAGATACAGAACAGTGGCACCATGACACACCACCAGTCAGGGATTATTGTTTAAGCCGCTAAGTACAGGGCATGCTAACTGAGGCCACCAATACAATAATTATATCATATCAAGTTGTCAAAGCTGTCCGGTGCTTGTTAGCAGTATTAGGTTGTCTATTCAGAGCAGGAGTAATCTAGTCATCTAGGGTCTCGCTATGTACTGTATATAGAGGCTTTTTATATCAAAACGAACACGCTTATTTAAACCTCCTTGGATCAAGCCCTTTTCTTTTACCACTGGACCACCAAGCCACCTCCAAATCCATTTGATTGCCATTACTGGTAACGCCGTGGTTCAGCTAGCTGGGGTTAATGCCTTGAGGTTAATACCCTGGGGTTTGAATGGGATCCCAATGAGACTTTCTTTTCTATATGGGCTGTAGCTGGAATTCCAGTAGTGTGTCTTTACACTGAACCCTCACACAGCACATTTTGCTTTCCCTTCATTAACTCTGGTCCCTGCACAGTCTATTGCTACCCGTCTTGTTTTCTGCTTGCCCCCCTTGGCAGTCGTGCAGCCCCCCTCCCAACACTTTAATGAATGGAGACATAAAGCCCTAAGCATCTTACATCTAAAATGAGTTGAAATGGGATTATGCACAGTCCATGCCTACCTTACGGCTTTCTCTTATGGTATTATCTCGAGGACTAGGCTAGCATTCTCTCTCTCTCCCTCTCTCTCCCTCTCCCCTCTCCCTCTCTGCTCTCTCCCTCTCCCTCTCCCTCTCCCTCTCCCTCTCCCTCTCCCTCGCTCCCTCTCCCTCGCTCCCTCTCCCTCTCTCCCTCTCCCTCTCTCTCTCCCTCTCCCTCTCCCTCTCCCTCTCTCTCTCTCTCTCCCTCTCCCTCTCTCTCTCCCTCCTTCTCCCTCTCCCTCTCCCTCTCCTCTCTTTCTCTCGCTCTCCCTCTCCCTCTCCCTCTCCCCTCTCTCCCTCTTCAGTTGTACCCCTACAGTACATTACACTACCTATGAGGTCTTTCATGCAGCCTGGGCTTGCAGGTATGTTAGTTTAAATTGTAGATTTTGATGGTGCTGGTATGATAATGTCTACACAGTATGCATAGTACCGTAGTTGTTGTTGTTTTTAAACTGAGCACACAGATTCATTTCTGGTTTATTACAGTTTGACTATATTATGATTGGAGTACCGACACTCTGTATACAGGGTTTCAAAACCCACACATCAGGGGAGTAATGATTTAAAGTACTTCTGCCCAGGCCTGTTTTTGACATGGTGTGGAATTCTGCTGTATTATCTTATGATGTTGCACAGAACAAGAGGACCAGAGATTACCAGCAAGCTAGTTTAAAACACAGAGATTTTTTGTAATTGTTATTTTTTATGCCATTAAATTTGCTTTGTAGAACTGTAGAATTGCATTAATCAGTTTTAAAAAAAAAAAGTTGTATCTAGCTAAATCACACAAGCATACAGTGGTGCTGATACTGCATGATAAAACAGTAAAGACTCTAATATGAAAGATCATTCTTTTAACAAGAAAATAATTATTTTATTAGAGAGGGTGTATTATGCAGTAAAGTTGGTGTTGCAATTTATTTATTTGTTGTTTTGCATGGCGTAGTTATGGTTGCACACATTCAATTTTACCCTTTATAATAGTAAATGCAAAAGCCCTTACAAGTTTATGAGGTGCTTCGGTACCCAGATTTGTCCTTTTAAACTTTCTTATACTATGCATTTAATAAGGGTTTAAAATGCTTCTCAATTTGCAATGCTTTAACATCAACCTGCATAAGATATCAATCAGCAAACTTTACCCGAGTCCATTGCATATGCTAAAAAAAAAAGTTTAAAAGGACAAATCTGGGTGCCTGTATAGCAATGGTTTTCCCATAGTGGAGCTAGTAAAAACATACTGAATGTATGTTATGCACCCATGATACATACTACTGCATGACGTTAAAGCATTGCAAATTGTTAAGCATTTGAGACCCTTATTAAATGCATAGCATAAGAGTGATTCAACTGCAAAAGCACCGTACACCTTTACCACTTTTGTATTAGGTGGGTTTTAATTTGCAAAGGTTAATCATATGAGCCATTTCCCTAGCTACGGTACCCAGTCCAATGAATCACTTCTCCAGTCAGATGACTTATGCTAGTGTGTCATAGTGTGCTCTAATTCACACATAAGCAAAGCCATCAGGAACACACAGGCTTTGATGCTCACATTCTGAGTGTAATTACATGTTCAGAGCATTGCAAAAAATTAGGGGTTTTATATTTGCCACTGATTGGAATCTGTGTTAAACAATATATCCATGTGACTCTGCCCTGGTGCTCTATTCCCAATTCAGAGTTCCAGGTGCTTTACTGACAGCCCTTTAAATATACAGTAAAGAGAGATCAAGTTAAATAGAATGCATACACGTGGTTTGCTTTTTTTTATCTTGGGCTGGTCATTTCAGAAGCCAATTCGGTACAATTTGGATGCTCGGAGCAGGATAATAATCAAAGGATTGTGCTGTTTATTATTTGAAGCAGCTGTTTATAAAGTTTAACAAGAAAAGTGTACCACCTATGACAGGATCAGTGCATATTAAAAACTTGCATACAAGCACATTAAAACTTGTATATTAAAACTTTCCTTGCTACAGTAGGTGGCTGGTTGTATTGTGTCCTGTTCAACATGGCCCGATTATTCCAAGTACACATCGCTCTGTCCAGTGGGAGCTATTTATTCTCTTAATGAACCCTGCTAGGCACACTGCTTTATTAAAACCTTCCTTAAAGATCGACTTCCCTTGGACTGTAATAGCGACTCCAGAGGGGCCTATAAAAAATGTATCTTACAGAATGCTCCCAATGATCCCTTGTGATCCCTATGGACCGAATGGCTTAAACTAATGGAAGCAATGACGTTCTACTGTACTAGTTTGATAAATAATACATTGTATCGGCTCAGAATTATCCACAAAGCACATTATGTATTTTATTTTATTTTAATTATGTATTAGGTTTACCTATAATCGCTGCCCTGGGGTTTGCAGTACTGTGTATTGCTATTTTCAGATATGTTTTCTGTAGCAACTTCCATTGTTAAGAGGTGCAAAATGTTAGTGGCGCTTGAAAAATTAAGGCAAACAACATCCCAGAGAATATACAAGCAAAGACTGGTCAAAACCATTATACAGTAAACAGTACTGTATGTGCAACAAGAGGTTTAATAATGCATGCTGTGTCTGTTTGGTATCTTTTTTTGTTTTTCTTTATGCAATGCATTTATTATGTTAAAAGAAACATATACAATTCTATGGTAGATGTTTCCATTTTCTAGTAGAAAAGTTTCTCATAGAATTTTATATTTTTACCTTGGGGTCATTTATTTGTATACATTTTTTTTTTTTTTTTGTATTTCTTATACAACCGTTGAGTGCTTTATAGTGTTCTGGATGAAATGAATGTATCACCCTTTGCCATAGTTTCAAATGTTTTAGGAGACATATATGTTCCTTTCTATGATTTCACCATACTTTGCAGCACTTTTCTATGCTTTACCATGTATTTGATCATTGGATTTCAGATTGTGTTATTCCCTCTGGCTCTCTGTTCCACAATGCTTTCTATATGGTAATAGTACACTGGGATTATAATAGGTGGGGAAAGGAAAATTGACCTACTTTTTTGTAGTAGTAAAACTAGATAAACCCCAGGCAGGGTTTAGCTTGGCGATATGGAATTCAGTGATACAGATTTAATTAGTATAGATTCCTGAAGCGTATGGTGTCATTAATCAAGCTTTCACAGAAATGTAATTGACTTGATGTAGGTTTTAATTAGGTAATAGTTTGTAATCAGTTTTATTTGAACTTGCGTGGAAGAGTTTGAAATTCAAATCTAACCTTCAGTTTCATTTTTAAAACTTTCATTTCCGATTGCATACTTTTAATAAATATTACCGGTGGCGTTTACTTTGAATTAATATGTTTTAAAAAAAAAAGAAGCTACAAATGAAATTGTAATGAGTTGTGGGTTCTGTTGTTCCCATATTGAATATGTGTGTAGAGTAGGTTAGTGGATATTTGAGAACTCAGATCCTCTTAGAATGCAAAAGTAGACTCAATTCAAATGACATTTTAAGCTTCTTATGCTTTAAGAAAAATAGCAAACCTGCTTTTTTTTTTCTTGCTCTTTTGAAATCTGTGTGGATTTCAGAAATGAAGATAGAAACATGCCATCCACATGCTCAAGGTGACATTTCTAACAGAGCTCTCTGAGTGGACGTGACTCTGTGTCTCGATGACTCCTTTGGTCTGCTGTTCAAAGCTTTTTCACTTGCATTTAATGTCGGTCAGGGGATACGTTGTGCAAATATTTTAATTCTTTCTTTTTTCATTCTTTCTGTCTTACTGTCTTTCTTTCTGTCTTTCTTTTGTTGTCCACTTTGTTTACAGTAGTAATACTACTACTACAACTAATAATAATAATAATAATAATAATAATAATAATAATAATAGCAGCAGTCCCACATGTTTCAAGCCACTGTTAAATTACCTACTATTCTATGTTTCCACTGTGTATTTTATCAGTCATTCCTCCTCCCTATTATGGCCTTTAATAATAATAGTAATAATACTAATACACATAACTATGTTAGGTAAACAGACTTTTTCTTTTAGTTTTTAAAAGAATGTTATATAGTTCTGTTTTGAAGTTGTGCGTTAACCCTGAGGGTTAACAAAACACGTGGGTGAAAAAACAACCTACTGATACATTACAACACTATTCAATCTGCGTGCTATAGGATTTCATTTTATTAGTATTGTGTACTTTAGAGGTTCTTTCTCTCTATTTCTCTTCCCCCTCTCTCTCTCCCTCTCTTGTCTCCCTGATCCTTCTATGTTTCTCTTTCCCCCTCTCTCTCTCCCTCTTTTGTCTCCCCGATCCTTCTCTATTTCTCTTCCCCCTCTCTCTCCCTCTCTTGTCTCCCAGATCCTTCTCTATTTCTCTTCCCCCTCTCTCTCTCCCTCTCTTGTCTCCCCGATCCTTCTCTATTTCTCTTCCCCCTCTCTCTCTCCCTCTCTTGTCTCCCCGATTCTTCTCTATTTCTCTTTCCCCCTCTCTCTCTCCCTCTTTTGTCTCCCCCGATCCTTCTCTATTTCTCTTCCCCTTCCCTCTCTTCTCTGTTCGTCTCAGGGTTGAGCAGTGTAGCAGGCTGTGTTTTTCTGGGTTGTTTTTGCTGACGGTGCATGCATCCTCGCTCTAGTGGGAGAGCTATGGGATTGAGAAGCTGTCTTCAGTCCCCAAAGTGATTTTTCTTCCTAGCCTGCATCTTCCTCCCTCCAAATAACCTTTTGGTTATCACCCAGCATCTCTCATTTAAACTTACCAATTTGAATTAACACTGGACAAGGGTCTAAACCATATACTTAAATCGTAACCCTAATTCATCAGTTAAACACCCCAACCCCCTACCCCACCCCGACTGTTGAAATGTAGAAAGCGTTTGGGTCTGCCCTGTTTTAAGGTCATATCTTTACATTATAAAGAGAGTCTGTGTAACCGAATCAGTCATGCTGGTGTTGCTGTGCTGTCAATGGGACCCCATGTGACTGTTTATCCAACTGTACAGTGTCCTGTTTCCTGAGTTACAGACCAGAGTTAAGACTGTTGCATGAAACCCAAACCTACACAGATACTTCATCTTTGAGTTCAGCAATCAGTAGTTTAATTGTAGTAATAATAATAATAATAAATAATAATAATAATAATAGCAGTCCAAAGTCGATCCCCCCCCAGTAGGAGAGAATGGTGTGCTAACAAGGGACGAGCCTTGATGTTCTACATGTTTCAAGCCACTGTTAAATTACCCCTCTCATAAGACTAAAACAATGAAGGTCTTTATAAAATTATTTGACCATATGCTTCAACTGTGTGTTATGATTCAACAATGTGTTATATATTTTTTTAAACGTAACAGGGTTGCCAGTGTTGTGACAGCAGTGCTCAGTGTCTATTTGGTAGGCGCAGCACAAAACCACTGCTGTCCTTATGGGGTTAACAAGAGAAACAAGATCTAACCGCCACTGTATATAATCTATGTGTCTGTGTGCGTCGGGTAGTTTGAATATCCCACTCACTTTCTTTCTTTCTGTGTGTGTGTGTGCGTGTGTTTTCCTGTTAATCAGGGAGGTTGGCACTGAAAACTGGGACACACAAGGCTGCCAAACGCTCCAATCTCCTTCCATCCACACCAAATGTCTTTGCGATCAGATCTCCACCTTCGCAGTGCTTGCTCAGCAACCTAAAGATCTGGTAAGTTTACATATTCAAAATACTTTTTTTTTTTGGCTGCAGGATCTGTTTTAAACGTGTTCTCTGTTCGCAGTGGAGAGCGGTAGAGAGGATGATTTGCTGCTGTTGTTCTTGTTGAGATTGCTTCGTCTTGTTTTGTTCTTGACGATAATGTTATTAACATTTAATTTGCCAGGGAAAGGACAGGCACTTCAGGGCTCTCCGGAGGTACATCCTGTCCCTACATGCCGGCTGAGCAGTGTAATGTGTTAAAAAAAGAAAAAAGCATTAGTGGCAGCTTTTTTATCTATCAAGGACATCAAGCAAGGGAATAAGAAGAATGTGCTGTCTGTTAAATAATTAACAAAAAGTTTCTTGGATGTGTGAAGTCTGAGCATGTGCTTCACTTCAGGACTTCATTTAAGATTCCAGGTCACAATGTTTTAACCTTTTGGGTCTAGATTTTATAAATCAATGCTGACACTCTCGTGTCATGGGTTTCCACTGATTGATTCACTTATCCTTTCTGTGTGTGAGTAAGAGAGTTTGACATTGAAAATAGCCTTGTCTTTATAGATAGATGGATAGATGGATAACATGCATAATAATGTAAAACTCTTCAAGCAAGATAAAACCAGAGAAAAAGATTGCCGTACATTTTATTTAAAATAAATCTTCAATGAAATTAAGATGTGGTACTTAACTTTAGTTAAGCTTAATCATGACATTTAATTTCTTAACACATTCACAATCAATTAAACACATAGAACTTGATGTGTAGCACATTAATCTGGGTCACACCTGGGTTATAATCTGTCTATAAAAAGTGGTATTAAAGGTATTGCTGACAATTACCGATGGGGAACTTTTTTAATTATAAGATGTATTACTATGTATTAGAAACAAATGTATAACACATTGTCGTTATTAACAGCGTGATAATAGGGCAGCAGTTTGGAGTAGTGGTTAGGGCTCTGGACTTTTGACCGGAGGGTTGTGGGTTCAATCCCCAGTGGGGGACACTACTGTTGTACCCTTGAGCAAGGTACTTTACCTAGATTACTCCAATAAAAACCCAACTGTAAAAATGGGTAATTGTATGTAAAATAATGTGATATCTGTATAATGTGAAATAATGTATAATGTGATATCTTGTAACAATTGTAAGTCGCCCTGGATAAGGGCGTCTGCTAAGAAATAAATAATAATAATAATAATGATAATATTGTTTAGTACATCCTCTCTAACACATGTATCACACAAGCAGTCACTACAGGACACATTGAGTGTGCAAGAAGATACTGTGAGCCTTCTGAGTTGATAGACTTTAAAAGTGAGGACTTTATACCAATGAGCGAGACTGCAGTCTCTGAGAACACCATCTGCACACTGCAGCTACAAGGTATATCCTTCCTTTTTTAGTCCCAAATACCCCCTCTCTATATACCAGTGGATGCAGAGACCGCATTACAGTAGATGACTCCTAAATAGTGCTAAAGGGGAGCAGAGCCTGGGTTTGTATTTGTGTTTTCTTTTCACAGTCGATTCTCTCGTCCCCCCCGTGCTGCTTTTGGCCCAGTTTTCTGGAAGCCCCCCTGAACTCCATTACAGTGATTGATATGCAGAGAGGGCGAGCGGTAGGCTGGGAGATGGGAAATTGCCCTGAGGAATGAGCTTCGTGGATCGAAAAACAGATGGGCTTCAGTCACGAGCTCGGCCAGGCCATAGCTGCCACTCCAAGCAAAGCAAGCACACATACTTTCAATCTATGTGTGCGCAGCATGCGTTATACAGAGTGTATCACATCCGTACGCTTTCAGGACACATTTACAGTGAACCTTTAATAATCAATTTTCAAATTGTGAAGTACAGCACCGAAGGCTAGTTGTATTTTGTGCAAGTACAGTTGGCAGAGGGCTTGGTGCTTCAGTGCTATGGGAAAGGGCAGATACAGCACCAGTATCTTTGGTACAGCAGCTGGACTTATACTATGCTTGCTGACATTTTTTATTTCTGCTCTTTCTAGACCGAGTGCCAAACCTTGGCAGTCTTGAATATAGATAGTGCCAGATTGCATGTTACCAAAACAATGTTGGCACTTTAGATCTTTCATGGTAAGGTTGGGGTGGATTACCAGAACCTGCCATGCTCATCACAGGTTTGATTTTAAACACGTGCCGACTGCTTTATGCATGTGACCCTGGCATGCAGGGAAAGGCTTATTTATACCCTGAGCTTACCTGCCCATCGCTCTGCAGCGAGCACACCTCCAAATATCAGCCAGGTCCTCTCTCAAGCAGAGACTGCTGATTTCTGTGTGCTGTTTTAGTCTCACAATACACTAGCTTAGTTTTTATAGTAAAAAACAGATTCTTGTTTTGTAAGGCTTCGTTTTGTGGTGAGCTCTCTCCACGTAGCACTGCAGTAAACTGATGCAGCCTCACAGTCTTTGGTTAAAGGAATTTAGATAAACTGGGTTGCACAGATGCATCGGTACATAACATGCCTTTTCTTAGTGCTAGAAAAGCTTTAAAACGAGTATTACCCGCTGCTCTTAAAATAGCCTCTTCATTAAACATTGGACCATATGGAGGACCAGCAATTCTTTCGAACCCCCTGCAAACGCTGCCTTTCAGAGGGGGGATTCAACCCAGGTATTAACCTTCGGAGTTTGAAAGAGGGGCTAATCCTGGTTGCTTTTTCAGGGTCAGCCATCAAATAAGCAAAAGCCTAAACTGACCTCATAATCCTCATACGTACAAAAGAATGCAGCCTATAGTTAAGGCTGTGGTGTCCCTTAATGAACTTAAACACTCAAATAAATACTTGGTATGACTGCGTGTTTCATTCATCCACAGCTTAACCTGTATGCTAAAGCAACCCAAGTTACTTACATTCCCCAAAGATGCTAATAACCTACCTACCCCTTCTACTTACTGTAGTGGGAGCAGTAGGAGGTTAAAACTAATAGATTACTAATGGCTCTTTTGCGTTGGCTCAAAAGAGACAACTTCCCAAGGTTTCTGTATGTTTAACATACCTTTGTCAAGGGAAGGTGTGTTTGAAAACAAACAGTGGAGGTACTTACAGACTTTTGATGCCAAGGAAACTACACTCATGTATTTCTTTTTAAATCTATTAATGTGCTTGTGATGTCATTTACTTCATAGTTAGTGATGCAACACTCTACTATTCCTTTCTATTTAAACCTTGTGGTATTGTCTATTTATCCATTTATTTCCTTGTATTCTTCTATGTTGTACATTATTAAATTGTATTTCTTCTGCAGCTAAAATGATCTGTCTATCTATCAATCTACGACTAGTATTTCAGCAGCACATCAGATGACAGAGCATGAATAGGCATGCAATTGCATTGTAATAACTCATTACCAATGATTCATCGCTTTGCAAGGAAGTGACCTTGTGAACGGCATCATGTTACCTGATACACTTGCATGGTGACACCATAGCACAGGTCATGTATATGTATGTAATCTTTTATTCTATCAGTAGTTAGCATGTAAGAGCTGAAAACATTGGTAGTTACCCAGTTATTACCATGCTGTTACACAGTTGTGCATTTCCTGGAATCTAATTCATATTTCAGATGTCAGCACAGTGGTACAATTCTGCCGTGGTGCCCTTGTAAATTCCTTTATGCTACCATTACACCTTAGCATGACAGCTGTAGAAGTTTAAAAAGTAACAATAAAAATCCTTAACAACATAGTATTTTACTAAAATTTGTATTTAAATGTAGATTAATTTCGTACAGTTGTATTGCCACTGATGTTCCACTATATTGGTAGTCAAAGGTTGACATCCACGCTTTGTACACCCATGGATATTGACACTGAGGGGAGTTTTAAAAGATCTGTACTTGACATCTTGAACATAGGTTGTTCCTGTAATTGACGGTTTCATGTAGAGTTGTGTGAATCAGTATTGTAACTAACTGTCTGCAACTCCCCTGGAAATCACAGTGAAGCGAGACCTTTATTGCAGCTGATAGTTCTATCTTTAGCTCTGGATTCAACCTAATTATCTTTTGTTCGTTAGCAAATACAGCAGAGCTCAGCATATTATGTATTTAACAGGGATGCAATAAAGTCATTTAATCAGATCCAGTCACGTCAGAGCTAGCCTACAAATGCAAACACTTTAATGCATCCAAATATAAGTACTGGATGCTATGGTAAGGTCTTCCAGGGCTTCTTTGTGGGTAATACACTGCTAATAAAAAGGTATCACGTTAGTACTTTCCTGCCTGTGTATTTTAACATATAATGTATTCTACAACATTGAAAACCAGTGCAGACACATACAGCGGACCCTTCATAACCATGTATTCATCGCACAGTACCTGAAAGGCTAAAAGGATTTGTATGAAATCGAGAGTTGATCAGATTATAGACCAACACAATTCGATTATTGTTCACTGTGTAGAGTGTGACAGACAGACAGACACGGATGAGGACGCTACACAACCAATCCTCAAAGCTATTTACTATCTACTTCTGTTTTAAAAACAACCCCAATTACAGTTCTAAAACAAATAAAAACAGCTTAATCCCTTAATGCCTGAGTTGTTTATTTCTAGGTTGTTAACTTTTATGTGTGCGTTTTTCCTTTCTGAATGTGCCAATAATGATTTTTAGTAACTAGCTCTGAGAATCTAGTTCGCAGTTGGATTTGTTTGCTCATCTCTGTGTGCGTGAATCTGTGTTCTCTTCCTGTCACTGTGTTCGTCCCATAGCTGGTCGTGATCATTAATATTCTGCTCCAGCTTGCTTCCTGACTCTTAAGAGCTCAGGCACTATAAAAGTCTTTGCTCTCCTTGTAAACCGTGAATCAGAACGAACAGCATTACTGGGACATCAGAGACTGAAACTGCGATGCTGTCCTTGGAGTTTCACAATATCAGAAACTGTGAAGGACGTTAAACTTTTTTTTTTTTGTTGTTCCTCTTCCCTTCCCTTACTGAATTCAATTAAGTATTTTATTCATTGAAGCCAGGCACAGCTCAGGTAGGAACAGCAGTGTGGTGCTGAGGTAACCATGCAATACAAGAAATATTGAAGCATGCCATCAGACCAAATGCAGCAAGGCTGTTAGGGATCAAACATACACCAGTTTTGAGAAACATGTTACCAAATAGCATGCTTGCAAGGAATTAATGTTCCATATTGTTCATTCATACATGTGACCACTTTCCTTGTACACATCATCCTCCGTAGAGGAACTAGTGAGATGGACCGAAGCAATACGTTCTTCAGTGGCTGAAGACGAGTGACTTATTGAATAGAAAGTGCAGGTGTATTTACTAGGGAGAGAGTTATGATCCCTAGTAGAATGACCGCATGAGCGGTTATTAAAATGGAGCCCTAACGTGGGACCTCTGACAGATGTATAAATGAACCAAGGCAGTGGAATCCCCAGAGTCTCCTCCTAATCCCTCTTAAGACAAGAGTATCTGATTCGTCTCCCGATACATTTTGATTGAATTCTGCCAGTCAGCTTGTTTATTCATTGCATAGAATTGTCCTGAGAGGCCCCAGCAGTGTTTAAAGCAAGTCGTATTTCACGTTGGGATCCTTTACTGTGATCACGGTCTGCTCTGGTTTGGATAACAACCATTGATGGGGAACAAGCAGGGTAAAATAAACTTTATTACTGGCTGTCAAGTGCGATTGGCTGCTAGGTTTACAAAGCGTACCAAGTTATGTAGATGGGGCTTTAGGTCTGTGGGAGAATCCATTTTTTTTTGTTCTGCTCCAGATTGTTTTATAAGTATGAGCACTGAAAGCTGAAAACGAGTGATTGATGTCTGTGTTCATAAGCTTCAAGATATTCTGCGGGTAAGATTTTAGCAATTTAATAAATGTAATTCTTTGATAGCAAAAGGGGGCCTGTGTTTCATATTATATTGTATGCATTTTATATTTAAAAAATTGTAACAGTAACTCGCTTAGCTTTTTAAAAAAAATGCATTGTGTTAAAATACTGTCTGCAAATTACAATGGGATTCCACTGTTACTCCATGTGGGTATTCCATGCTGTAGTGCTGAGTATCATTTAGTTATTCAGGCATGTTATATGTGTTGTGGATTGTCTCGTACTGGGTGTATTTCACAGCTTTTGTTACATGTTGTACACAGGGTCGGGGTCAATTCCTGTTTTCAGTTGCAATTCTATTTCCATTTCCTTTTTAAAATCAATTTCCAATTCCCTTTTAATCAATTCCAATAGATTAATGATCAAAATTGCAATTAGCAATATTCTGTTAAACTGGAATCGGGAATTGATTTTAAAAAGGAACTGGAAATCGAATTAGAATCGATGTACACAAAGGTGATCTGACTTGGAATATGCAACAAAGGGTCATTGCTGATGTTGGTTTTCATTGCAGGCTATGGGTCCTTCCGGAGTGCCATCAGTCCCTCTAATGATCGGGTGTGCAATCTCATGTACGGCCCTGCTCATTTTGTTGGCTGTTTATGCAGCTTTTTGGAGGTGAGTCAAACTAGTAGACCGGTTCAAACAGGTGGCTCGGGGAGCCCCCAGAATATACTGACATTTTCTAATGCAACACATGCGTTTAAAGTATGAAAGACCACTGCTGAGGTGAGAGGCAGACCTTGTGATACATTTACTTTTACTGCAGCTTACCTTTCTTGTTTGTGATTTGCCTTTTTTCTTCAGTTCTTGGCTCGAAACCAAGTTTAAAAAGGGCTCCCTGAATCAAGAACCTTCTTATTAGACCATTAGGGGTGGGTTGCGGAGCCCCACAGTAGTCCTCAAAGACCCGGCATTAAAATGGGCAGTAACATCATAGCAATTGCATTGCATGGTATAGTATTCATTGCATTCTCCCATGCAACAATAGGAAAGCACGTCCCTTTGTCTTCTGGAGTACTTCTCATGCTGGTAATTGTGCCAATGTGTCTGTTGTCTTTGATACAGGTATATAAAGTCAGAGCGGTCCATCATCTTGCTCAATTTCTGCCTGTCCATCTTGGCATCAAATATCCTCATTCTCGTGGGCCAGTCGCAGACTCTCAGTAGGGTGAGTTGGAACTCCTTAGTTGTTGTTGAGAACCAGTGTCTGCGGATTTTGTCATGGTGGGGTGTGACTGGAAGCATGGGTTACAGCCAGGCATTGCTCAGGTGTGTCTTAAACAACCTTCCCTCCTGCCCTGCCTTGCCAGTTGCATTAAGCTCTTCTAAAGTGCGTGATGGCTTTGTGATGCAGAATAATTATTGCATTTTACTCATGACCTTCAGTTATTAACCCAGGTCTCCAGATCTGAAAAGTCGTTGCACCACAAAGCTGTTTTTTTAAATCCACTTCTATCAAAATGAAATAAAATAATCTTGTATTCTTCTAGACTGTTAAGCAATTTCAGAAGAACAATTTCACAGGGCAAGGCACATGTGATAGCCGTGAGACCACCCACTTCTTTCATCGTCTAACGCATGATTTGAAACCCAGGTCTCCAGAGGGGAAAGGCTAGTGCATTACCAGCCATTTAAAAAGTCAATAAAGCACGTGACGCAGCGTCCATTGCGTTGCGTGTGTTTGTGTACGTGTAGACTTATATTTTCATGGAGTGTTAACCCCTACCTGCTCACCAACCTGCCTAGACCTCTGTCTGTCACGAGTAACTTAGTTTGCCCGTACAGTGTCTTGTCATAAGAGCACTTTACCATGCGGATGTTACACTGGGCGCCACTGGGACCAGCACTGTACTGAAGAAATGTCATCTCAGATGATCCCAGGTGAACGTCAGTTCAGATAGATGTTAGTTGATTGAGTGGAATATATTTTCATCAGGCTCTTAAGTGCACAGTACAGCACATTACATTCCATTTGGCATCTGTTTCGCTTTTCCGAGTGCTTTGAGGAGCCAGCTCAAAACCCCTTTTTGGCTAAACCCTGAGTGCTGTAAAACAGCAGACATGAATTCTGTAGCAGTTAGCTGGAGGTGTTCATCTATCAGAAAGCCACAGATCGCTGTTTACAAATAGAGGGGCAAGGACATCTTTCAGTTATTCATGCTTTAGTGCTCTGTCTGTCACGCATTAAAAGGCTTTCAAAGTCGAATCTGACTAAAGACAAAAACACTGAAGTGTTTGTTGTTTTGTTGCTTTTTTTTTCTTTGCATCCAGACCAAAACCAAGAACCCAAAGCCAGCTGCTGTACAGTCTACAATTTTGTTACCACTTGAATATCAGTGCATTGTGTATCCTTAATGCAGTGTGAAGCCCTGTCCAAATTAGAGTTCTTTGAAGGACTATCTGAAACCTAGACCAAGCGTCAGATTGCACTCGCAAAACAGGCTCATTGGTTGAAGCATACTGCATTAAGTAATTACACGGTATTCAATGCATAAGCAAGCTGTGTGACTTTTAATGTGATTTTGACATGCTTGGAAAACACGTGTAAACGTTTACCAAAGTAAAAACATAGCAAAGTGTAATAAAGCATAGTGAAAGCATGGTAAAGTAAAGGTAAGCATTGTAAAGAATAGCAAGGTATGGTAAAGCTGATATATAAACATGGCAAACCTGGGTACACTATTGTAAATGCAAATTATAACCATGGGGAAAGCATGGTAAAACTGCATAAATACTGTGCAAAAATACTGTGAAAACATTTATAAGGGTAAAGTGCTCTAAATTGGTGCTGTAGAGTTTCCAACAGTCCATTTTTGGTTAGACAGTCACAGAATGTACGTTGTGTCCCATATCCAGGCATGTGCAGGTCCGTGGGTAAAGTTTTTCAATACTGCACCACTTGGCATTGGCTCACCTGTTGAAAAAAGAGCAGCTTTTGGTTTTGAATCTGTCTATGAGAGGAAAACAGCGAGCTGTGTGCCTGGCTTGTGTTGTTCGCAGGGGGTGTGTACGATGACCGCTGCCTTCCTCCATTTCTTCTTCTTGTCCTCGTTCTGTTGGGTGCTGACGGAGGCGTGGCAGTCCTACCTGGCCGTGATTGGCAAGATCCGGACACGCCTCATCCGCAAGCGCTTCCTCTGCCTGGGCTGGGGTGAGGAGAAGACACGTCTGGCTTTGCTTTTGATGTATTTATTTACTGTGGCACTTGTGAAGGACCCATTGTACAATGTGCAGAGTCAACTGGTATCTTGAGTTATTGGGGTCTGCTCAACTGATCTCAACAGCAGAGGATCTGAATCTGCCACTGTATAGATATTTCCAAATGTGTATTACTGTATATACCAAGGTTATTGGAATCAAACAGGTATCAGTGGGTATGGTTCTCGTTAGTCTATTTCTGTCTGTACAAAAGAAACTGCATGGGGCATTCCTGAAGAATTTGAGCAATGGTGGGACCATTTTCTTGCATGCATGTTTTCTTTGAAAGCTTGTGACTTCCATATCTTGCAAACGATACGCTGGCTCCCTAGCGATATTTAATTTGTGAGCTTGATCTGCACAATGTTAATTACCCGAACATTGCAGAGGAACCTCATTAGTTAGAGCAGAGTACAAATCTGGCTGTTGAAATGAAATGTAATTGATGCTGCCAATCAGTATATAATGAAGTACGTTTACATGACAGCGCGAACGCATTAGGACGTTCTCTGATGCAGAAGGAAATGTAAATTACAACTTGAATGTGAAACTAGTGAGAATTAAAGGCATGTATTACCAGAAACCTGGCTATTGAAACCTGAGAGAAGTGGTAATACTGCAAATACTAATACAGCTATAGATGGTATAAACAAGGTTAGATATCGCTACAGCGCTACAGTATTATAAGAAAATGTAACTAAGGCTTTTATTAGAAACATTATAATTGCATTATTACAGGACACAATGGTTTACAGTCATTGCAGTAAACTGTTATTATGTGTTAATAACCATCAAAACCTTTAGTAACACATTTATATAAGTTTTGAATGAATCCTTAATTGAAAGTGTGACCAGAAAATTGATACCTTGATATATTGACCATCATTTTTTTTTTCTTATTGACAATACGGAAGGTAAACATTATACATAACTCACTTGTCTATTTAGAAATGATAAAAAATAGATTATTCCCCAGCAGCCGACAAAACGATACAGGAAAACAGCTTAAAAATTGCCTTATATTGCCATTAAATCCAATAGAATCTAGCCTCTAATATGAGGACTCTTGTTTTGCCCTCGCTCTCCTTTAGGATTGCCTGCGTTGATTGTCGCTGTGTCTGTGGGGTTTACCCGAGCCAGGGGATACGGTACAGCAAGCTAGTAAGCCTCATTTGCTCATGTTCCACATTGTGAAAAGAATCTATGAGTTATGTAATCGAAGAGCCATCAAATCCAGTATGACAGGGATATTTTATGACATGTACCTTTTCGTCATATTTATTTTGTTTGTCTTGTACAAGTCACCATTGCTGATTCTGCTTAGATATTCACCAGTCTAACTAATCTAACGTCCTTTCTTCTTCTGAAAAGACTCCTGAAAGCTCTGACGTGAGCGTAATTTCTGCCCCCATCTGCCACTATGGCAGCTGCGTGTTAGTAAACAGAAACTCTCTGTGTACAAAACCACAGCTGCAATGAGGGTCAGAAACTGCCCCTGCACAGCCAGTCACGGCCACTTTTCAAACCACAGCTTGGCATGACTGTCTTAGAGCTTGAAGAGCTGCTCTTGGGATGGCATCATTAAAACCAGTCTGACCTCGTTGTGTTTCTCCTGCTCTTGTCCAGCTGCTGGCTCTCCCTGGAAGGTGGTTTGCTCTATGCGTTTGTTGGCCCTGCAGCAGTCATTGTTCTGGTAGGTTTTAAGCTGGTCTGAGTCTTCCATGGTGGTCCATATCCACTTTTCTCCTTGGCTGACACGCTCAATTACAGTGGTTTCTGCTAAGAAAATATTCCCATTAATCTTCCCTGTCGTGCACTTTCGTTATCTCAATAGGTCTCAAATGTGCAGTTTTGGAAAACTTAACATAATTAAAGATTTTAATAATTTGCCTTAAATCTGCCTCACCTGAAGAAGAGACTTTTGTGGTCTTGACATTTTGTGTGTATGTTGTTCAAATAAACTATTCACACAGTATATCTTTTACAAATTCTACACAACTCAAATGCAAGAGGCTTACAAATTAATATGCTAGATACACCTTCTCCCAAACCAGCAAACGCTGCAGCCATCAACTCATCTTTAAATAGCAAAATCAACATGCACAATGATTAACGAGCAAGGAACACCCGAATGCATGAACTCCCCGTGCAGCCACATGTAAAGATGCAATTCCAATTTAATGATTTTTTTTTTTAATTCAGTGTTTGCTTTAATAGTGTTTCAATTACTGTTCTGTTTTTTTTCTGTCAACACTCTTGTTGCCACCCCCAGAAAGCAGAATCAATTGCCTGGGTCCCAGGGGGACTGTGGAGGAGGAGCTGGCAGTGTAATTGAATTGGAAGCTTACCGTATCCCAGCGGCGCTTCAACAGCCTCTTATCACTTTCTCCTCAGTGACTTTCCAAGTTTACTTAAGTAACGGGCTGGTCTTTGACTGGCAGCTGTCAGAGAAGGATCACATCTCGTCTGAGGCTGGCTCCTGTTGGCTCAGGCTGGGTCACATCACTTCCAAGAATCACCACTTGCTTCGGTCCTCAAAATAACCTGCATTTTATTTTTGCAAATTTACAATGCAGGAACTGGCAGAATATTTAAAAACTGTACTGCAGTTCGACAGTTACGGTAAAACAATGGCAGCCAAAGTTGGACCTTCCAGTCCTGGTCTTTGTTCCAGCCCTGTTCTGAATTGAACCATTTAAACCTCCATCCAGACCCTGAAGTAGTTAATTATGTAATTGTACCTGTTAAACCTAATGTGGAAGGATATTGCATTTTTCAAAAACTGTGCTTTCTTTGCTCCTTTTTCAGGTTAACATGCTGATCGGGATCGTGGTGTTCAATAAGCTGATGTCTAGGGATGGAATTTCAGATAAGTCCAAAAAGCAGCGTGCTGGGTAGGTCCCCTTTCGCATAAGGACATGAATTAAACCAGGTTCATAGTCTTAACAGCACTGTGTAGATGTACTGTAGCTAATCAAGATTGTGAATGAGGGCTTCCAATATCCAGTATCGCTCTCAAACATTTGGAGGTTTTTTCTTTCTTTATTTATTTATTTTATTTTTTTAACAAATGAAAACAATTACCAGCAATTCACCCACAGCTTTTGAAGGTACCCTTTTTAATTAAGAAAATTAATTCGAAATAGCCCGTCTGCACTTGCAGTAAGTAATGTGGGTGTTATTAATAGTTGCCTAATGTCAGCATTTTATTAACAAAAGAGAGTTATTTTTTTTTATTTAGATCATTCTTGGGAACAGTTGTGGGCTTTGGGTCAGTTTTGCATATCTATAGATACGTCCACGGCATTTCTACAGCGTTTTTTTTTTCCCAAAGTGGACAGGGCAATATTCTCTTCTATCCAGTGAGGGTTATTAAGATCTTGCTTGCTAAAATGAAAACTGCGATTTCAGATCCTGGATATTTCAAACCCTCCTGTGCAGAATCAATGTGTTAATACCTTATAAGTTTCGTTTTGAATGCAACTAATGTAATCAATGTGGTCGGGAGCTGCAATGGTTAATCTCACATTTTGCTGTACAAATCCAGCAATTTTATGATGTAAAATTAGCTACAGCTCGCTGAAGTGGAACAATCAGCTGATTACAATAATCAAGGGGGCTGTGGCTGATAGCGGAATTGTAAAATGAGAAAATGCTCCCGACCTCTCCACACTTGTCATGTAATATTGCAGCAATGTTGTAATAACATCATAACGGAGAGCTGATTCCGTGTATTGCATGAACTGCGATACGCAAACATTAACTTTCAAGACCTCAAGAAGTCTGTTCCTCAGGTTTAAGTGGAAGTGATCAGATGTTATGTGGCGTGTTGTTATTTAGAATACCAGTGTATTAAACTTGATACGCTCTGCCATTAGCAGCAATGGAAACACAAATAATAGGGAGCAAATATTGCACATCAGAGTATCAAACCTTACCATTGTGCTGCCATTCTACAAAGCATCGCAATGGCATTGTATTGCCACTGCTGCATTTGACATCATTTGGTAAGGATGGTAATATATAGTGAAATGCTGTGGATAACTATAGTAAACCACGTTAAATTTATATTACAAGCAAAATTACTTTAAATTTAACGTGAAACTTTGTATATATATATATGTGTGTGTGTGTGTTAAAGCCCAATACATTTGATTAATTCCTAAGCTTGTACATTGCGCTATAAATGAAACATATTTTGTATGCTTAATAGACAGCAATAGTACAACACGTTTGACGACATGCTCTTTAAAAATCTCGTCTCTCTGTGATTTTCTCTGATTAGGACTTGAACAGGGTCCAGGCTTTCCGATGTTAAAAATCTATTGAAGTACTAGAGCCGTCTGCGCTTCCAAACCATTTAGATTCTCCATCGAGCCTCAAAGCACACGAATCAGATGCCTGATTATGTTTCTGAAGTTCTGTCTTATTTTCTGGAAGTTTTCAATTAAAATGAAGCCTTTACCCAGGGGATCCGGTGATAGACAGCCCAATAAGCCATTAAATGTCAATGCAACCTGTAATTCCCTGAATTGAATGCGCTGCAACTTTGGATAACTACAGTTCTCACAACAGCGGATTGGTGATGCTTCGGCCTGTCAGTTTTAGAACGCCTAAGGGTGGTTTAAGAGATGCGACGTTTCATTAGATTAACAGCTGGTGCAATGATCACATGCTGCTACTATTCATTGGCACAGTATACGGTGGAGGTGAACTGGATTTCATCAATAATGCAGATCCCTGGCAGTAGTTTTTAGTTTGGAATTGTGAGTCTCAAAGACCCTGACCACCAGCAATAAATTCCGTCTCCCGTGACCCCATTCAAATATAGATTAGGCTAGATTCTCAAAGCCGTTTCCTCCAAAATTCTCACTAGCACATTTTCTTTAGGAAAATAAAGGCCAATTTGCAATTCTAAAATTAATTGAAAAAAACTCAACCAAAAAAACAGCTTCAGGCTATTCACAAGCCCTTTTAATTAAATGTCTGAGTTGTTAATTCCTGATTTGTGCATTTTCTGGTGTGAATTTTTTGAAGGAAAATAAGTGTGTATAATGACCATTTATAGTAAATAGCTTTATCTTATGCAAGTAATTATAACCCTTTTGTAAATGTTAATATTACTATTTCAAAATAAATTCTAAAGCTAGTGGAGGGAGGGGAGTTGTTGTAAAAGTGCGACAGAAATGTTTCTCAGTTAGGGTGTGCTTGATTGTTACACAGCGGGGTGTCTGAAGTTTACTGTGACCTCGCAATTCCGTGAATGATACCATAGCGGACTGCCCCTGATCCTGAGTTTTACTACCCTGCCAGTTCCTATTAGATTCAGTGCAGCCTATGCCCGTCCCCTGTCCCCTGTCCCCCACCCAAGAACTTGCATTAGGATCCTAATCCTTGCAGCTCCCGTGCCACGCCTACTGTAAATGCATGCTGATGAGAACAAAGCATTCTAGCAGTATCTGTAGCCATAGCAGTCATTATATTTCCTTGACTGTATTCCTGCTGTCTTTCTTGCTGCTTTGTGTATTCTTGCTTGCCTGGGTTTCTCTTTATTTCTTTTTTTTATTTTCTCCCTTCTTTTTCCTCCTTCTTTCTTTTTTTTGCCTCATGTTTTTCTATCTTTTTTTCTTTTTGTATTTCTTTATTTTTTTTCAATTGTATTTATTTTGGGCTTTATTTTGTTCCGTTTTCAAGTCAGGCGAGCGAACCCCGTAGCCGACTGCTTCTCAAATGCTCCAAGTGTGGGGTTATCTCGAGTACAGCTCTCTCCTCCACCACCGCCAGCAACGCCATGTTAGTCCCATTCCATGTACTCAATGCCAGTGCCAGTACCGTAAGAATGAGCACCTCTTCAAAGAGCCAGCTCTGCTTTCTCTTTCTGCAAAGAGCCTAAAGCTGACAGCGCATCACCCACGGCACTTATTCCTGATTCGATCGCTTTGTTAAACCTGGTTAAAGCTGTGGGGAAATTAACTTTGCTGGAAACCCTGAGGGGGGCGTCACATTGGCTCTGACGCTCCCGGGGAGGGGGATGGGAAACCGGCAGGGATTGCTTCTCCACATTGCATTTTCAGACCATTTTGGTGAATGAAATCAGATTTGCAGTTCGTGAAAAAGCTTTTAAAAGTTTATTCTCATTTTTTAAAAAGCTGTTTAACCTAAGAGAGTGTGTTTCAACAACAACAACAAAAAAACAGTGCTTCAAACACACATTCCTTAAAGCACTGTTGAAAGTGTTGTGAGTAGGATCCACACATTGTATTTAAAGGAAGACTGAATTCACCAAAAGAATAAACAGTGGTGGCTGTTTATGACAGATACATCCTAATGTCATTCTTTGTATGTATTTACTGTTGGTGCACCCATATAGTTCCCTTTATGGGAAAACATGCTAATATTGATTTAGAGTAAAGAGCTTTAATAGACTAGCCCAACTCTTTTACTGTAGATATCAGCTGACCTCATAACAACGTTTTTATGTTTTCTAGTTTGCTATGGCACATACATTATTAACAAAATGATTATTATTATGATTAGTAGTAGTAGTAGTAGTATTAGTATTTTACAGATTATTGCATCACACATGTATTGCTGTGTTAAACAAATGAGAAAATCTGAAACCTGAATCAAGACTGTTTGACAATCCCTTAATTAATTGGGACACGTGGTGCTTCACAAAGATTGCTTTCAGCTGGTCAGTGCTGCAGAAAGGAAAGCAACGTTTTTCTTTAAAGAGAAAAGAACCACTTGGTGTTCCTTTTGGGCCTTTGGTTCTTTTGCACGTTGAAACAAAATACATCCACCGATAACTGTCTTCAAAGTAATTGTTTTAATGGTGATGAAGCTTAATGTGAACCCCTGTGGAGAACCTCTCTGAAGTCTTTAATGCAGGCTTTCCTTCAAGACGCTATGTTTAGCTTGATAATGGCTGTGCTTAATTAAGCAAAGTCAAGTGAATTCCTGCATCCTGCGCTGCACCCACCCTCACCACTGCGAGGGGAAATCGTGGGATGCACCAGAGTGATGAAGCCGCTGTTTAGTCCCAGCTGCATTAACTTCATGAGCGTAGGTTGCAGTTTAGACCACTGTGCATGCTCACTGACCATTGAGTGGTCAAGGAATGGATTGTCTAGCCTGGGCCATCCTTTTGTGGTTACTTGCTTGATAGGTTCATTGTTATTACACACCATGCGAAACCAGCGAAGCAGGCATATAACCGTTTATAACCAATTATCAAGATATATATATATATATAGAGCACCCCAATATTGAATATTCTAGCGCAAAACAATGTAAGAATACAATTAAAACATGAAAGTATGGTTATAGCGCTTGTTTGTGACCACACTGAAGTTAAGCCTTGTCATTACAGCACTGTCAGTAAAATCAGACACAACACAACATCATGCTTGTTTGGGGGAGGTGTGTGTGTGTGTTTTCCACTGAATGGGGATGCTGCACATTTACAGCTGTTTGTAGGAAAGCCAGATGTTAAGGGAACTGTCCAGTGATCAGAATCCCATTCACATTATCCAAAATTGCATGCTTATTCCAGAAAATAAAATAGAAACACCCCTCCCCCTCACTGATCGCAGTGCCAGCCCCTGTCAGTCTTCACATATCTAACTTTCTTGTATTTACTCAGCCTCTTGTGCAATTACTAGATTTTCTTTACTTTTTAAAGTAAAAATTCCAGTTGGCTCACAAGTACAATTGCCTGTCGGTGTGTCTGATGTAGCTCTTTGCCCCCACCCCTCCACTCCCCTCTCCCCAGGGCCTCTCTCTGGAGCTCTTGTGTAGTGCTCCCCCTGCTGGCTCTCACCTGGATGTCAGCCGTGCTCGCCATGACAGACCGGCGCTCCATCCTGTTCCAGGTTCTATTCGCTGTCTTTGATTCGGTGCAGGGCTTTGTCATCATCGCTGTGCACTGTGCCCTGCGCAGAGAGGTAAGCGCGCGCTTTGTACTGTCTTATTCCAATAACTGGAAGAACGTTTGTTGTAAAGCTCCTTCCATGGTAGTTTGTTTCTTGCAGGTTCTGTAACATTAGCAGTTAGAGTTTTCACTTTGTTGCAAACTTGGTAAATGCTTTGCCAAGACGACCCTGTGCGTCTTCATTCACACTACCCCCTATACCATAATATCACTATAAAAAAAAATTTAAAAATCCTTAGATTCTCAAAACTTCTTACTCCAAGTTGTCATTAGATTTAATTTTTAATTTTTTTAATGGAAAAAATACCAATTAAACTGGGTCAACTGTGCATACATAGCTGCATATTAACTTGTGCCCGCTGATGCTGAGTGACCCTCCCTGCGTGTGTCCAGGTGCAGGACGCTGTGAAGAGCCGCATGGGGATCTGTAAGAGTGAGGAGAGCGAGAACTCCCCCGATTCCTGCAAGAACGGCCAGGCCCAGATCATGGTGAGCACCCTCCCTACCACGCACCCTCACAGGAGAGCCAGACCTATATAGCTCCTTGGGAGAGGCTCCACATGCAGGGGGAGCTACAGCTTTGGGAAAGGGGTTCTCTAACCACAGAAAAATAAATACGTATACTCAAAAGAAGCAGGCTACAGCTGTGGTGTGTTTGGGATTCAGAAATGCTGTTCTCCCCCCCCCCCCCCCCCCCCCTGCGCATACAGATCCATGTTTCCTACCAGACAAAGAGCCCGCTTGGAGGCAGTGTTCCATATTTATCCATTGATTCCCTTCCAACTTATTTCTAACTGGCTTAGTCTTCCTAATTATCACCCCACACACACAAAGCGTTGCATCGCACTCAGTAGTTTAGTGTCTGAGGTGTTATGACATGATGGGATGGGAAAGAGGAACGGGTTTAATAAGAGCAGGAAAGAAACCAAGCTTGCGTTAAATTTAAAGAAGAAAGATGTCACACTTGAGCAATGCTCTAAAATGATTTGTGCATAATGCCAGAGGATAATAGAATACGTTTCTATTCAAGCCTTGCGTATTAATCTGATTCTCTAGCATTGGACTGCCATTACTGTACCTTGCTTTAGGTTTTAAAGGAACGCTGTCTGTGAGTGCGAGCCACTGGCGTGAGTCTTTTATTATTCTGTTCTCTTTTGCTTTGTTTTTAACTCTCTCTGCTGCCTTTTTATAGACAGATTTTGAAAAGGATGTGGACCTGGCTTGTCAGACAGGTAAGATAACAAAGACCCACAAATCTATTACGAAAACCATTTGAATACTTGGCTTTCTCAACATAGTTTAGGGGTTCACAACTCTGGTCCTCAAGGATCATTCTACATCAGGTTGTAGAGGTTATCAATTGACTAGCTAGCGGATTGATACCTGAATAGATATGTAGTTGGTTCAATTAATAAGTAAGGGTATGGTTGTAACAAATATCTGGGCTGGAATGGCCCTCGTTGTGGACCACATACCAGTTACAGGTATTGAATCTTGAGCCTGTGACTGTATGTTCCTAATTATTCAATTGAGCAATCCAGAGCCTTGATGCAACCAGGTTTTAATTGTTTGATTGAACTGTAGTTGTTCAATCAAGTAATTAAGGCTCTGGCTGGAACAAGATCCTGGTTTGGAATGGACTGAAAGATGAGAGTTAATCAACAAAAGTATTATTCATTTCCCAAGCTTATTTATTACCTAGTGTAAATCCCATTTTACTAACATGAGATTTCATTGTTCTACTAGATCAGGATTTATTAGCCATATCTGAGCTTCACAGCTTAGGGGGGGAAAAAAAAGCTACCACAACATCCAGTCGGCCAAGTTCTTTCTTTCTTTCTTTTTCTTTCTTTGACGATGGCTTTTATTCTTTCCAGTCATTTTTAAAGAAGTGAACACATGCAACCCTTCGACAATCACGGGCACGCTGTCCCGAATCTCGTTGGATGACGACGAAGACCCCAAACTCCACACCAACACGGAAGGCCTCCACTTCTCCAGCCTGCCGGGTAACATCCCCCCTCCTAACATCCTGGTCCAGGTCCCGCAGATGACTGGCTTGAACGAGCTCAACGAACAGACCCTCAAGAAAGACGTGAACCTGGACCCGCGGGGGCCCGTGTACCTATGTACTGACAACCATCTGCGTTCTATGGAGCTCAACTGGGCCAGGCCTCAGGATGCCAGCTCTGAAGGGGACTACATGGTCCTGCCCAGGCGGACAGTCAGCCTCAAGCCCTTCTCCAAGGACGAGGGCAAACCGCTCAACATCAAGATGGAGCACCCCACCCAGCCGGTCCTGACCCACCGGCCGGCCGAGAAGGACATGTACCCCAATTTCGTCTCGGTGGACCACATCAACATGAACCTGAACCAGTCCTACGGCACTCTCAAGCACCCCCACGGGCTGCAGTTCAAACAGCACCCCTCGGTGCGGCAGATCCTGGCCTCAGAGCTTGGGGACAAGAGCAGGACCATGCCCCGGAGCAAGGGGAGCCCCAGCCTGACCGGGGGCTCCTTGGAAGTAAGTAGAAAGAGGCTTAAAGAATCGCTTCCTAAGCAGCGAGTTATTTCATGTCGCTCTTTCTTTACGTTGTGTAGCACTTTGGTTTGCGCAAAGTGGCTGTTCCAACATTACTGTTTCTTATGCAAATAATCCCAGACATTTATTATTTTCAGTTATGAAAATACATCGGATCTGCCGGCTCACACCATTGAATTCTTCCATGTTCAATAATCTCAGAATATGATGGTGAGAGACACCTTACTCTCTTAGATTTGAAGACTGGGGTAAAAATAAGACAACCCATCAAAACACAGCACTTAGTGTGGTCACAGAACAAACATATGTGCATGGGGAATTTCAAGCAGGGATACAGGAAACTAAATGACAACATGTAATAACCGCTTGGAAGTAATTCTTTAAGGCAGGGTGGGGGGGGGGGGGGGAGGAACGTTGTAAGAATCTGGGGATGGGCTCAGCCTGTACACCTCAGTATGAGCTGCTGGCCTGCAAGGTAGGTCCTCCTCCGGCTAGACATCAGTTGCCAAGGTGAGGGTGGAAAGTGCATTGCTTGTTTCTAAAGGGTGGTTTACTTCACTGCCGCTTAATTAGAACAACAACAACAAACAAAAAAAACAGTCTAAAGAAATCGCTGCATTCTGACATTTCAGAAATCGAATGGTGTAATGAAGGCTGTGAGACTGTATCGTGTTGCCAAGGGCAGAATAAAGAATTAAAGTGCTTTATATTGCAGAACTGAGGTCAATTTATACCATGAATCAGCTGCAGGCAAAGTTGTTTATGGTTTCTACAGTCAGTGATTCAGCACTTAGTGTGGTCACAGAACAAACGTATGTGCATGGGGAATGGACCTCAAATTACCTCGAAAGGCAACTACACTTTTACATAATTTTAGATCCATTATCTCCTCGTTTGATCAGCAGAGTGCGGAAGTTGTGAGGTACTGTATGTATGATGAGTCGAGAATGATCCCTTTGATTGTGACCCCCCCCCCTTATAACACAAGGCAGTTGTCCTAGAACTGTTGTCCCTGTCTGGTTCTTCATATCAAGGGTTACTTACAGCAGCATAAGTTGGGTGGCAGATCTCTGTGATTTGCAGAAGTGTCCAGACATGTACAAAAAAACCCAAGCTGCCACGGAAATGACATGACGGCCTCTGCTGTAATAAGATTTCCATGTTATCCTTGCTTTAATTGGAAGGCTGCATGTCTCCAACATGAATCACAAAGCTAGATATCTTCTCGCAGCTTGGCATGGGAGCGGGGTGTTGGTGGAATCAATGTGTTTCTATCGATTCTCTCAACAAGATTACAGGCTGAGATGTTTGATCGTTGAAGGTAAGTGTGATAACTATTGAGTTGCCAGCATCACACTATCAGTGTAATTGGATGGCATTGGAGCATGGAGTGAAGGCCTGGTATGGTTTATAGGGTGTATTGGAGACTAATGGCGATTTGTGTAGCTTGCTGTTGTCTTCTCTGTTCATTGCAATGTCCTATATCATTAGGGGTAGAGTGTATTTTTTTTTTTTTTTTTTTTTTTTTTTTTATCCATGGGAATTTTGTGTTTCTCTTTTTGATAATCTCTTCTTTTCCTCCAGAGAAAAAGAGTACGGTATTCTGACTTGGATTTCGAGGTAAGATAAAACTGAATATGATTCATGATGTGTGATAACAAGTTTTTGTTGTTGGGTGATAGATAAGATTTCCTGAGCCACATGAAGATCTGATTCTATTTTTTTTATTATTTTATTATTATTGAATCCAACATATCTACCTAGTAAAGCTAAAAAAAAAAAAAAAAACACTTTGCAATAGGAGTTTAATTCACACCCAGATAGATATTCAAAATATTCTTTGAAGATGCATACGCCTGGTCACGCTAACTACATATGTGCGATCAGCACGTGTTTAAAACTTGATTGTGATTTAATGGAAATCCTGAGGTTATAACATGTGCTGGTCATTGCACATTAAAAGTGCTCTCCCGTTATAGCGCTACAGTCCAGAGCCATCGTCACAAGGCCATGCTGTTTATTTTCCTCTCAATAACGAGAATGAAAGTGCTAGTGGAATGGCACTATGTGGCAAATGCGGGCCATACCCTTATATAAGCGGTTCTGCGGTATAAAGCACCACCTTAATGGGGAGCTCTGTAATTTAGGTAGTGTGGATAGGGTATCAGCTTCCAATCTAGCGCTATTTCAGAGCAAAATACAGATGCATTCACATTAGCTGAGACCCTATCATTGCTAAAGATTGCCACTTTTTCATTATGTAAAAACAGATAGCAATACTAATTTTAGAAGAAATTAAAACTCTCAAAATAACACGTCTCTATAGCTCTGTGGTGGCTGTGCTATAGCGCCGCTGGATTTTATTGTGATTTGAATCCAGGTCTTTACAGTTCAACACAGCAACCTCCCAGTCTGCGACACACGCACACGCACGTGCTAGATTGACATCCTTGCTTACAGTCTGCTGTCGAAATGTTTTCTCCTCAGAAGGTGATGCACACTCGAAAACGGCACTCTGAGCTCTACCACGAACTCAACCAGAAATTTCACACAATCGATCGATGCAGAGAACCGTCCACAGCGACTTTCAAGGTAGGGTGTTGAAACCGGGTTGTTGTGTGAGCCAGTATGGACCCCATGAGGTTCTGTTGCTCGCCTTGCAACAAGTATTGTGAAACCTTGTTCTCAAAACCTGAACTCGTTCTTTTATTGAACACTGTCATAAATGTTCTCTGACGTTAGGGTCCTATACAGAGAGCTTTAATTCAAAGTCAGTTTGAATGTAGAAAAATCTAATTGTATATTCACTTGACTGTTCCATTCTGTTGTTAAAAAATGCCAGTTTCAGGAATATAACTTTATACATCTCTTATCTTATAAAAACAAACTTACTGAAGTTGAAGCTTTGTGAAAAAGGAACACCAATAAACTCCCCATAAACTGAGAAACGTTTTATGAATACAGACTTTAAATAAAGCAAGACTTACTGGTTGATGAATAGAACCCATATTCAGACATTTGTTTTAGCTGGAGGGAAGCATTGAAAAAACAGAGAGCAATAGATTTCTGGATTGAATTAGCTTGTCATTGATGATGTGTTTATTGAATACAAATCTCCACATTCATATTGCCCTCCAGTCTGGTTGAGTCATTAGTCCTACAGCAGCACTATTGAGCAATTAAACCTTATCTATGGCGTCACAATGGCTATGTTATAGGTCCTATCATTTTGATTTAATTAAGGTTATTATTAATTGTTGAATTTGGAGAAATAGGCATTAAGTGCTATCTAATGATATGTGTAATGCAGTTTTTCAGTACAATAGATTTGACTTTGCCCTTAGAAACGAGAACACTTTCTTTAGTTAATTTACTGACTGCCTGGCAAATATGGCCATTTAAACAAGTTTATTTGGAATAACTGCATATTTGAAACAATCTGGATGGATTCATATGTCTTTTCTGGTGCTAGTTTTCACATATCAAATGCATGCCCTGTCTCTCAATAATCCATAGAGTGTTGTGAAAATCACACAGATGTTTTTCTCTATCATTTGCTTGATTTCATTCCATTACTTTTTTTTTTATTATTTTCAAGAATCCTTCAACTCTGTAGCAATGTTAGCATTTGTAATGGCTTTGGTTTCCGTTGTCCCATATTTGCCTGTAGATGTAACATGTTGCCGTTGGGTCATTGGACCCCACAACCCCTCACTAAAACAGAAAGAAAACACCTCTGTTTCATGCTATGGAAAGTAAGATGAAAAAATAGCACCTAAGCAAACAATCCCATTAGTTTCCAAGAGCACACTCATTTAATGAATATTTGCTATGCAGCCCTACTCCACGAAGGAACAGAGAAGCACTAAATAAAAAAATAAACAATGACCTGCATGCATCAAGAAAGTCAAAGTAAGCATGCAAAAAACAAGACACAAGAGTTTCGGTTTTTTAGACGTTATAAACAAGATGCTGAAATTGCTATCCTTTTAGGGTCAAATGAATCACCCGTGTTTGTACATGTTGAATGCAGCCAGCTGAAAGCTTGCTTACTCTGTGAAGACTGGACCACACTACAGATTAGTACCGCCTCCTCCATGGAATTAACACTTAATAGCTGCTAGGCTTAGAAATTACCTTATACAAATACTAGATCTCTTTTATAGCAGTGCTGTATGCTAAATAAAAAATGCATTGAAACATGCTTTTACCAACCACAGTCTTACCATTTCACAGCAGGGCTTCAACACTGCATGTGAGATAGCAGGAATTAGCAGAAGCTACTGATCCATACCGGTTTAAACGTCGGCTGTATTTAGACCCATTGCATTGACTCATGTGCAAGTATCTGATGATTGACAATGCAGGTTTAATCAACGTGGATTACTGTTTATTATCGATGTATTTTGGGAGTTATAGTAAGCTTCTAATGACTCCATTGCTGTAAAAGATCCAGGCAAACAGTTTGTAGTTAAGCCATTCAGAGCAGATTCAGCGTGGACCCAAGTCCTGGCGCTGATTCATTTAGTAACTGTTACAAAACAAAATGGATCAGCATCTTGAGCTGCATAGAAACAGGCAGCCGTGAGTCAGCGCTTGTTCTTAAAGGGGGATCTCTTTCTCTGGGGCTGGTTATGAAACAGGGGGAGGATGGAGAACTCAGCCTTTCTGAATAGGGGGCTGCGTCAGCCCGATTGAAGGGTCTGGCAGTTCCAATAGTAGAAGCTCTGGATCTTTCGGATGCACCCTTTTATTTGTTGGTGCTTGTTTTGTTTTTGTACTGTGTGTGAATGTTTTATGAGTAACTGCTGTGTGCTTTAAATGCCTGCCTTGAAAAATGCATGTTTTCTGTCATAGTTTGATAGCCAGGCAGTCAGCCGACCCAAAGGAAGCAATCCTGAAAAAGGTAAAAAAAAAAAAAAAAAAAAAAAAAAGATAAATAATATGTAATTAATTAAACATAAATATGATATTAATATTAAATATTAATAAAAAAAAACACATGCTTAAAAGCAAGAAAGAAAAAAAAAGCAATCCTTTATTTTTCTAACCAGCCCTGTAGAATTAGTAGGCATTTAAAAGAGGGAAAAAAACATGTTTGCATGTTTTTTTTTTGTTTTTTTTTAATTTATTCTTCTTAAATATTCAAATCCTGGTAGTGCTTCTAAAATGCCAGTCGGCATGTAGTGTGTATAAGTCTTAGGCTGTAATCCCTAGTGGCTGTTGATGCTGCAGGACTGGCAAGGAGCAGGAAAATGACTTAGAGCTGCATTTATTATTTTAAAGTTCAGGTAGCTAATGAAACCACTCCTCCTCCTACATTCTAGTGTATCTAAGCAACAGAGATCCTGCAAACAGGTATTGGCATTTAAAAAAAAAATTGTTAGCAACATGAGGATAACTGTTTGTAAGCTCATCATTTCTAACACGTCCTTCCTGGGGTTAATCACACCTTTAAAATAAAAAATAATAATAAAAAAGGTCTCATATTGCTTCCAAAAAGTGGGCTATTAAAAAGCCCAGAATGTGGGACTTATGGGAGGAATGGTCGTTGGCTGTACAGAAGACTTCTGGAATTATTATTTTATTAGCAAGGTGAACTTAAAGCTCCTTGCCTCTAAGCATGATCCTTTGCTAAACCGCTTCCCCGTAGTAACTGTACGGAAGTCTGCTAGAACCATTAATACCTGTATAATTGCACCACGACAAAGCACAACAGTAACACATTCTGTTGCTTCCTGAAATACATGATGACCAAATGTAATACGCCATCACAGTTGTTAATGGGAGGTTGGAACCTATTTTAAGTGCAGACACATTAAAACAATCAAGGTAACTAGAAGCAATGAGATCAATGGCTTCAAATGTCATTTGTATACATGTATGTCTTTGTGATGTTCAGTGGGTTGTTCTCTGTTTCTATTGGTCCAGTGTTGATGTTATATATTTTCTATATACCTAATTATAGCTGTCTGAGCTTGTCTGGAAAACTGCCCAGGATTGACCACACTGCCTCATTCCATTCAAATCCTGTGACAAAACTACCTCTCTTTCAGAGTTGAAAGGCAATTAGGATCCTCCAGACAGGCTCAAAGACTGATATAGAGAAAACTGATTTGAAAAAAAAAAAATCAATATTGCCGCATTAGAACCAGAACCACTGACAATGATTTCAAACACCATATAAAGACAAGGGAGAGGCAAACGAGTGAACGCAATGACATCTGAAGTGACTTGCTCTTTAAGGAAGGAAATGTGTACCTGAAGTGGTGTCTTGAATCAGTGGTCAGTTGCACTCAAAAATCCTGTTGGACTGAAAAAAAACCTGCCACGTGGGCCTGCATGTCTCAATTGTGATGAGCAACGTTACTTTGATCGTTCCATATGTGTGCTCTTTAATAATAATATACCTCGGTACACCATTCTGGGAATGAACGAATGGGTTTACTCTTGTGGTTTGTCTGTTGGTCTGTTGGTACGCTTACTCTGGGTCTTGGTGCATGTGGTGTGTCACTGACACCGGCACTTCTTCTTCTTGATGAAACAGAGAGAAAAGCGATGGAGCATTTCGTCAGCAGGAGGTGAAAAGAAGTCTTCGAGCGTGAGTAGAAAGCGCTTTGAGACATGCCAGGAGTGTGGTACCGGGCGACCCCAGTGAGTGCAGACCGCTCCGCGGCACTGCGGATCAATAGCACGGCTCACACTGAGTCTTCACAGGGCTGCTTCTCCTGCTGCAGGCACCCCTCTGCTTTCCAGCAGACGATGTGCCATTTCACTCACTATTGCTTCTGTTTAGTTTGGGGGGGACGAGTGGGCTTGTTTACAGAATGTATAGCTACAGTATATTAAAACAAGGCAGACGACGACTCAGTTCTGCAGATAGCTGTGGTGTGTTGATTAGCAATAGCTGAAAGTTGATGTCTGATTGGAGCAGCATCAAGGCAAGTTCCATTCGAAGCAGTTGCTGTGTTAGACAAACAAGCATTAAAGGTGCACTAATGGAGGCTGTAACATCCCATTTCCTTCCTCTCATGGGCGCTTGCAGTGTTATCACTGGTCCCTCTTTTTCTTCTGTTAAAGATTGAATTTGATGTGATTTTGACACTTCAGTTTGGAATACGTAGATGAAAACTCTAAGATTCAAAATCTTAGAGTTTCCTGTTTCCTGTTGCCTGATCACTTCATCTAGTTCAAACTCACTTCCACATGATGCAGTATTTTCTCTATAGTTGCATGTCCTGAATTAACTTAAAAATTTAAAAAACAGTGAAGAACAAAACTTTCTGACCAACAGCACAATAAAATAGGGAGCAGCAATAATGCAAATACATCCGTTGAGATATACATTGAACTACAGTATGGTATTTATATACACAGTAAAGGTTGATATATACACATTGATGTGATAAACTTAATTTCCAATCACCCTGTATATCATAGTCCAATGTATATAAATCCAAACTGATATATTTTCCTGTTTGGCATATATATATATATATTTATTTATTTATTTATTTTGCTGAATCATAGCATGTTAACTGAGGCGCTGTGATTTTGTATAATTAAGCCATCCTTTCTGTTTGACGGGGTGATCTTCTCACAAAATAACCCTTCCACCTACCTACCAACCGAAAGAAACATCTATAATTCAGAGCCACTCCAACAGCCATAACTTTATCCTTTCCTGACTCAGATCCTTGCTGATTCAGTTGCACCCAACAAACATTGTTGCTGTAATCTTATCCACCCTTTGGTGCCCCCTAGCAGCAGCAGCTGTTACTGCATGCTTTTTTTCTTTCGTTTTTTATTAACACTGTATGACATGTAAATATGATCAGTATTATCCTGTTATTGATAGCAGACGTTAATAACATCATAACTGCTGTTTAGTGAAGGGAAACAGCAGAAAATGCATTTCGATAGATCACTGAAGAGGACACGGTATTATATTATACAGCATTCGCAGTATGAGACACTGTTACCAAGAGAACATTTTTTACTTTCTAAACCAAGACGTCTTAGCTTTTTATTTATTCATTGCTTTATTTTTTTTAACAGGATAAGTCAACTCCAGACGACCAGCAATGCTGGAACAGCTTCAGAGTAATGACTCTAAACGCCATGCAGATGGAGCAGAAAGACAAACTGGAACTGCATTGCAAAGACTGGGACACACCCGGCGCAGAAACTTTAGATACATCCGAGGGAGACTTTCAAACGGAAGTTTGATAACAACTTTTAATAACAAAAAAAGAAATGAATGAATGGAAGAAAGAACAATCACACACACACACGAAGAGGCTGCATAACAGTATATATATTTTCACAGTGACACTTTACAACAAAGAAAAAAAAACTTTACAAAAAAAATCCGGAAATGTCTTCATTTTCATTTTTTTGAAGGATTTCTTTCACCAGTTTGACAAAAAAATAAGGAATATTTCTGCACCGTTTCTTTTTTGTGACACATGTTAAGCCGTTTAGATTTCCTTTCGTTGTTCCTTTTCCTATTGGATGATATGAGCTTTCTCTTTGAAAAAAAAAAAAGAATTAATTAATAAACAAAACCAATCCTTTTTGAAGCACTATGCCAGCTGTTTCACTTTCATTAAGTTGCTTTTTTTTCTTCTTTCTTTCTGACGCACCCAGTAAACTTTTCAAACCATTAACAGCTCAGACATTTAATGTAGGGGCATGGGAGTAGTTTGAAATTGTTTACCGTATTCCTTCGAATTTAAGCTTTTTAACCAATTTTTAATCTAAAAAATGGCCTGCGCCTTAAATTCAAGTAGAGTATAGTGATGACGCTGCAGCGCTGAGCAGCTGTAGGTTCCCTGGGCACGCCCCCCAGCCAATCAGGACCTCCCGATCAGCTCAGCTCTGGGCAAGCCTTCCTGTTTACCACAGCAGCAGCGTTTCGTTATTAGGCTCAGTTCTAATCAGGCCCCCGTATTCTTCTACTTGCCAAGCAATACAGCAGTTCATGAAAAGGGAGAAAAACATGTGCAAGTGGACTGGAAATGAGAAGCAGTGCATAACTGTAGTGATGTGTGTGACAGCAGATGGCTGCAAACTGCCTCCATACTTCGTTTTCTTATATGAGTATAAATGAGGTGCATTTAAACCTGTTAATAATTTTAGCCCCCCCCCTCGGTTTTGGACAGGGGTGAAGCCCAGGTAAGTCCGACTTTGTAAGTGGAGGTCACAGTTCCCTTGGTCCATGGAGCAGAGGCAGCTGGTTTATCAAATGTGCCACGCGCTGTAAACATTACTGTCTAACCTGTGTGTGTGTGTGTCCCGAAGGTCTTGAAGCTTGCTGATATGAGCCACAAACCCCTCACTGTGAACCCAGACCACTCTAGTACTCAGGAGTGTTGTGGAGGCACACAGAAGTTTGAAAAACGCAGGTGTTGTCCAGTGCTGTTCTTGCAATGCTCTGACTTTGTGATAGACGGTACAGGATGCATTGCAGTTTATTCCTGGAAGAGTGGCTTGTTTTTCCTTGAGTGACCAAGATAAGCTGCCTTCTAGATGAATAAAATGGTGTTAGTTACAGTAGTATCCCTCAAGAAAATCTGCACAATGTTGCGTCAAGCTGTATGACTCCAAGGCCTATGATGTGAAACTAGAAAAAAAAAAAAAAAAACTTTATTTTGCAATTTTTGTTTTTACCAAAATTGCTCTCTTTACCAAAGCAGATTTTGAGAGAAACTGTGCTCACATTGACTTGAGGAGTTTCCCCACATATCATATCATTGTAGTTGTTTGTACTTTCCAAAATTTTTAAAAATCTTGCTGTAGACTTGAACACAGTACACAACACTGATGTGATAACGCCTGTTTCGAATGGAGTTATCAAAAGAAAATTCTCCAAACTGTTAACAACACATTTTGAATGGATGAAAAACACCAGTAACAATAAAAAAAAGAATAAATCTATTAAGAAACTACGTAAGATTGCATACAAGCCCCTAAATGAAATGTCTAGAGACGATTTGGAGTAATGCCTTCTGGTTCTTTGTGCCTCTCAGCATTTTTGACCATAACCAAGCATGACTTTGAAGTGTCCTTGTTCTGGAATCAACAAAGCCATCCCTATCCGTGGCTCTCTAAGCATGAAAGGAGGAGATTTGATAGATTGGCGGTAATCATTCAGACAAAATGACAGCAGCAATCAAACTGCTCTGGGTCCTTTAATTAGGGACATGACAGAAAGTAGGGCATAACGTGACATGAAAGGGGAAAGAATGCATAAATAAATGGAAAATCCAAGAATAAGTCACTTATCTTACTTGATTTCATATAGAATTGTAATGACTAAAAAAATAATCATAATAATAATACATTGCATACAAATGTTAATAAATAGGACCAGTAAAAAAAAACAAAAAGAATCACATTATACGCCCCGGTAAACACGTATGGCTGACTTTACATTTGGAAGCAAGGTAACTTGTGTTTCCTGGGGTCAGTCGCATCACCATTACGCAATCACCTTCTCAACACCCATCCAGACCATCTTAAACATCACCTTTCTGAACACCTCTCCTCTGTGTTCCATCCTGTAGATATTTCAGCTCCAGATCTCTGAGGGCAGGCTCTGACACCAGCTGTGCAGAGAGCCGCGAGCATGCGTCAGCAACCAGAGGCCCCCGGCTGAGTGTGAATTTAGAAAGGGAGGACAGCATTGATCCTCAAACACTGCAGGGTGAGCAGACTCTGCAACCACGGGATAACAAGCTTCCTGATTTAGAGAAGCATTGCCTGAGTCCTGGCTAGCCCAGCAGTGAAGACATTATTGAGGGGCAAACGGCAGTGTCTGATGTTTGTTATTATTACACAATTGGGATTTGTATTTTAATTGTATTTTTTTCATCAATCAATGTATAACACAATTGGTTCCCCGTTGTATAGAAAGATGTCAAATGTACCTCCCTCGGTTCTCACCAGATGGCAGCATCGAGCCTCAAGCCACATGGCACCAAGTTTGCTAGTGAGTGTACTGTTTCTGGTATAACTTCTCACTATCGCAAACAAATCCAGAGGCTGTATTGTCAAAGGCTTGTAAACCTGCTGTATGCAACTCCTAGAGTTTAAAGACTACCACTAAGGATTTGGCTTACATTGACGCTTAAATACTGGAGATTGTTGTTAATTCCCGTTTGACAACATTTTAAAAGAATTTCAAAGGGATTTTGGTTTTTTAATTATTTTGCTTTATGTAAAATATGACTGACATTTTAAATGGTTGTGCACTTGTAAATAAAACTTTGTCTACTTCTGTATATTCTACATTCTTGGTTGTATTCTTTAATGAGGGTATACATGAAACTGGCCAGACAGCAGTCAAGGTCTGGATCATGGTTGCTTCTTTGGGGTATGGCTGATGTTAGATGGCTTCTGATAAACGATACACCAATAAGCAAACAGCATTTTAAATATAAAGGGGAAAAATACACGCTGTACATCAACATTTCTTGTAGCTGTTACATATGGGTCACCTGAAAGGCTGCTGCCATATTCAAAACGAACAGAGAAAACAGTCTTGAAGATACCCCATTAAAGCTACATGTTAGATCACCCAAGCACATGAGGGTCTGTAAAGTAATGGCAGAGTGTAGTGGAGCTTGAGGTCACCTCACTAGGAAGGTAGTGACCCTTGTAACCAAAAAAACAAACTTCGTTTTCATTCATCTTTAATAGCCTTCCGAGCTACCCTGGGGGGGTGGAACCATGTGGAAAATGAAAAAGGCCTTGGTCAAAGTGCACTATGTGCCCAGAGAAGCCATTTCCATTCTTCAATATTTCAAGCAGAAGCAAAATTGAAAGACATTAAAAATAAAAATAGAAACAGAGCACAAACACGCACACACTCAACAAGGCAGATGAAAAGAATGCATTGTCATCTTTTTCCACAACTTCAAATTCACACGCCCTGAATACTAACACTTCGCTTCTGATGGCAAGGCCGGAGCTTCATCACTCAGCCTGGAGGCCCTTTCTTTGTTGTCCTCTTCTAGCTCTAGGATCAACCCCCCAGCACTTTGCTGTTGGAACAGCTGGGAGAGCATTAAATCCAGGTCCTGGCTTCTCTGTGCACATGAAAGAGTAAGCAGCTTTGAAATAGGCTTACCGTATTAATCCATGTAAACCTGGACAGTTCAGGCTTTTCAACTCACACCGCAATGCATTCTGGGGTTCTAACAAAAGACTGTGAGGGTCAACATTGCCTTCTCCAGCTGTAGAGCACTAGTACAATGCTGTTCCTCTCTAGGTTTAACACAGCTGTGTTCTTTCCAAGCAGGCCCTGAAGTTGTTAATGGAACCTGTTGAGGGTCAATTAACTAAGTTAGGACCTGATTGGAACAAACCCCAGACTGGAATGGATCTGAAGGGCCAGAGCTGTGCCTCACTGGTTTAACTGGTGGAATGAATTGCAGAAGTTCTTCAGGACTAGGTGATGGGTTCATTCAGTTCAACTTAATGAGGTTAACTTGAGACCTGGAGGAAGTGCCATAGTTCCCTGGTGTAGAGTACAGTACAGTACAGTGGCACCACAACAGTTAGTGTCAATGCACAAATGGGGCCAATTAGTGTCAATGCAATAATATTGAGCCTAGTTAATTATAATCAGGTTTCAGGCATGTCAATATGAGCACTGCAGCAGGAAGTTAAGAAGCAAGACCACGGGCCTGCTTTTCAAAGCTTGGTAAAAGTAAGTTTGCTTTTTAAGTTCCAGGGATTTATTACCAGAGATGTATCCGATTAAAGGCTGAATATGTTGATACCACTGTGTACTGTGTACAGTGTGGTCCTCACTTTAATAAAGAATAACTTTACCCTAGAACACACCCAGGGGACTGCTACTTCACATAACCCATAGTAACCCAGCGTTTGATTCATGTATACCTTGCTTTCTGCTTTCACAGCTGCTTTTAGTACAAAAGCAATATCTTTAATAGAAACGGTTTCCATTTTCATGCCTTGGAGCCTTGACCCTGTTTTTCAATTTTGACTATTTTTAAGTTTTTGTGGAAAGCAACATTTTGCTGCTTCATTTTTTATGGTCAGGGACTGGGACACACAGATGGCCAAAACAGAAGCGCTGTGCAGCAACGGCCTTAGAGAAAACCTACGTTATCTTTGGATTTAAAAGCTACAGCCGCTATTCGCTGGTTCTTTTCAAATTGCTAAGCACACAGACACTTAACTGCAGATGTGTGCTGTAGATATGCCCAGCGTACAACCTGCCATTACTTTTTGTGTTATTGTTATTTACAACCCAAATTACTTACTTAAAAAAAGACCAAGCGATGATTAGTTTAGGGGGCCGTGAATGCCGTGTTTGTGCCACAGATTTCAGTAACTCACCTAGATGTAATACAGAAAATAATGTTGATTATGATCCCTTTTATTGACCAATATGGAAAGTGTCCTACCGGTTTCAGAGACAGAGATATTCATAACTGTATCTGCTAATTTAATAAACTGGAATAATTCATGCTGAGGGATGAGTTTTAGCCTTTAATTTTGATAGCAGCCCCGTGTGAACGTCACACTGACCGCGTAATGAAATCTTGAAAACAAATAACCGCTGTTACCAGATGTGAAACACTTGACTGCAATATATATCTATCTCTATCTATCTATCTATCTATATATAGATAGATAGATAGATAGATAGATAGATCGATAGATACTGTACCATGGCAAAAGAGTAATATATTCGAGTAAAGTGTAGAAAAAAAACTATGATAAAGCAAAGCTGTTGTGTGTTTGTGATGGTCAAGCTGAGCGCATCAAACTCATTCGAATGAGGAAGCTGGGCCTCCAGGGCATTGCCATCCTGTGCTTTCCGTACCCAGATAGGATGTTCTGTTTTTTATTCTGGTATCTTGTTTAAGAAGTAGCAAATAGTCTTTACATCATTGTGACATACCCCAGAGCATGGTTTACATCTTATCTTCATTCACTTAGTACGTCAGGTCTGAAAATCACATGTTTTATACTTATAAGTTCCAGCGTTGAATAACTTTATTTTTATACTCCATTTCAAATAACGCTTCATTCTTCAGCAGATTCAGATTAATTTATGTTTAAATGCTTTTTTTTTTTAATACATTGTTATACAAACAGAATTAACGTTCACAGAGCACTGTGTTTACTTCACTTACGAGGCCAGCCGTAAACAACCCCTCCTCACCCTCCTCATTTGTGGGATAACTATTCCCCACACTTGTATAAAAAAAAGTTCCCTTTAAATCCGCAGGAGTGGGTAAAGGTTAAACGCAGTCAGTTCCTCCCCAGGCAGCAGCAGCAGCAGCAGCAGCAGCAGCAGCTCTCTCTCTCTCTCTGTGCCACATTCACAGCTCCATTACACTCCCATCACACCGTCCTGGCATATCCCATTGGGCCCAGCAGTCTGACCTCCCCAAAAAACTAATTATTTTAACTTAAAAAATTATAAAAGCGCTGTTTCTCCCAGCGTGGGGTAAATTGCTTCCCCTGCTGGGTTCCTTTTGGAAGAACACGGCTGCTTACACCTACACTGATAGGATGCAGAAACGCTGAAGGGATGCCTGGTGACGCACCAAAAATATATAATCAACAGAAACACTGCAGAACAGATACGCCAGGGACAGAACGAGGAGGAAACAAAGAGAGCAGGAGAGGGGCAAAGAGGTCGAGAAAGAGAGCAGGAGATAGGGAAAGAGCAAGAGAGAGGGGGAAACAACAATGAAGGAGAGGGGGAACAGGAGAGGGGAGAGCAATGGAGAGAAAGGGAGCGAGGGAGAGAAAAGGATCAACGGATAGTTCACAGTCACTGTAAAGTTCCTGTTAGTTCAGCAAGTTCAAGACAATGGGCTCTGACCTTCCACAGTGGGCTAATTGCCCATGTTATACATTTCCTATGGAGTGGAAAATGTACTGTAGGCCCGGAGTTGTTTTGTATCAGTCTGGGGCTGTATGCCAGTCTTGCACTGGGAGGGTACAATGGGTATATGGAAGTCTCTGTGTCTGTTATATTCAGTACTGTATTATCAAACCCTTCTGGATAAAGCACCAGGTTGTGAAAATAGCAAACTGATCTGAATTATTGCAATCCGAATTAATGATCTATGATCCCAACCATGCTATTAAAATGAAATGCATACTGACAGCAGCTGTAGCAACTTCAATATCATCATACTGTGATGAGTTTTTAAATTGTATACATACCCCTTCCAAATTTAGCTTCCATAACCGACAACATCTGCTGCATCGGAATGAGACAGATTATGAATGTGTTTTTCGTTACCTTTTTTTTCTTTTCTAAATACTCTCTAGGCGCCTACATCACTCCACCATTACAGCTTTATTGAAATTAAAAAAAAAAAAAACAGGAAGGACAAGACTATTTAGGAGATAATATCTGGAGCTTTATCTCCTCACCTTTGTCCTGTTTTCAGACTGTCACACTGCCCTTCCTACAGAAATGTCACGTCCCTATCAAGATAATGCCCCCCTCCCACCAAGGGGCTTCTTTATAGCGGTTATCAGAAGCTGCAGATAAGCCTGGAGAAGACAAGGTCAGAACAATGGTAGGAGGGTTATTCTACAGGATCAATGCTGAGATTGCTAACGCTCATGAACAGGATGAATCTGTTAAATACATTGCAGGAATCAAAAGCTATCAGATTCAATGTTCCTGTCACCGTATAGCTGCTGTCATTTAAAACCTAAACAGTCACTTGAGATAATAATAACATCCTTAGGTTTGACCTCTCCCTGGTGTGGGGCATGTTCTAGTGTCATGGCTGTCTTGATTTCTCTTGAAGGCTGATGGTAATGCGCCCATCTGCCTTAACAGAATTTCACTGTTTTGAAGAGCGTGACCGAAACTTGGTGCATCTTCCATGGGCATCACAAACCCTGGATCCCAATCCACCTGAGCACGGCACGTTGCATCAAGGCTGTGATCGGGGCAGACGTGGCTCAGCACATTCTTAGCTGCAGATCCGAATAGAGTTGCCAGGTGGCGTACAATAGCAATCTGATATGAACAAGCATGTGTCAGAACTGGTTTAAATGTTTTATGACGCCCTTAGATCCAACAGTGTTTAGATCATTAATAGACACGCCCTTGGCTATATTGGACAATGCATTGCATATATTATTATCTGTAATAAAAGACATTCAATAAAATGTATTGTAAAGCACGGCCTGTTAGGTGATATACAATACATTCGGGCCATGTGCTTCTGGTAATAATTCTAATGCATGGGATCAAGGCAGATGTTAAAAGTAAATTAAAATGATACATTGGATACTATGCTAGTCATTGCAAAAGCATTAGGATATGAAATAATCATACCCCATCTCCCATAAAACAAATAGGTGGAAAACACTACTGATATGCTGAGACATATACATGATATAATCCTGTAGAGATAAACTAAGGGTAAGAGTCTTAATATAAAAAAGCATGACATTCACCACATTCTATTGTCAATTCCAGAGAGGACTGTGTTCCACTTGAACGAACCTGAAGCCCTGAGCAATCACTGCTGATGTTTTAAAGCCCCACTCAGCACGGAGAATGGAAACTATACCTAATGCAGTGAATTATTTTGCTTCTGTGATCACCCACATCGTTCCCAACTATCCTCTTTCGTGCTCATCGTTTTATTATTATTATTTATATATTTGTTTTAATATTTAATTAATAAGCCCTCGTCAAATTGTATTCAGTGTTCACCCTGCAGCTTTTAAGACGTGGATGAACACCGGGGTCCATTTTTTTGGGGGGGGGGGGGGGGGAATTATTGCACAATTAAAATAAACCATCTCGTAGAAAAGAAAAAGCAAGAAAAACAGTCAAGCTCGTCTGGGTCTGTGCTGGCAGCTCCCCACAAAGCAACAAGAAGCATTTGTCCATTTGCAAAACACATAGGCTCACAACAGGGGTCCTGTCATGGCTTTGAGAAGCAGAGATAAAGCAGCCCCTTGATGTTATTAGTTTGAGCTTGCAGGGGACTATATTTGTACAGCAAATGGAGCTGAAATTGAGTTTTGTTCTTGGGTTGCGTGTCCCCAGATTTCTCTCCATGGTAAAGTACAGGGTTTTCACAATGAAAAGATGTTCGTTCAGAAGCCCTAATCAAACCTGGTCTTTACATTGTGTTGCTTCCTAATCATTTTCCATTTTATAAAATAAAAGGGGAGCTGGGAATAGATTAAATATGTTATCAGTGTTTCAGATCAGTCTTAAATAATTGCAGAATATATGAGTAGATGGAATTATAATGAGAGAACCTTTACATGATTCTAAATAATTAATTGATTTTACTTTACTAGTGAGATGTGAATGGCTGTCAAGCTTGTTCATGCTGCCACGCATTCATTCATGAAATGTGCTCAAGTTCATTCATCTGAGCGGAGGAAATTGGAACCATGTACAGTACGATATTCTAAGAGTGAGTGACTGCAGGCAAATATGTGTCTAAAAAACCTTGTTGAACACATTTTGAACTCTTGAGCAAATTATAGAAACATGTTTTTTTTCACATTTTGTCTTGCATCTGTGCAGCAAGGCATTCAGGAAATCAATTTCAACGATCTGAAGCAGTGGTTTTCAAACCCGGTCCTGGGGAACCCTGTGTCAGCTGGTTTTCATTCCAACTGAGCTCTCAGTTACTTAACTAAATCCTTAATTGAACTAATAATTAGCTTAATTAGGCCGTTTTAATTGTTCTTATTTGCAAAGTTGCAGATTTCAAGTTATTTATAACATGTTATAGTTAAGTTGGAATCTCCAACTGTTTAGGAGCTGAAAGCAATTAAAAAGACCCAATTAAGCTAATTATTTGTTCAATTAAGGGTTTTGTTAAGTAATTGAGAGCTCAGTTGGAATGAAAACCAGAAGACACAGGGGGTCCCTGATGACCGGGGTTGGGAACCAGTGATCTAAACGATGGCGGATCTAAATACCGTCGCTTTCGATCTCTATATTAATCCACCCTCCTGGATACATTAATAAATACAGCAAAATGAGGTCAGTGAAAAATCAGATCTGTAAATTTCTGGGCAGTGGTTTTAAAAAAGACCCCCTGTACACACGAGTTCTAGCTTGAGTCACCTGCTGGTCACTTAACACATTACAGCAGTCTTCTTGTCCTAGCCACCTACTGAACAATGACTAACGTGACATGCCATTCATTGGGTGGTGTGGCTGCCTGTTATACTTTGTGTTCTTCAAAGATTACTTTCATTAGGAGTGAAATGAGATTTGTGAGGGGGAAGCTGCACACGATTGTAAAACTGGCTAGAAAAAGAATGCAGATTCGTTTTGTAAGAGCGAGCCAAGCCACTGAATACATTGGTTAAGGCTCATAAATTTTCATTGTATTCGTTTTAATTAATAAAAGCAGTTCATTCAGTCCTCGGAGGCAAATATATTCCTTTTCAAATGCCTTTAATGCCAGCACTGCCTCAATGGAATCTCAAGTGTGATTCCGATGGCCCTCTCTGCATTCCACTCCACCACTCACTGTGACACGCTGGGCTGCTCAGGGTGCTTAAGGAGCGTCTGAAAATGCTGAGGGAGAAAAAAAGAAATTAACAGTTTGTTCTTTGATTTCAAGGGTTATGAGACCTTATTAAGATTTAGTCCCAGTGCACAGTCCCAGATTTAGTCCCAGCGCAGTTTGCATTTTGACAGAAGCCAAAGAGATGCAATTTAAAAAAATAAGTGGCAAATATGCTGTGCAATCTTTAGTGGCAAGTGAACATAATTGTATTATTATTATTAGCCCAAATTACATATTTCATAATGCAGTACCTTAAACAATGTTCTATAAGTATTATTACATCACAGGCAATATAGAAGGTGTGCTTTAAAAAAATATATATGTTTGAATTATTATAAAGTAATATTGCTATTTTCTTTACATGAATGACCTACACACCACATAATATTACATTTGTTGTACGCACACAGGTGTCAAAAGAAATTTCTTTGACTCTCACTAGATGTCAGCAGTAAGCATCCTGGCTTCTCTACTAAAAGGCACTGCACAAGGTGAGTTGCAGGACTTTCGTCTGGTTCAACGTCACGAAGAAGGTAGGGTTCATTGTGAGCTGTTGTTGTAAAAGACATTTTGTGGGTTACTGGAATGCATTTTTTAAGCCTCTTATTTTTAAAGGATGTACATTGTGTACCGCCTGCCTGTGTTTCCAACAGTGCAGAGAAGAGAAAAATAATGCATGCAACTTATCTTAAGTGCTGTGTGTAATCGTCCCGCTACAGTTAATTAATGAAGTTCTACCACTGCAACTCAGCAGTCTTTCATCACATCCGTCTGGTGCCAGGTACAAGTCAAATCAAAAAATGCAGGCAAGTACAGTGCAGTAAGCCAGGAACACATCAACTGATTTAATTGGGAAATTAAAAAGCTGTTAAGAAAATTCAGTAAGTTATATTTAAACTTGTGGGTCGCAGAATCCAGATCGAATTCATGCTACAGTACATATCACCACCCTTTGGTTATTGTCGGTATGGCACTCCTAGTGATCTGACAAGCAGCCATCTGTCTGAAGCAATCACTAGTGATCGGTGCCCAGATCATTTGCTACACTTTTGGTAAAGGGTGATATGCAATAGCAATAGCAATAACTGCTAGTTTACAATGATGACCTTGCACACCATACTTCGGTACAGAAGTTACAAGCAAGTACATTTAAGCCGATGACCTAGACACCTACCCCCCGTCTGCATTTGAATCCACGCGATAAAGGACTGCTTGAAGCTGTGCCTAGTTGGATTCTCTATAAAGCGTTTAATAGCCCCGCACTTAGTCTCTGCCTAATGGAAAATGTTTTTGTTTGTGTTGCGATCAGTACCGGGTCACCAATGCAAGCCGCTCGCAGTTTTGTGAACACGATCGGACCTGACATGTTTTTCGCAGCTCTGGGTTGTAAATGCAGTGGCGAGACACACAGAGCAAGAGAGAGAGTAGCCCTAGGGGGATAGGAGGACAAAGATAGCAACACGAAAGTGCCCATTAACTAATGACGGAGGAGAAGAGGTAGTGAGGCTGCATTAGAGATCAGCTTTTCATACAGACCCGAGCTCGCCCAAACACTATGAGCAGCAAGAGTGCGGACCACAGACAGGCAAAGGTGAAAGATCAGCCTCTTAGTCGGTTCCTAATGGAACAGTTATGGATGATTTTTAAATTTTCATATCCCATCCCCAGATCTTGCACTTAAGGGTTTAAAATACACTGTAACTTCTTTCACATTTGCAATGTGTCCCTAACTCTTAAAATAACACATGTGCCTAGAATACAGTACAAGCTGTCCCATTTGTCAGGTATCATAGGTAGTATCACACATGTACCCCACATCAAAATGACATGATTCCATTCCTCTTTGCTTAAAGACATTCCACACCAGAAAGAATTGGAGAAACAACCAATATAAGCTATTAAGTAGTGCCACTGCGTTGCCATTGAGGGCATTTGATAAAGGGAAGTGAGAGTGGAGAGAGTTCCAATGGCAAATGCTTTGGCAGTTTCTCTGAAAGAATTCTGCTTTTTCTAGCAAAGCGGAGGCACCTCATCGCAGTCCTTGACATCGCATTCAACTACAATTAGACAAGCAGCAGGCCGAGCTGGCGTCACAGCAATCTGGATTCTGCGGCTGTCGTGTGAGAAATCGCTTCAGTTCAAACGAGATCTGAGCTGACAGCTAGCAATAACAGTTGGTGGCCTTTCGGTTGTGGTATTGCGCCTGGAGAGCTAAATGAACTGAGACGCTATGATGCCGGCTTGGCTGTCTGCAGCAAACACGAGATTCCCCTGTTACACGGGCTGCTGTTTGACGTCAAACCCCGGACGATCCTTTAGGCTGTCCGACAAGCAGTCATCTTGTAAGACATCTCAGCAGCAGGTGTCCGGCTCACTGTAGAGAAATATCTCCCAGATAAACCAGACGGGCAGACTTTTCACAGGTTAACACATCATTCAGCTGATGGGATTACCGTCGCCTCATGAAAGATAAAGTTAGAGTTGCCAGTCAAAACACGAGACTGACAGCAAAAACGATTGACTCTGCTGGAGGAAGATACGATAAGGACTGTAAATGATCTCACCACCTCGGTATCCTTTTGGATGTTATCAGTTGTAAAATAACGTTGAAAGGAAATCTAGTAATCGCTGACTAAGTACCAGTCTGGTGACAGGTTTGTCAGGGCACTTACATGCCATCAAATGTCTCATTTTAACCTTCTGCCAGCAGATAAATGATTGAATATTGATAAAATGTTCCTTCAGGGAGAAATCCTCCAGTGAATTTTAAACGGATATTGTACAAGGTATTGAATAATTAATACAACATTCTGAAAGGCACTTGGATGGATTTGTGGCAATTATCGATTAAAAACAGTCATGTTTTTAGAGACACTTGCTTAGGGCTCGAATGTGCTAATGGCCCAAGCATCTAACGCAAACTCAAAGGGTGTTTCCTCCTCATTTTGACCAAATAACATGTAATACAGTCACGTATAGATATTCAAGAAATCCCTGTTCCATCTAAACAGTTTTTCTAGCAATCCCACTGCTTGCACATGGTAGGACGCACACAAGATGCTTGAGCTGAAAGCTGAACTCTGCTCTAGTCTGCATTTGCTTTCAAATACCCGTCATGTTGTCCACACAGTGCTACCATGCATCTGTGTCTTCCACATGTCCTCATATAAAGACTAGAAGACACGCTTCAGAGGACAACGTGTGTTCGTCTTTGCCGCTCCCGAGTCAGCGCAGGGGTGGTAGCGGTGAGCTGAGCCTAAATGCAATTGGACATTTCAAATTGTGCGAAAAACAGGGTAAAAATAATTGGCGACTACTAAATGTAAAAAAAATAATAAATAAATAAATAAATAAATAAATAAATAAAACACTCCGTGCAGAAGTTAATTTCTTTTGATTGGTACTCTGTTGTAAAGGTGTGAAAGCCCAGCTTTTCTTGTTTTGAAATCAACACGTTAGAATGGATTTATTTAATACCTGCCAATTTTAAATACTTTTAAAGGCAATTAGGAGTCCAAGCATCAGCACACCCCTGTTTATTAAATTATTGGATTTAACTAAAACCTCTTTAAAGTTGGACTAGTCTATCTTGCCACCTCTTGTAGACAGTGCCATGAACAGAGGTCAGATCAGCAAAAATCAAAAACTAGACTGACTCAAAGGGCTTCCAAGTGGAGGTCCCTGATAATAAACATGATGAGCCGTACCAGACCTTGGGTCCTTGTCAAACTGCATCCTCCCACAGAAACGCTCCCAGTCTGTGTGCGAAGCGAACTTGCGCTGCTACCCAGGAAGCTGAGCGGGACTTGCTCAGCGGCACTTTATTGTGAACAGGGATGTCAGGGTAAGTTCAGCTCCAAAGTGCCACACAGCCCTGCTTCATCTCTGCTTCATTGCTCCCTGAACCATGAAGCAAGCAGAAGGATGGAATTATTTATAGAGCCCCTAATAACATCCTGTATTGAGTGTGCATTGCATTTGAATCTACGCTTCTACCAAACAAGTACTGCAAAACATCTCCTCCGGAACCCCCCCCATGGGCATCTTTATATAAAAAGATTTCAAGTTCATCTCAGTCCCAACAACAGCATCCCCAGTGTGACACTTGGTTTATTTTCTCAACTCATTAAAGGTTGGAATAAATTGTTTTTCTAGTGATGTTAATGAGAGTGTGTCACTTACACAAATGTTTAAGGAGAACCAACCTAAGCTCTTCATCAGCATTTGGGTAAAAATAGACCCTTTACAATAAGGGGATAGGTGTCTCTCTTAAAGGTTCACTATTGACATGTGTGATGTAATGAGCTAGCTCTGGATATTTCATTTAATTTGGGATCAGACACTTTTTTGGGGTGTGTAGCGACCAAGCACTAGATGCCTCCACTTTAAGCCCCCATTCCAAAAACAACAAAGACGATTTTATTTCAATTTTCAGGTGCCAGGAATTTGAGCAACCAAGCCCCTGCTAAATCTGCTCTGAACTGATCTCGCTTGTCATCTGGACACCACGACCCCCCTGACCTTTGAGTTTTAGCATGTATGTTACACACCGATCATATTGTCCAAGCCGTAAAATGCAAATTTTTATGTTTCTCACATCTGTTTCCGGGGTGAAATCAAAGGTCTTATGATGTATTAAAGCATTTAAAACCAATAAAAATATTTAAATGATTTAACTGAACCAGAAGCGAGGTCTAGAGTATTTCAAGAAGAAGAAGAAGGAGAAAATGTCACATTAAATAGCACAAAATACCTTGCAGCTCATTAGCATTCCTTCTTGATCAGCTGCTATTAATTGGTTCTAAATGCCTCTGGTAAGAAAGCATGCAGCTTGGGAATGTGATAATCGCTATAATATAGCACACAACATGAAAGCTGAAAAAATTATCATTAATAATTTGAAAAAAACACCCAAAGAGACTTTTTTCTCTCTTTTTATCGCTCTCCTCTCTCACCTTCTCGCTTCATCTCTCCCTCTCTCCTCTCTCACGCTCAGTTGATCCCTTAAAGCCTTCAGGTTACAAACACATCAGGAATGGAGGATGTTAACACTGAAATCTCTAAGAGCAGGGTTTGTACCTTAGCGGTCCTTCACTATGACTATAGTCATAAGAATGGTCGCTGCACCATGAAGGATTCAGCATTTGAATCTACCGACTGAGCCACCAGCACTCTCTCAAAACCCTGTTGTCTCTCAACATCTTCTGAGGATTCGTTGCACCCAGTGTTTCGGACAACAGGATCAGCTGGCTGTTTGGAAAGTTATAGATTTCATTATAATTTAGCGGGCTTTGTGATAAATAGATGGTTAAATAATTCATAAGGTACTGTGGACAGGCTTCTGTTGCTTTTGCAATCATAAAGGCTTAGCAAACGGGGTCATGCATGAAGCTCTGCGAAATCGGATTCAATTATCAGTTTCCCTGCCAGGTCCAGGGGTCTCGCAAGAGCAATTGGAACTGATTGCAGATTGCTGTCAAGCTGTCTGACAGACCGCTGGGGTCAAAGAGCTCCAGCAATGAGAGGATATTCAATAATGGCCTTCAGACTGTACACTCACTCATTCTGTAAAGCTCCATTGCTTTCTGTAACTGGCAAACAGATCTATGGGCCCGTTCACCACAGCTCGGGAGGTCTTTAAAGTCTGTCTTTGATTCATTTAAACAACATTTTAGGTAAGTTCAAATGAATACCAAGCTGTATGTAGTGTAGCGAGCAGGCTAGGGCAGCTTATAGTGGGTGTTTACAGGGAGGAAATGGAATGCAAGACCCATACAGAAAAATCTAAAATGTGCAGAGTAAAAAAAAGTTGTCAGACAATACTGCACACCCTCAATGAATGAATGAATGAATTGATCGATCCTTTATTTTGGTACGGATATTTTACAGTCGTTTGTTTCTATAAATGTTGCACATTTGATGCAAGTAGACTTCTGTATTTCTTCTATACAAGCACTGTAAGTGTGAAAGATCTTATGCAACAGAACAGGGACAATTTTAGGTGTGGATTTTGGCAACACCTGTTTTGTGCATCTAAAAGTATAGTCTAAAACATATTTAAAATGAACACTAAAAATGTGTTTATAATCTTTTTCACTGGATTTATATGTGATTCTTAATAACACTGTGTGTTATTTTGCGACAATATAATCTGTAGTTTGCTACCCAAGCAGTAACAGGGAAAAGGAAGTGTTGTTATCAAGCTTTGTGCTTCTGAAAGTTGATCATATTTCCATGGGGTTTATAGTAGGTTTAGACGCTTCAGCAAGCTTGTCGCTTGTTTGTTTGCTCTCCTTGTTTTTGTCTCAACACCTTCTTTTATGGAGTGCAGGTTAGAAGCTGTGACATGACATTTGGAGCCGGGAATATATCAGTATTCCATAGGAGCTCCAAAATGAAAGTGAATTTTACAAGATAATTGGATGCAGTGTAACTGATAATATAATTTGATTCCCTGACATTTAAAAAAAAAAACCTGCTCATTAACCCACTGGTCACACATATTCCACCAACGCAAACATTTCTCTTGCAAGAAGTCATATCCCATTACTAACTGATCCAACCTTTTCATAACTACCTTGTGGGGAGAGAGAGAGAGAGAGAGAGAGAGAGAGAGAGAGAGAGAGAGAGAGAGAGAGAGAGAGAGAGAGAGAGAAACAAACATGAAGAGGAACTGCAGTACATACAAGCCTAGTGATTTACAAAGCTTTCTGCAGTGCGAATTATGCATGTTAATTTATTTATTATTCAATAGCCAATACCACAGTGAACACCCACTTTAGGAATACAACTGTATTCTTACTGCAGAAGTGTCAGAAGAACCTTTATCCAAGCTCACTAATGGCATTCGCTTTCATACTGTATGTAATTAAAAAACATATGGAAGAATACAATAGGGATGGCTGTCACCAACACTCCTAAGTAACACACTGCCGTGAAGAAGCGTTCACATCTCATAACAAATGCCCTGCTTTGTTTCTAATTAGCTGCTTCACATTTCACAGAACTTCCAATTTGTTAGCTTGAGGCACAGACCTAAAATCATTTTTAAAACAAATAATACTAAATCAAGAATCAGATTCCCAACTCACTGCTGCAAATGGACCTCACGGCACCACGGGTTCCTTTCCAGTCTGCCAATCGCAACATTCGAATAGGTCAGCAAGATTTGAAAAAAGGACATCTGCTGCGTAACCCTGAACCACATGATGAAAAAAAAAATGCAGGGGATTATCTCGTATGTAAGAGATTGTCACCTCACTGCTGTAACCTCCACTGATCAGCAAGCTACCCCGCTTACAATGTCCAGTCACTTGCCTTTTTCACCCTGCCGAACTTGATCAATGAACGGTACTAAACTACTGAACCCTGGAGGGAAGGGGCCAAGCGGTCACTCCAATTCTCCTCCTCAACCCACTGGTGCATAAAAGCCATGACCAGCAACTCGGCAACACCAGGATTCGAAGCAGGGAGCTGCTGATCGCATGACTCGCCCTGCACAGACATGTTTGAGGCTAAACAGAATCTAGCTCTCTGTCTGTCGTGGGAATTGGTAATGCTAGTTAAGGCTATTTTGGTAACCGAGTTGGATCAGACGTTTGTTGCAGTTGTACATAACTGCCCGTGTAGATCAAACCAGAGGGGAGAAGCATTCTGGATCTCTCGTTCTGCCAGTGTTTTATCCTTCAGGAGGGATATGCACAGTATGTTACCTCCATGTATGCTCTTCTCTGTGTGCTGTTGTTTCTGTGTTCTTGCCAGATTGCTGTTGTTGTCAGCTCTTGTAGATGTTTTTTGGTTTGTTTTTTTAATCTTCATTGGCACCCCTCCGGAGTATTATGCCCGACTCTGCCTGGTGACACAGAATCTAACTGGACGTCATCTTGGCTGGGCCGGGGGACGAAGTGCTTCGAAAGCAGGTGTCAAAGCTAGTTCTTCTCTGAGGTGACTTCCTGTCATGGCTCGAGTTTCGACGGCAGCTCTGCCGAGACCAACACGCTCAGACTTGGCTGCTCTTGGTGTCGGACAGCTGAATTGTGCTTGATTGCCTGTGTAACGCCCCTTAACAGTACAAATGAGAAGCATTATGGACAACACACTGACAGCCCTTAGTTCTTCATGTGCAATCCAAAAAAAAAGGGAAAATCTTGAAGCAATGTCTTGTGAGGGGCTGATTATCGAGTACAATAACAGCCACCCACCCCCCGCAACATAAGGCCTGTGCTATTTCACAGTTCAAATTATATTTCCAAGTTTAAAACATAAAAGATGGAAGACATGACTGTTTTACTTTCCAATTATGGTAGAACAAAAGAGCAACTAAAATTAGACCTATGCTGGACTGCTAATAGTCCGTTCATTTGAGTATTGCTGACTGCTGTCTAATAGATATACCATTATTATTATTATTATTATTATTATTATTATTATTATTATTATTATTATTATTGTTGTTGTTATTACAATGTTGTAATATTTACAATTTTGTAATTATGCTTTCTTTTTTGGGCAGGCGGCATCATTGGCAATATCTCAGATGTATTTCTGTTGAAGTGGAGACAATAAAATAATAAGTTAAGAGGAAATGGAATTAGCCGTATGCTAATGGTGTAGCAGCTGCCTCGGGCTCCGTGATGACAGCCTGCGCCATTATTTCGTTTGTCACCTGCAATTTGCTCCTTGGCGGGGGATCGAAGCAATTTATCAGCAGCTGTGAGTCTGATCTCTTGGGTTTTACACCTACAGTTTGTCTTATTAGCATACAGCGGGTAAGATTAAAGAAAAGTACAGTAGCTTCCCAGTCGTCTTGTTCTGTTCTTTGCTGGGATGGGATTTTTTTATTTTTTTTTCTGATCTCCTTAGATCTCAGAATGTAAGCTGGGGCTGGTTAGTGGCAAGCAGTGAATGAAGTGGAGCTGGCCACTCTCTGTCTCTCCTCTCCAGGGCAGAACTGAATCAATGCCTCAGTATGGGGCCACTGTGTTGGAAGTGCAGCCCTTACCATGACTGCTGTAAAGACCCAGTAGCCCTTAACAAATGCTGCTGTCTATGATCTACACAAGGTCAGAAGCATCCGGTGACTGATAGGGGAAGACAGCAGCTGAAAGGCGTCCATCAGCATGCACAATAATAACACAGCACTCGGTACAGCCAGCGAGCAAGCTGTGTGGGCCTGGATGCTGCTTTTTTATGTTATTTTTTTAACCACAATCTGTGTATTCTCCCATTCTATGAAAGAGCCCCTTCCTTCCTGGGATACTGCAGGCATTCCTGTTCTGTTTTACTGCTATGCAGCCAGCAGGGGGAGCCAGTGTACACTTTGCAAACTGAGCCACCCCAGACATGTATTCTTAAAAACTTCCATCCGCAGTGAAATCTTTATGGCCAGTCTAACATTTGCTACAGATACAGCACAGTAACCTTAAAGCCTTTTGTTTGAAAACCAACAGCTGAGCAATGGTTCTAGTACTGCTAATATATATATATATATATATATATATATATATATATATATATATATATATATATATATATCCACTGTATTTAAATCAGCTGGCAATGAGTGTACTGAAAAACAGAAAGCTATAAAAGAATGCAGAAAACAGACACCAGGGAACAATACCATTTTATATAGTGTGATTTGTTGGGCTCTATACATCTACAATCAACTCGAGGTGCTTATAAAGTGCTTTTCTTGTGTATAAATGCCTTTTTTGTTCTACAGTCAGAGTCTCAAGCTTCCAAAGCTGCATTTTCTTGGAATGTTAATAACCTCAATACCAGGACCCTGACAGAGCCAGTCCGTGAGGCTCGTTGTGAACTCTCGCCTGTTCTTCAGTGTTAAAGTCTCCCTCCTGGCTGTGTCTGCCCTCCATACTGTCCCAGGAGTCCTGTAGGTTCTGTGTCTGCACAACAGGCTGCTCCTTCTGGTAATGATTAGAGAGCTGGACCTCCGGGGAGAATGCAAGGATATCCGGGGGACCTCCCCCAGACCTCCCTCTCCAACAGAAAGAGGTGCTGTACTTCCCAAATTCGAGCTTACTTCCTGCCTCGCTCACATTGTTCTGATTGGTCCGTCTGTCCGCCATTATTATGTGGCTTCGTGGAAGGAATGATGTCATTCCTTTGCACTCGTGCAATGTGTTCATAGTACAGCACAAGTACAGTATAAAAGACATTCCTGTATGCTGTTTGCAAAGCATCTTTTCAATGTATCCTAACCTTTTGAACTTGTGTTCCATTTTATGTGAATGTAGCATCGATTATATGCAGGATTCCCAAGGATTATTCACACAGTTACATGGAGTTGTACAGCCTTTACAAAAAATGTTATGCATGCAGTAGTTTCTGATTCAAACAAGTATATCAGAACCAAGCGTGCAAACTGTAATTCAAGATTAGAGCTACCAGCATGACAAAGATAACAGGAGAGTATAGAATATGAAGTTTGCAGTATGTGTTCTCAAGACACATGTAAAAATGTAAGTGTGACATACAGACATAAGGACTTCTCCACTATATCCCAGCGATCTTTCCAAACTGATGTAAAGTGTTCACTGACTGGCTCGCTGTAGTGTAGACTTGGAAGCTGGACATTGTGTTATGTACAGGTCCAGTTAATATAAAGCATTCTCACTGTAATCTCGTGTCCCGTCTCTTCTTTAACACTACACTATCCAGATGACATCACCGCTCTGGGCTGGCCTGACCACAGGGAGATGTGGAAGTGCACAGTCACTGCGCTGTGTTGTGATTGGCCGGCACACAAAAACACTTTTACCAGCATCATCTGTCTGTCTACGCACTGACAGCACTTTTTATGTAAAGAATCTCTTCGGGAGAAAGTTTCTTCCTCAACTCAGTGCTCGCAATAAATTAGATTTTTGGCATGTTAATTATTCCATCTATTAAAGTGACTGCATTTATCAAGACTTTCCTTTAAAAAAAAAATCAGGAAAGTATGAAATAAACAGTATTAGAGCATTTACAGCATTGATGGTCAAAATGTACCCCAGCTGGATTTAATTCAAGCGTTTTCCCCAGTGCTGTAAAATGCTCTACTCCCAGAGGGGTATAAGTTCATCAAATCAAGCTGACAAGCAGCCCTCCTGTATAACGCATGGAAAGCCGTAGTCACTTTAAATCTCCAGAACCCTGCTGCTTTGTGCAAGGTAAAGCTGTCCCATTGCCCCTGAGCTGGCTCCCACCTAACACCTTGTCATTAGAGATGACTCGAGCACATGCCAAGGGGCCTCATTGATTCCCCTCACATTTTATTCAGATCTGAAATGGCCATGACAGCTGGAAAATGCTGAAAAGACATTTTGGAGAAGTTTGTCTGAAGCGGAGTCCAAAATCTATCTCTAAAATGACTTATGAAAGGGGTGCACTGGTTTGTTTAATCAATCACTTCTTGGCATCCCTTCAGTTAATTGGGTTTAAAGATCAGCTGTTAATGTGTTTTAAAGGTTAGGGCACTGATGATGTGTCCAAACCAGAGCCCTGTGCTTAACAATAGAGATGTTTTATATAGCTGGAGGAACCAGGAAGCACAATGAACATTCCGGAGATACACGTAGATATAGAACTACGCCATAGATGACTGTGCAAAGATCGCCATCTAGTGTAGAAGAAGCAGCAATACCATGAGATTGCAGTTCAAGCTGTAAACATTTTCCTGACTTCTCATTAGCATATCAGCATTCTCACAAATTGATATATTTGTTCAATTTATTTCAGTATACAGTTGCCCCTGCTTTTCCCAAACTTATGCAGTATTTGCATCCCTTGTTCTTTTTTTCTTATATATATATTTTGAGTGCCACATTGTTTTGTCACCTGACCACAGCAACTCCCCCATGACGTCACTTAGCTGTTTATGGGCAGTATGGAACAATTAAGCAGTCAGGTGGGGTTGCAGTACCTGTAACACAGGAAGTGAATTGATAGTGTTGTGGATGGAAAAATCAGCTTAACCTAAATCAATTCTGAAAAAGATACCTGGTACCTATAGGAGAAAAGGAAACAGAAGCCTCTAGTGATGCATTGTCTGCCTGAATTTCAAGAAATGAGATAATACGGTAAGAACAATGGCTGTGATACATCTCTGCAGGCTTAATGAGCCTGCTGTGTGATTAATTCTCCTTCGGTAGGGTCACTTTCATAGGAGATGCAGTACCGTGGGTGCCTGGAGGCTTACCAAGTAAAAGCACTGCCGTTTTAGAGTGCAAGTATACAATCTCGCCTGAGGACCCCCAGGGGACAATGCATTGGCCGTGGTGCTCCAGAAAACTTCCCAGGCTGCCTTATAAAAGTTTAGTGCAGCATACCACGGTACAACTTTAGTAACCTGCAATAAAGCACAGTGAAGGCCAACTGAAAAGCAAGGTAGAGCAGAGGCATGGTACTTCTCCTGTGGTAAATCGGTGTTGAAACTATGTTAACTGATGGTTAAGTAAGTGCATTGCAAAATGCAAGGGCAAATGCAAAATTAATGTGCAAATATACCATGGTACACTTCTATAACAATTCTGATCTTTTAAAATAATGCTGGTAAAGTAAATGCAACCTTTTTTTATGTAGATTAACAGAGCACAAAATGATAGCTTTGGGCATCTTGGCAGCTATTTTGTGGGTTAGGAAGGTTGTCATCACCAGGTTCAGTGGGTCATTTCTACATGCTGAACAAACCACACTCGATCCCGCATGACGCTTGTGTGGTCACCCAGCTGTTAGTCAACAGTGAACGGCACATTTCTGCATGTTGATTACTGTGTTCAGTCTGTGTCTGCGTGGAAATGAATACACTGTTATAGCCTTTTTGTCTGCTGAGCAGCTTTCCCACAAAAATGCCTTCGGAATGTGTAATATCAATTATTTCTCCTGGAGACAAATAAATCTGATTCAGATAACAGTGTGTGCTTGCTGTTTGTTTGTAACACCGCTCTTCTGTTACACAATAAAACTCTTAATTAAAGACACTGCATGCCAGCTGTGTTGAGTAATCTCTGCTCCTCGACTCGTTCGTCTAGTGGAAATGCCACTGAAGTCTCCAAGGCACTATACTTTGTCTGCTGGCCTTTCTTTGAATTCAGTGCTGCACTTTCCTTTGCTTGTTCGTTGTCTTTAAATCCTGCTGTTATTTATTTTGTTTAGTTTTTTTTTTATTTAGTGCTTGTGAAAGATGCTCTGCGACAGATGTCATCTATTTCTCAACAGAAAGGGTACTACACAACTGCAGTGGCAGATTTTACAACCCCCCCCCCAAAGGGTGGAGCCTTTGCCCTCCCCTGGGGTTAGGGGAGTGGGGGAAATCACCTGGGGAAAGTCTGGGGGTGGTATACTTAATTGCACTTCAGTGACCCCTGCTGGTCAACTGGCCAAAATGTCCAGGCGACGACTTCCCTAGTTGGCCACTTGCCTTTTTTCTTTTAGTTTAAAAGCAGGTATACAGATTGCAGAGGCATTTCTATGGCTGCTGTATCCTGTTTTGCGTCTGTTGTTTACAGTGACCTACGAGTCACAGCCAATCCAGCTATATGCTGACGGAGATACCTTACCAGCTCTTCCTTTTAATTTGATTTATTAATTAACTTTTTTTTTTTTTTTTACCGATCCATTAAAGTCACACTGCCAATTTGGCAACATCTGTGAGCTCCTGGCTGTACACATGTGAGCTGATGAGACTAACGGCTTTACCTGCTAGAGTACATTGTGCGGCAAGAATTGAATTGATTTATGCAGCAGGGAGTTGTCTGCTCCATCTAGGACTATATATATATATATATATATATATATATATATATATATATATATATATATATAAAAGATTAGTGTTGTTTTATATCTTATTGATTTTTACAACACTCGTGTTACAGCGATGCCAAATAAACTTTCTAACGGGCTGGTTGAATTGACACTGTGAAACTGACACTGAGAAAGACTTTCTCTTGATAAATCTAGTTAGCCCAGGGACAGTTTTTAATGTGTCTGCCTCTGGTTCACTGTACAGTAGTGTGGCAGTGGTGTGAATATCATTTTGTTCTTTTATTTAACATCATGTGATCAAAGAAACTACACAATTATATCGCAAAAGTCTACCAGAAGTCATAATAGAAGTACAGTATTTCATGTTAAATTTAGAAAATGTCACATTTTTAAATGTTCTGTCAGTTTTTCGTTAAGTATATTGGAAACTGCAAAGCTGCATGTAATTCAATATGTTAACGTAACATTATTTATTAGGTTTCATTCGATTTTAAGAAGCAAAATTAATTCATTTTATAGGATGATGCAAAACTTTTGGCCATAGCTGTATTTTTCAAAGATGCTCATTTTATACATCCTGGTCCCTAGTCTAATTCAATAAGCCACCTATGCATACCCATATAAGACAGCAGTTTAATAAAAACCATCTCCTTCAGCATGAGTGTGTGGATGTGTATAATCCAACAGACAGTATCATCATGTGCCCAGAGCATGTTCTTTAAAGCTGTGCGGGTCCCTGGGCTATTTCACCCACACTGAATTCATTAGCAGATGTATTTATATGTCTCTTATCACTGTTTTTGTATTCATCCGTTTCAGGAATGTGCTGGAGCAAGGAGGCCTCTTTTAAAGTAGGGTTCCCAAGTTGCTGGACATCATAAATCTCGCAAACCTGATAGAGACCATTTGAAAGCAGTATGTGTGCAGCTGTGGTTTATTTTGCATCTGCTGTACTCTGCGTACAGTTTGTATACACTCTGGACCAACTCGAATGAGCTCTCCTCCTTCTGAGTATGTGGATATAAAATGATATCGCAAAAAGTCTACCAGAAGCCATAATAGTAGTACAGTATTTCATGCTAAATTCCGAAAATGTCGCATTTTCCTTTTTTTTTTTTTTCCTATCCTGGCGTCCCTCTTTGAAATTCTGTAATTATAGCATCTTGTGCATGTACTTTTTAGGTCTCACTTTTTGAAACCTCTTGCTTCATCAGTTTGTTATCAGAACCCTTTTTCTATTGTACATCACACTGCTACAGGCATTACTGGAACCCTTGCCTGCGTGATTCTATTAAATGGAATTTTCTATTACTATTTCTAAAAGCGAACGCTTTCTCTTTCCCAAAAAGACCCTGTGTTTGTGAAAGGGATGGGGAAGGAGGTGTATCTGAACTAGGAAAAGACCTTGAAATACGATCTGATGAGACAAATGACTTTACCAGACAGGCTGTGTGATGGATGTGAACAGTCTGGAAGGAGTACATGGAGTATATAAGTTAGTAGGCATGTTCATTTACATCAGTAAAATTATCAAATCTGATGCACTAGGAACTGTCCGGAATTAGCATTATTTTTAAAGACGGAAACAAACTAGTTTGCTTTATTTATTTGGGAGTCTTTTCAGAAGCAGGCCCCTCGGTTTGCGAGTTAGTAAGCCAGTTAAATGCTGAAGCAGAAACAGCAACTGGAGAATTATAAAACACAGACAACAAGGATATGAAAGAGGTAAGAAATAACATTCCACCCGGAAACTGCCAGCTTTTTATAATTAGCCTTGATATGTTTGCATTGAGCAGTGACTGCTTTGCAAGCCAAGGCAAGCGCTGTCTGGAAGCCTACATCAGCAAATTCAGGAGTCACTTTGAAGTCTGTTTTCATTTAACTTCTTTACAGTGCATGGGTTTTTTTATTTTTTTTAAAAAAGGACAAACTGGAAGTAGAAACCTGAGATTGGAGTCAGCTGGCAGTCGTCTGTTGTCCCTTGTGCAGTGGAAACAGGAACAAAAGCAATGCTCTGTGGCTGCATGCTGTATCTGATATAGCAGAAACATCTGTTACCAATTCCAAACTGGCTAGGATACCACAGCCAAGAACAATCGCTTTGGAAAGAATCCCCGCACATTGTGGGTTCAGTTTGGCCGTTCTTCAGTTAACTCCATATGCAAAGGCACGGTTTTCATTTAAACATTCACAAAAATGTATTTAGCAGACAGTAGTCCAGAAAGGTTAATGAATATCAAACTCTATTTTATTCATAAAAAAACGAATTTTCTGAATAGGTCCAGAAACTCTATGAATCACATATGAGGAATCAACCACCAATCACTGTTAAGGATTCGTTAACATTCCAAAGCATCTTATCATGTGTATAGATGTCATCCCATGCATAGAACGCACAGTGTGCTTTTAGCATGTATACAGTGTTTCAATGTAAATCTGTTTATAAGTATGGATAGAGATCTCTAATCTATGCATTCGTCTAAGAGTTGCAATGGGTGCAGATGGAGGCAGAATTGATCTGGGGTGTTGTCTTGCTCCTATAACCAGTATTTATTTCCATTTGATTTCATTCCCTGTAGCCCAAACCTAGTCATTAGTTGGTGTTGTACCTGCTGATAGGCAGTATAATATTAGCCCTGTCCTTTTATAATACAATACCTGTCAGTAAGGTTTTCTCAACTGTATCATTAGTGGCAGCTAATCGTTCCTATGTAAAACTATAGTACAATTAAGTTGACAAAATGCGTGGCCATTGCCTTGACTGTTACACTGATAAAGGCATCACTCAGAGCGCTGGCATAGCAAGCAGTGGTTATAGTTAGAGCTGTAACAATTCAGCCCATATCTGCTCATCCGGTTCCTAGTTGCTGATCGATCTCAAAATATTGTCACATTGGGTCTTAAAGGATCCCAGTGATTCGGCACCAACAACACAGCTAGGTAACCCATTCCATCCCCTCACCGCTCTCTGTGTAACAAAGAGTAAGTCTCTGCTGTATTATCTGGTTAAATAACTGCTCAATATTTCAGCGTTCTTTTTGATTTTGCGGTCTCCGTTTACAGCCTCAGTTCCCTGGCACCAGGCTGGTGTTTGTATTCCAGTTTCTCCTCAGCGAGTGATTCAGCATCACTGAGCCAGTGTCTCCACACAGCAATGGAAACCACAGCCACAGGGGTGAGGACCGCCTCCTGAACTGAGGATTACTGCCGAATCAGCACAAGAGTCTAATGAACCAGCCTGCATGCCAGTAAACTCGTACTGCTGGAATCCATTGAATAACACACCTTGTCCCGCGATCCTGTTTCATTTGTACAGCACTGTACTCAATTCCATAATTCTGTGCCACATGCTTAACATTAGGAAAGAAGCAGCAGGCTTTGTTGACTGCCCATTTGTTATATCCATCAAACAAACTCCCTGGCTTCATTTGCGATGGCCACTGATTCACGAACACAGAAGTGGAGTTGCTTCAAACTGGTTGTGGATGGGATTAGGATTAGGGCTTCAAAATGTCCCATTAGAATTCAAAAGAATGAACTAATCAGAATACAGAGATAATTAAATAGACTGAATGTTAGTCCTTATAAAAGTTTCCCACAGTAAAAGCATCGCAAAGCATAATAAAGTATTGTATTGCATGGTAAAGCACACATTGTTAAGCTCAGAGGTATGGTAAAGCATTTTTCTTTTTAAAACACGGCAGAGCATGGTAAACTATGGTAAATGCATAGTATAACCATGGTAAAAGCATGGGAGAACTGCCAAATTGGCATGCCAATTTTACCAGAATAACCCTTTTATAAGGGAGCGTAGGAAGCAGGGATACGTTTTGAAATCGCACAGTGTGGTACATGCTGGAAAGGTAATTGTATAATTGAATGTGAAGGTGTTTGGTTATTTTTGTTCAGACTGTAACAGATGTTTGTGTTGATCTTTCCAATCCATAACAACTGCTCTGAGTCACATCTCAGCCAGCCAGAGACTGAATATTAATCCCAGCCCTGGTGTAACATTGCATCGTGATAATGATTAACTGTAGTCACTTTAATAATCCCATTTCACTGGGGATCAGTGCGCTCCACATTTCTTTGATTAACCCAACAATCAAAATACGTTTGGGGGGGGACACGCACTCTGTAAACAACCTTCATTCTGCAGATCCTCAGTTTTTTTTGGAAAATCTAATTCGGAATTTATGATTTGGGATTTTTGCAGATTTACCACTTGTATTCCTGGCGCTTTCCATTGTATTATTGTGTCTTTGAATCCTGGAGCCAGTATTTTCTTTTGTCACAGCCTGTGTTTTACTCGCAGGGCTAAACCCCAAGCCATTCAGATCCTGTTGCTTTCAAGTAGTGAGGTTAAGAGATCCTCCTGTGTGACATGTGTGCTTGCTGCACTACACACACTCCCAGTCCTGAGATAGCAAATCTGCTGGCTGGGGAGAGTCTTCCAGCAATCTTAGACTAGAACAAGAAGTCTTTCCTGCTGCAGCAAAGCTGTCTAAAGCTGAGGGAACAGGAAGCCAGGCTTGGAACATGGGTTTTAAGAGACTAGATTTCAGGCCACTGCATGGCACACCGGGGGAGACTTGGGGTTTGATACAGCAAAGTTGCCTCAAACTAGGTCTCCCGTTCTCCTGGAACCAGGTTTCAAGCTACTGTTCCTGAAAAAAATGGCTTTGTGTTCCCTCTGCTTAAATCACCAGTACTCAAGGAGCATTGAGGAACTCTCTCAATATTCCCTTATAAAGGTTTATCAAGGTATTTTTGCATGATGTTTTTGCAGTTTCCCCCCCATGCTTCTCCCTTGGTAATATGATGCATTTACCATTGTTTACTTTGGCCTGCCATGTTTATTAATATGCTTTACCATATCTCACTATTCTTTACAATGCTGCTTACCTATGCTTTGCAATGCTTTCACTGTGCTTTATTACAGTTTGCTGTGCTTTTACTGTGGGAACATTTTAGAAGGGTTACGCACTGTGGAGACAATTATATTTTTCTTTACAGTTGAAGTGTACTAATCGGACAGTAATTCTGGTAGTTTATTAGAATAATATTGTGATTTGGGAAGTGCATTTTACACTATGACCATACATCAATAAACATAGGTAAGGTCTAGTTTATCTGATAACAGTTCATCAGTGTTTATACCTGTACTATAAAATACAGTTGGATAGGGTCAATCCGTAAGTATGCTGTGATTCTGGTAAAGTACTGTTAAGCAGTGTTCAGGAGGAGAGGCAACCCAGGCGCTGTGTCACTTTCTTGGAGCTACATCATTTCCCTTGGAGTATAAATTCTCAGCCAGCTAACATTGCTCGTGCAAGCATCAACATCCCTCCACCTCTCCCTTCCTCGCCTCTACAGCTGCCCCTAGGGTTTGTCTGGGGGTCTCCGATCAGCTTAAAATATCCATCAAGTATAATTTCTATGTATCCCATTGTCCATTGTATTTACAGGTCTGTTCACTACATCACGTTCTACTAAATATTCTAAATCGGAATGTAATTAAAGCTTTCACGGTCAGTTCTGTGTGGATTCCCCTCTTGCAGTAAGTGTATCACACTCGCTCAGCATATAGATTACACAAGTAAGCCCTGTTTCTCAGTCATACATACATTTCAACTAATGGAAAATCTGAGGGTTTAACTTTCCACTCCACAGCTTTAACGCATTCTAAATGTCTTTTCTGCCAAACCGAAAGAGTAAAACGCGTTCAAAGCCAAGTCTGACACAACTCCCATGAGAAAAGCTACTTCAAATCTTCAGACTTCTTCCTAAAGGCCTGTCTGATTTCATTTCATTTTCTTCTTTATCCTATCCCTCTTCGCTTTGCCTTTGGAGTCCATTTCTGCATGTCTAGCTGTTACACAGTGCAAGATCATCAGGTGTTTCGGACTGATAAGAGTGGGGTGATGCTGCCTTGTGCTGTGAGTCTGGAAACAAAATGTAGTTCAGGAATTAAAAAAAAAAATACTTCTTAGAACTATTAAACGTATTTTATTTCCACAACTAAGTTAGTTGCCTGAGATTGAACAGTAATAAAAACCTAATAGGCCCTGTCTAAAGCAGTTGTAAAGGGTTTCATGAACTGAAACTTGGTTTAATTAATCAAAACAGGCTTTAAAAAAACACAGTCCTTTACAATAATCCTCCATTTTGTAAATAGGGCACTGTAGTATCCAGCTGAAGAAGCAGAAGCCCATTTTGATTATTCAAACATGTTAGAAGATTATTTTTTCAAGCACTGTTTAACATAATGTCCTTAAAACAGTTTTGTGAAGAGGGGTCCAATATTCGTCCAGCATAATCTACCACCTCTCACCTTTATCCAAAAAGCTTTCTCAGCTGGTGTGTAATTCATAAGAGATGATGTCATTTCAAAAGATGGCAACAGTTCTGGCTGAGATCCAGTGTTGTGAGTGGCTCACTGATTTCTGCACAGACCTCCCGATCACATGAGCAGGTACGCTACGAAAGAGGCGCTGTTGATTTGAAGATGAAGAAAGGGAAATGTCAGGGGGTCCAATTCAATTCACTTTCTTAGCTCTAGGGGAAGGGAACCCATCCAATCCACACAGCCAATGTGGAGTCTTGGGATTCAGTTCCCATTGCCTGCAGCTGATGTGCAGGTACGTCTGCCATGAAACCTGCTTGGGCTGAACGTACTCCGGCTCTGGCTTCAATAGCTGAGGCTGCCGTCTCTGGCACAGAATTCTAAAACATTTTACTACCCAGCCTGGAAGGTCCCGGGTCTTTGCTAACTCAATTGGGCATTCCAGCATGTTGGAGCTGCAGGATGTAGAAAATGGCACAACTCATGAACACTGATGACCGTATAATGTAGCATCAGAATGTATTCAGATAACACATGCATTTGCACATGTCTTAATGGTTTCCACTATTTCCCTGCCTAACACACAGTATCTGTCTATAAATCGATCTAGTGTATGTACACACTGCTCTGAACAACTATGTCAATAAGCAAATGTTTTGTATATCAGATTTGGAGAATTGTAATGCTTATTATGGGCAAAACATCTCTGAATGTCCTATATATTATCCAATATATATATATATATATATATATATATATATATATATATATATATATATATATATATATATATATGTATTATGTGGGCACTGTATTGATCTGACAGACTGGTTAGCTATCTGTCTATTTATTGTATCTATGAGAAACCTATTTATTATTCTCCTGACATTTACTTAAAAAAGAATGTAAAAACAATATAAGAAATACAAACTGTTTAAGATTCCGAAATAGAAATAACGATCTAGCACATCTATTTGGTTTCCTGTACAAAAATAACATGTAATAAATACATTGTTTTCCTTTAATATAACAACTGTGCAAAGTTTGAGCACTATAATACGATTTTAGAATATTAATTTGCATTATGTCCTATTACATACCGCTTACTATACATAGGCAACTGTATAGATTAACCATCTTTTTAATGGACTTCAACCACCAACAAAAAAAGCGTGCCCAAACAATAAAAGAGGCTTAAGATTCCGTAAAAGAAGCGCATATCTATGAATGGCACCTTGAAGCACTAACGTACCCGTCCTAAAAGATACAGCTCTTTGAAGTTATGCTTAAAGTTAACAAAGAAAACGCCACAATACATTTTCCAACCCCGAGGCAGGTGATGTCACTACGCCTTTAAGGAGATCTCCCCGCTGCAAGGAGACGGGGGAAAAAAGTTTAAAACAACAGGGCAGGAACAAAAGTTGGGCAAGGCAGCGAGGCTCAGCTCTGATCTCTTTAGCACGGCAAACTTTCACTCGGGGAACTTTTACAACCAGAGAATCTGACTCAGAGCAGTTTGTTTACTAACTTGGCATCAATGTGGACGTACTTGCATTTGGATTGATCACTTAATTGCCTATAGGTATGTATTTTATCTCTAAAAAAATGTGTAGGTTTTTTCAGTTGAATGATAACGATCCTCAAACTAACACTGTACCTCTAAGCAATTAAAATCTGATTTAAAAAGAATAATTCTAATGAAAAAAAGCCCGTGTTGTAAACTGTATTAGCTGAACCGTTGTTAGCTTATTAACGTCTAGTAAGTAGTAGCGATAAACACATTCCTCGGTTTTAACAAAGCGTAACCAATTAAGAAGGTGGAAATCGATGCATCTCCTAACTCTAAAATAATTAAATCATAAAGGGCTGCCAGGCTGAACGGTTATATAGATGTTTTTTCTTTTCTTTTCTTTTCTTTTTAATGCATTGATAAGTTTAACTGTTTGAACAGCTGCAGTCAGGACGCAGTAGCCGTGTGCATTTTAGCATATTGCTGAATTGATATATGAGGCTATTTGAATACATGCAGCTAATTAGTTGAATTAATCATATTTACTTTTTGTATTCAACTGTTTACACTGTTGAATAATAAATACAAAAACATTGATACTAAAACCTTACAGTGCATAAATAGATGTCAATGATACAATACGGTTTATTTTTAACATATTAGAATTATAAACTCTGTAATGCTTATTAACCTGCTACAAACTAATACACAGGGCAACCAAAACAAATCTGCTTTTGGTAACACGTATTAGCTTACATTGCATGCACATATTAGGAAGTCTAAATGGGTATTTAATAGTTACGCTTAACTAGCAATAGTGTTTATATGGATTTTAGAGGAATGCATTGTAGTTAGAAATGTGTGCGTCTTCTGAAGCCAACACTTAGACGTTTCTTTTAGTTTACTTCATAGCCCTCTTGTGGTTGGTTAAGGTATGGCATGTATATAGGGGTCATGTATACAGTACTGCGATCCACTGAATAATAAGACTCATTTGAAGTTAAAAAGAACACATGTCCGGAGCTGCAGTAAACACCTGTACGTCGCATAATGCGTTCAGTGTTCAGAGCTCCTGGAACGCGGTGACGTTTGCACAGCTGTTGGCGGTGTGGGTTGGGGGTGGGTTTGGAAAGAACAATTCGCACTGTATACGCCCAGGTATTAAGAGACTGGTCCCCCTTAAAGGTGTAGTGCCCCCTTTTAGTTAACAGGGTGAGATAAAAGAAACAAACTGGCAAGCCAACAAAGTCGGATTTCTAATGTGCTCACAGAAGGCTAAACTAGAAGTGTGCAGTAAACTTTCACACCAGTGATCGTATTGGATATTATAGTGTAATATGGAGCATGATTGTGGTACACTACTCCGAAGCGGTTAGAATGGCTGAATGTGACTTTGATTATTTTATTGTTGTTCTCTGGGGGTGGAAATAAGACTCCCATTACATAGCAGTTTGATCCACTCCTGGTTTTATATAGAGTTTTTAATAAGACACACCCGAGCTTCTTATCTATACATTGGGGCTAATCAGGTACATTGAAAAACCTGGAATGGGTGAAACTGCTATGCAATCGGAGTCGTATTTACATCCCTGTTCTCTTATTCGGTGCCATGATACACTTTCAGCTGACTGCAATGCCACTTGTAATGTGGGTGGTATTGAATTACATGGGATGCTGTATTGGATTGCTATGTGGGTTTTGGTGGCTTTGCAGAATTCTATAATTATAGCCTGTACTCTTTCTGTAGACCTACTGACACCATCTCCACCACCCCTTCGATCAGCTTCAACTCTGAGCATCTAAAGATCTGCAAAAGGGGAAAGCAGTACACCCAGCAGAGATTATTCATTGGCAAAGTGCAGGAGAGGCAGTTTGAATAGATTTAGTATCAGACCCCGGGATCTCAAGCACACAGCATGGTTGTGCAGAGACAGCATTCAGGGTGTGGGCTGGTACGCAGCACGTGTCTGGCATGGTCATGGCTTCCTGGTGTCGGCTTGCTGTGGTTTATCCAAATTCAGAGGCGATGGAAAACTGAACTGCTACCTAAAGAACACTCTCTCTCTCTCTCTCTCTCTCTCTCTCTCTCTCTCTCTCTCTCTCACTAATAGACTAATTTAATCTTAATTTGTCTCTAAACCTCTGTTCTGCTTTATAATAGGTCCCATGTGGTCTTGTTATGTAGTTTTGACAGCAGTTTTATTTGAAATAGGAACATTACCATAGCACTTTGATTTAAACAGACAGCCTTTATTATTAAGAATGGTTTCGCTCTTTCTGTTTTTAATATTTTGTCAGTTCATAAGAGGCAGGTGTTTTTGAGATGAAATGCCCTACCTGCTTTTTGAATTGGCTTTAGTTCTCCTTTCACTGCCTGCTGCCGTATGGATGCTACAGTTTTTTTTGTTTTCCTTTCATTGCTTACCTGCTTACCTGTTGACTGTCCAATCCTGTCTGATTCTTTATAATGCTTTGAGCATTTCTTCCCATGCTTAATATTGCAGTAAAATATTGCTCCTGAAAGGAAGGTTTTAGGGGAAGCATATATGTGTTGCACAGGTTTCAGAGCACAGTTCTTCTGCTTTGTAATGATGTTATGGAGCACCCATGTGTGTCTTTTTAAATATGCAAATGTTTAAATATCTATCTATCTATCTATCTATCTATCTATCTATCTGTCTATCTATCTATCTATCGTTCACAGCAGATCAATACCCAGACAGCCAGTTTGAACTCCTACATTTACATACTGCAGCCAATAAGCATTATAAACCCCCTTTAACAACTTCAGACACTTGATTACAGTCCTATGAAGTAAACGATCAACAGTTCTGTTTCTGTTTTGTTTTCCAGGTTTACCTGGAACCATAACAAAATCTCTGCTGAAAAGGCCCGTCTTCTTGGCAGCTCCTTTTCTGTGACATGATTTATTGTGTTTTTGTCTAAATATTTCGTTTCCTGTTGCTTTTCCAGGTGGAGATTTGTCTCTGTGTGGACAGGCGCACTAGACCATGTGGATTACCTGGCTGTCAGCACTGTGGATAGTCGGCACTATACACACATGCAGGGGAGGTTTACTAGCAACCAGAACAGGTATATTAACGCATCCTGGTGTGGTCCTGCTATAAATGATCAAAATGTCTTTTGCAGACTTTCCACCAACTTGCATTCATTATGAGTCCTGCATTTATGTTGCATTCATTTCAGCTCTGCAGCATCTTTGAGTTCTTTGTCATTTCTGTATTGTTTTAGAATCCAAAATGGATTACTTTGCGGGGAGCCTTTATTTAGCTAAATAAGTTTGGAGTCAAAGTAGATTCCTTCTGGATTCTTTTCTGCAAGCCAATGCTGATACATGCTTTTGGATTAATGTGTCTATCCAAGTTCGTTTGCGTATTTTACTGGCATGCATCTTGTATCCATTACAAAAATGAATCTTGAATGGATTATTTCTTAATATAAAGAATTTTGACTTCACAGTAAGGACAATTATTACTGTGGTATAGCTTGCATGCCCTGTGTGTTTTAGTAATTTTAGAATCTGAGAATTGTGTACAATTTAAAGCAAGGAAAAACAGAAATAAACATAAACATATATATATATATATATATATATATATATATATATATATATATATATATATATATAATATATGATTTCTTAGCAGACACCCTTATCCAGGGTGACTTACAATTGTTACAAGATTTCACATTATACAGATATCACATTATTTTTACATATAATTACCCATTTATACAGTTGGGTTTTTATTGGAGCAATCTAGGTAAAGTACCTTGCTCAAGGGTACAACAGCAGTGTCCCCCACTGGGGCTTGAACCCACAACCCTCCGGTCAAGAGTCCAGAGCCCTAACCACTACTCCACACTATACATATTAATACATCATTGTCATCGTCCATTTACCCCCATCCAAAAAGTTAATAGAATTGTAAAATGCATTTCCTTATAATTAGTAGTTTGGGTTTTTAATGATTTGTTTCAGGTATCGAGGTTAAGCAATAGGCAGTGGTTTGTTCTTTGACAGCAGTGAGTGTTTGAGGTCTGCTCCATCTGCAGGGAAGGTGTGAGGCTGTGCTTTGAGGTTTCCATGACGGGAAGTGAGGTAATACGATCTGGCACATTGGTAGAATTTCTAACCCAGTGTTTGGTCTGCGCCAGACTGAGCAAAGCGTTGCCTGCTGAATTAAATGCTTACTAGGAGGTATTTCTTTATTTCCAGCAAATACAATAGCAACATGATTAACGGACACCCAGGTGACCTGTAATAAATGTTACTGTACCCTGACACAAATGAAAGGATTGTACGTACCCATTAACCCCTGTGCCAGGAAACCATATACAGATATGAAGTCCTTTGATTCCAAAAAAAGCAACAGTGTGCTATTGCATGCAGAGACCTATACGGTAACTGGTCAAATTGTCTACTGAGCAGAAAGCATTGGGTCCTCTTTCTGGACAGTAAATGTCATTGCCCAATTAGAAAAGCTTTGAAACGCCCAGGTGATAAAAACTTGCTGTCTAATGGGACCAAACTGGGGGGGGAAAGGCAGGAGAAAACAAGATGGCAGAGTGATGCAACTATAGCAGCAGTGTCTCATCAGAGTCTGGATGCTTGAAGTGCAGAGACTTCAGAGTAAAAGGATTCCTGGCAGGGTAGGTCTAGGATTGGATTTCATCCTTGGCTACTGCAGACCACAGTTGGAAAAGGTCTGGAGAGCAGTAGCAGAATATCCCAGACTGTAATAAAACAATACTATGAACAATGTTGATTAAAATAGGTTTCATAGAGGTCCTTTTTTATGGCCAACAGATTGATCATCTTAGCATTGCAATTTGGATGTTCTTCACATTGGGTTTGCAAGTATTCCATAGCTGGTTGATCATAGACCCTTTACGTGATCATAAGACAGGGCCCCAAGCGTGTAGGTGGCTGACCTTGCTGCTGCGTCTTGGTAGGTTGTGGTGTTTGAGGGTTTTGGCAAGCTTGTAGCAGGCACCTGAACATTTTAGCAGGCCTCAACAAGATGGTCCTGAACAGAAGGACTGGGTTCAGGGCGAGTGGTTTTGTTCACCCGTGACTTGGTTTTGTTCCGATTCCTAGTGTTGTGGCAGGTGGGTGTTCTCTCCTGTTCATCCCTGTATGTGCATACTTTAACTAGATGCAGATCTTGATTAGATTCTGTGCTCGGCATTGCTTCCCAGTAGCTATATATAGATCACAAGGTTCACCCAGAGGTTAGGTAAACAGAGCTACAGAAAGGGGGGGGACCAGATCAAATAGAATTGAGTTGGAGAGCCTTAGCATAACTGAAAACTACAGGTATAATAATGGCGTGAATTATCATTTTGTACTGAAAAGATAGGAGGTTGTGGAAACTTGCATAGAACTAGACTGACATATATGTATCTAGACTAACTAAAATAAATACAGAAATACAAAAAAAAGAAACTGCACTTGCTTTATTTAAACAAACACACGAGACACAGTCAATCAGGATCATGGATGAAAACGAAGAAATAGAAAAATCCTCCCCCTCTGTGTGTGTGCCGCATCCTAGAACCTCATGCTTGCTCGTGGTCAGTACTGTGCAGTTGTGGAAGTTATTTGAAGGGGAGAACGAATTGGAAAAGTCTTGCTAAAAATACAACAAAAAAAACTTTAAAAAATCCTATTGCCAAGGTTGACGAGGCAAACATCCACAGAACATTGGGACGCTGGCCATTTAACATCATTTATTTCAACTTGTTTGGTTGGGATGATGCGTGTCAACTGGGATCTGAAGTACCACTAAAAGTGGGGGGCCAATTCTGCAAACGATTTGACAAGCAAAGGGGATTGATGTCCGATAACAGCCTCGTCACCCGTTTGTGGAAAGCCTGAACACATCTGTAAGGTGAAGCTTGGGGATATAAAACATCTTGGCTTAATTCTGGGTTCTTTTTAAGCCTTGCAGAATAACAACAGTGATTTGTAGCACAGACTTCTTCTCAGATTTGTGGCTTTGTTTATCTCCACTTTCAGGGTACTTTTCAAGGGATTGCGTAATACAATCACAAACTGAATTAAAATATTGCAGCTTCAAAGTAATCCTTTTGTGATACAGCCATTCCAATAGACAAACCCTAATTCTTCTCTCGGTTTGTAAATGATGCCCCCAGTAAAAACAGCTTTCCCTGTAGTGTCAGGGTTAGCATCACAGTTATCAAGGATGTTTTTTTTAATCACCGTCTGAAACAAAGCCCACCAAATTCCAGGTCCTTGCATACTTTCAATTTGTGAAATCATGGTGTTTTGACCAAAAATGCTACAGGTTTCTGACTTGTTCTGAATAACTTATTAAGTTAGTGAGATTATTCTTGCCTTTTTTCAAAGCCTCCTAACAAAGACTAGTGTTTTTATCAGTGTGATGGGTTCAGAAATCGTGGCATACCGCCCTGTTTTGTATCACAAATGCCGTTAGCAGCGATCAGCTACTTCAGCTGTGTTTCAGGGTCAAGCATCTAGCCAGGGCCTCTGCTGCAGAAATCAAACAGTACTCTGAAATTTCGAGTCGTGTAATCAAATTAAGAGGTTTGGCTCCGGTGCCCTTTGCTCCAGGAAGCTATCATAAAGATGACATTCCGTTTGCCAGCAGTAGTAACCAGAATATTACTGCCTCTGTGCACCAGAACTCTGCCAGATAGGAAGTGGTATATAAACTCTAGCTGCAAGCGTGTCGTCCATTTCAGAAAGGAAATTAATAATTACTAATAATTAATAAAGCTATTACAACAACAAGTACTGTAGAACCTTTAGGAAGTGGTGAGAGACAAGAAAGAAACTCAAGTTAAGGGCGAAAGCACATTTTTTAACAGAATAAAACCATTTTGATGGCATACCAAATACAATACAATACAAATGTTCTGGCTCCTGTGAACTAAAAGTTCGGCATTTTCTGATCTGTTTATAGGAACAATAAAAAGTAGAAAAGTGCAGCTCTCACTAGCACATGCAGAAACTCACTGTCTTTGAGTGCACTGAGGGACTGTGGCTGCAAAGGCCTCGCCATGTCAAATGCTGTTGTATTCTGCGAATCAACAAATCAACACGGTCTGAAACTAAAGGTTTCCTGTGCTTTCTTTTAAAGTGTCTTATTTTCAATACTGCTTTTCAGAAATACCCTTGAGGGAATAGATTGCAACTTCTTTGTGACTCGCAGATGCTAAAGCGTTTCTATTCCACCTGTAACGAAGCACACCGCCATAAACACGCTCTCCTGAGCGTCGTGAACTGAGCTAGAGTGCCTCTTATTAACCAAGTCACATCTTCTTATTTATTCATGAAATCGTTTTCACTAGCTTATCAAGTCATCATGACATTGGTGTATCTCTGATGTTGTCAAAGTGTGTCTGGAAACTGGGATGATTCAGAACAATTGTGATTATTTTGATAGAGGCTGCCTCCCTCGCCAGCTGTGAGAGAGAAAAACAGCAAGGCAGCAATCTGTTGCATGTCTGAGCACTGTGATTTTTCTTTCTTTTTTTTATAGACAATTTGTTTTCTGTCTCAAGTAGATAAGTTTCCCAATAACCGAAAAACATCTCCTATAAACAGATCAGAAGATGCCGAACTTTTAGTTCACAGGAGCCAGAACATTTGTATTGTATTGTATTTGGTATTCCCATATATACACACACTCAGCTTTACAGTAGAGCAAAAAAGAACCTAGGTTAAAATGTTTTTGTCAAATTGGTATTTGCAAACACTTTCTATTGCAGTGAGATGTTTTTCGGTTATGGCTGTATTTTTTTCCACGGAAATGTACCCATTGCCGTGTAATATGTAGTTCCCTGTCAACTGAAAGAATAGTGTAAATATGCTTTTTTTACCACTTAAAAATAAATACAGCAAGTTAATCTACAGTGCGGTGGCAGGTTGGAGACCAGCGTTTTGAAGTCTTTCTTGGTCCAGCTATATAGACAATCTCTTCTGTTCCTTTGCAGGTGTTCAGTGTCCCAGCTTGCAGGTAGAAGGATGGAAGTTCTCACGAACCAATGAACCACATGTAAACACCACAGGTAAAATACTTTTTAACTTTTGCTTTTGTTTGGAAAGTCTAAATACCTATGTACCAGGTATATCCCACTAGGAAAACATGTCACCAGTGACAGGGAAAGAGAGGAAGCAGCTGTATCTCCATACATCATACTGTAGAGTATTACATATATCTAGAGAACCAATTTCAAACCAATCATTAGCACAACGTATTGCATACTCTTGTGGTCTGTGGAGGAATCTGTCCAGGAGTCTGTGCATTCAAGGTGAATCCTGGTGGTTAGGGTTACTGATGCTCTGATTTTGTCTTTCCAGCTAACTTACTAGTGCCCTGTCCTCATACTCAATGTTCTTTTAGTATTCAGTAGTATTTTGTGAATGAAGGGATTTCATTATTTTGTTAGTTTTTTGCTCCCTCCTGCAGGATTTAACATCGTCAGAAGATTCTCTCTGTTGAAGAATGAAGGGATTTCATTGTGAATGAAGGGATTTCATTATTTTGTTTGTGTTTTTGTTTTTTGCTCCCTCCTGCAGGATTTAACATTGTCAGAAGGTTCTCTCTGTTGAAGACCCCAGAGATAAAGAAGATCCGCAACCCCGGGGGGCCGCTGATCTTACGGCTTGGGAGACTGCCGCTTATCAAGCCCACTGCGTGAGTCTGCGTGGAAGGGGCGTCAAGGGTTCAGGGGAGAGGGGTGAAAGCACTGGATCCCATTAAAATGACTCGGCTTTCCTCCAGTTATGTTCTTGCATTTCCAGTTCGAGTTAAGCATGTGCACAGCTTAACACTATAACACTGCTGTAGAATGCAAGTGTTCAATTATTAATACCACCAACTGTATAAAGAGCCCCAAGGGTGTAGCGCTGGTGTGGAAAATGAAAAGCTGATTAATCACTGAGCAGAGCATGATACAGTGATACCCAAACCGCTGGGATGTATGAGCTGCGGAGCCATGGCATTGCAGGAGACTGTTTGGTGGCTCTGGACCTTATATTTCACGTGTGCAAATCCCTTTTTTTTTCTAGCAGTCCATTTTTAGGAGTGTTTTTTTTTTTTTGTTCTTCTGTAAGTGAGTAGGAAAGGCTGTTCCAAAATCAACCAACATTGGTTTCCATTGGCCACCTTTACCTGCCAAGTGAAGTAGGAAAGCCATTTCCTGTGGCAAAACCGTGACATGACAGACTGCATTCATTTAGGCCCTGGAAGGCTGGTCTTCTCACTGAGAAACAGCCACAACAACAGGGACTAAACTGCTTCCTGGGTCAAGTCTTGAGGACAGGGTTTAGATAGGGTTACGGAAGAGCTGGGAATTGAGAACGCAAAGAGAATAAACAACTGAGACAAAATGGCAGCGTTTCCGAGTACACAGAAAAGAAACAAAAGAAAGCATTTGCCTGCTCTTTGTTTTATGGTTGTGATACTTTTTATATATATATACTTTTCACAGAATAACGATATGGACGTTTCTGAAGCTGCTATCCGCATGCATTTCATTGTGATAGCAAGGTGTGGGTTACAGCTCACTTCAGTTTAGCGCTAGTATACTGTATTTGCTATTTTATTTTTTTTATTTTAAGAGATTCCTCTCTCCAGAATGTAACTTTTCTACACAAGTTATTTTCCTTGGGCGGAGCATGAACCCTGCCTCACTTAGCCACCTGGATTTTAACACTTTGTCTCTCAACCGGAGAGTTCTAGAACACTATGCTTCTGTTCTTCCAGTAGATCTCTGGATAATAAAGGGCTGCCCTATTGACCTCAGCTGTGGGATATATGTCTGAGCTAGTCAGAGAAATGCCAGGAAGTGAACCCAGACGGCTTCTCGCTGAACCTTTGCATCTGGGGCAATCTCACCTTAGGAGCTGAGAGTGGGGGAGGGGGTGGTGCTGATTGGGAGAGGTGAACAAATTAGGTTGGCTGCAGTAGGGACAGAACAAACATTCACTTAATCGTGAATGAAGGTTGTATCTGTTTATGAAGAACCTGGGTTAAAATCTGCAACAATCTCAGCTGAGACAACTCTCCTAACCCACGTTCCTGCTCCTGTAGAATGCGGCTGCGTTGGGCACCGTCCTTCGTTGTGTTGTAACATGTCTTGGAGATTTATTGCAGTGAATCAGAGGCAGAGAATGAAATGTGACAGCCTAGGAGAACTGGGTAATCGCATTCAAATTTTAAAGTCAGTTTTCTTCCTCAAATTAAACGGGAGCTTGTCGGAGCTTGCGATGGAAAGAATTTCAAAAAGGTGTTCTGTAAAACAAGACCAATTTAAACTGAAGGGCACCACGGCAAATAGCTTCCTACTGAGCATCGTTCAGTTCCAGTCGTTTTATTGTTGAAGCTGAATACTCACTTTTCTTAAAAGGCATGTAGTGACAGGATCCTATAAGTCTTCATTATGATTATCCAAACACTGGAGGCTGTTGTTAAATCATTTCGATTTCATTTCTAGAGTGCTCTCAGCCTAAGGCCGTTAGCTCTGTTTATTACTCTCATCCATAACTATTAAACACTCGATAATGCCGAATGCATAACATTTGCTAAAATAAACGACACAAATTCAATGACAAGCATATCGACTAGACGTCGTCGTCTGTCATTGAATTTATTGGTTCCTATTGCTGATAATTAGGGCCGGAAAAGGTTCTGCCTTTTAAAAGACAAACGAAAATAAAATTCCTAGAGGCCGCAGTAAATTTACTAAAAGTTTAAAAAAGTATACTGTTTCGTGAAGATCTTGCATTGATGTGTTTAGATTTTACAAATCGTTTACCTTGTGTAAATGCTTGTAGAAAAAAACACTGTATTTTTGCATGGTATTTTTGCAGTTGTCCCATGGTTATGCTATGCATTTACCATAGTTTATCCTGGCTTGCCATGTTTATTAATATGCTTGGCTGTACTTCTTTAGCGTGCATATCTCTGCTTTGCCATGGTTACTCTGTGTGATTACACTTTGCTATGCTTTTACTATGGGAGTCATTCACAAGGGTGGCATTCCCAGCCTGTATCTCAGTGAGACCCTTCACCGGTTTCTCTCTCTGTGCCTCTCTCAGCCAGGTATTCCCCCACGGCCTGCCTGCTGAGTTCACTCTGGTCACCACGCTGCTGCTGAAGAAGAAGACGGTGAAGGAGAACCTGTACGTCTTCCAGATCTCCGACGCGCAGGGATACCCGCAGGTGAGGACAGATAACTGGACACTGCCGTTGCCGTCTCATTAAAAGTCTTCTTCCCTTTTTACACATGCATTTGCTTTCATAGACCCTGATTAGCGCTACTCTTTGACTGCTGTACCCAAGCTAAAGTTAGATAGTCCAGTCTCTCTCTCTCTCTCTCCAGATCTCGCTTGGCATCAATGGTCCTGAGCGCAGTCTGGAGCTGCGAGCCCGCGGCGCGCACGAGGAATATGTGGGTTGTGTGTTCAGTGGCGATGGCGTGGCCTCCCTCTTCGATCTCAAGTGGCACAAGATCGCGCTGAGCGTGCAGAAGGGTGTGGCGGCGGTGCACGTGGACTGCAGCTCCATCGAGACCAAGCCATTGGGCGAGAGGCAGGGGGTGGAGCCTGAGGGACACACCCTGATTGGGCTACGAGCGGAGGATGGCACACCCGTGGAAGTAGGTGCAGCGCAACGTTTTTTTAGTCACGGCTTTATACTAGATTTATTTTAACATTTTCTTAGTATCTTGTTAAGGGTTGATTTGATCACAGCTGGCTTATCCAACAGTGTATGCAGTCGGTTGCTGAAACCAACCCCTAAACGAGTTTTATTTGCTAATTATAGCATTTTAAACTTCATTAATTAATATTAATATCGCCCTACATGCAAAATCTATTTACTCAGGCAGTGTATGTTAGATTCCACAGAGCCTGATTGGACTATGTTAGATAAAGTTGTCCAAGGTTATTGGAGTGCTTTATTGGAGTCCGTGAATAATCACTTATATATCACGGATATGTTTAGTTTGTAACTCATCTTTGTCTTGTTGCTCACTGGAGCGCTGCAGTGATTGTTAAGCGTTGTTTGTTAATTGCTCTCTCGTGTCTTCTCCCCCTGCTCAGTTTGATATTCAGCAGATCACCATCTACTGTGACCCTGCCCTGGCCATCCAGGAAGCGTGCTGTGAGATCCCAGGGGCGAGGGTAAGCACACTGCTCTCATTGCAGAGAACAAAACAGATCAGAGACAGATCAGACTCCCATCCCACAGCTTGGAGCCTGATGCCTCCGGGAGTATGTCTAGTACAGCTAAGGTGTGGCCGACTGCTTGTTAATGTTGAAAAATGCAATTCCAGCCTTGCTGTACGGCATGCCATGCTGGATTGATCTTTTTGCAGTGGGTGTAGCAATCGCAGTACAGTTCAGTTCATGTACCTAGTTTGATGATGATCTGCTGACATGTTCTCTTCTCCGGCAGTGTCCCCCTGATGTCTCCAAAAGCCGTCGGGAAGCTGAGGTGAGCCCCAAATCTAACCTGATCGAGATCGCCCCCCAACAAGAGGGCAAAGTGTACACCCGCTGCTTCTGTCTAGAGGAGAGCGAGATCAGGAGCCAGGTAAGGGAGAAGGGGGTATTTTTGAGATGATCAGGAGGTTAATTCAATACTATACCAACTATACTGGCTAATATTCTAATATTCAGGGGACACGAGTTAGTGAGCATGTGAAAGACAGACAGACTGGGTTGTACAGATTACATGATCAAACTCGAGTCTAGATTCTTTCCTTACTGGATAAGGGGAAAAAAAAATACTGCTTGAGGGAGCAGCAACTCATTCAGACAACCATGTGAGCGATTTTTGTATTTTTTTATTTCATGCGTGAATGCGTGAGTGAGACTTGCAGATTGAGAATCTAACACTCCAGTAAGTGGAGTGTGTGAGTGATACAGCAGATGAGGAGTGTCACACAGTATCGGCTTTAGTCAGCAAGGGAACTACAGCTTCATTAGCACTGCCACCGTGACCTGGATGTCTGGCTGACTGCCAGGGACCATGCTGATGAAACTACTGAGAGAGAGAGAGAGAGAGGGGGGAGGCGGGTCAGATACTCCTGCTGTTTCATTTCATGCTCAGATGGGCTATTAATAGTTGTAGTAGAAGCATTCGTATACAAATTATAATTATTATTTTGTCTTTTAACTCCTAGTTTTTGAAAGGATAAAATTCTGCCTTAATGTTGATGACATATGAGAAACAAACGACTTGAGAGACCTTCAATGATATTACTAAAACACTGGAGTACATGAAGATATGCCCCACAGTATCTTTTTTGTTAAGCCTCTCAAATCTGCAGACAAGGAACTAAAAAGGGATTATACTTTTTTTTTTTTTAATGGACAATACACAGGTTCAAGATACATAACCTACAAACAGATTTATTCCATGTGTGTGCTGGATACAGCTGCCAACAGTAATTGCTCATCCTGTATTTAGTTTAGAAAGACGTCCTTTGCCTTTTAAGAGGGATTTATATAAAATAAGCTGCTGTGACGAGTGTTGTCCTTATTTAAACTACCCTGTATCTAATTTGTCGTCCAGCTCTGAATATACAGTGGCATAGTTTCCATGGCATTTTGAAGAGCAAGTTTTTTCATGTGTTGAGCTTCTTTAAAATTCAGAGCGAATGCCAGATTCGGTCTTCATGTTCACATAGATGATGCAGGGTAAGTTTGGGATCCGTGCCAAAATCTGACCGCAGATACTTAAGATAAACCCAAGGAGGCATTAGCACACGTCAGCAGTATGAGCAGAAGAGCAGGAGAAATAACATTTAGCCTTTCTACTCTATGCTTTCAAACAAAGTGCGTTTTTTTGTTCTGTTTTTAATTTTAAATGTTTAAAATAGCTTTGTTTCAAATGACTCGGCTAATCTGTTTACCGTGTGTGTGTGTGTGTGTGTGTTATTGTAGTTCATCCTTCCTTTGTTAGTTAAAGATACTGGTATACTTTCTTTAAAAAATAAATACATTACAAAATCTCCTGAAAGCATATTAGCATTGCTGGGCTAGTTAGTAAGCATGGAACACCATTTATTAGAATTCTGTAGTTAAAAGAACAGATTTTGTCAAATAAAATGTTTTATTCCATAATAATTAGTTCATTATAGTTTTAACATCAATGGCAAGCTCCTTGGGTACAGTTGCCTCCTGATGTTTAAACACAACAGCGCCCCCTAACACCCTAATGGTTGAATTCCAGCCTAAGATAGAAACAGCGCCCCCTAATGAGACGGTTCATACACTGCAGCTCAGCTAGTGCTCATTCAAGGTCTCCAATGTAAATACTGACCTGAACCTGCTGAGCTTCTGAGGTCTGACAAGATAATACTCCCAAACAGCTGCTGGCAAGTACAGAATTAAACACATAAAAAGCCAATCAAACTGACGTACTGTATGAACACTTTATAACGCATATGTATTTATCCTAGCGTTATTTATGCACATTACATTTATGTAAGCATTGCAATGCTGGTGATTTCATTGTATTTAATTGATTTATTGATGAATGCTTTTGGAATGAAGAATGACCTCATTTTGGAACTGTGCTTCATGTTGTTTAATGAAACCTGATCAGGGTAGTGTTTTCATACAGTTAAGAGTTTCTCGCTGGCAGTGCTGAAAGCACACCCTGTGTTCATGCGTGTCGCTGTGGCCGTTCCCTGGAGGAGGTTCAGTGATCAGGGGAGGCTGGTGTGCAAGGAGAGGATGGAGATAAGGTGGAGCCTTCCTGCCTGCTTATCCCCCGGCCCCACCTGTCTTTGTGATGTCAGCACACCTGGCTGTTCTGAGAGACTGATCCCGCCTGTCTTTGTGATGTCAGCACACCTGGCTGTTCTGAGAGACTGATCCCGTCTGTCTTTGTGATGTCAGCACACCTGGCTGTTCTGAGAGACTGATCCCGCCTGTCTTTGTGATGTCAGCACACCTGGCTGTTCTGAGAGACTGATCTCAGCTACAGTCTGAGCAGAGCTGTGTGCCTTTCAAAAACATCAGAGGCATGCTTGTAGATTCTGTATCATCACCCTTCACATTGTCACAATATATTCATTCTATAATACAATAATACATTTAGTAAATCCCACAGCTGATAGCTTCTCAGATTTTGATGCCTCTGTTGCCCACTACTGGTCATTTTAACAAATTGTTTTAAATCAATTGAAATAACCGCCTCACTGTTTTTTTGTGTTTGTTTTTTGGGGTGTCCAAGGCATTTTGTACACTGCTCGAAAAGAGATTTGACCTACTGTGAAAGTTAAGTGCACAGCACCCCCTAGAGCTTGAAAAGCTCCACCTCCCTGAAGCTGCCATACTTATTTCCCATGTGAAATCACATGGATGCATTTCTGACTTATCAGTGGAGATTATTGAAGAGCTTAGCTGAAATGAACCGCAGATACAGTATCTAGTGTTTTAATGGAGCACGTTGCTATGGAGACAATACTTTCATCTGGTTGGTGGAGGGCTAGGGGAGCACTGAGAGAGAGGGAGAGAGAGAGACAGAGAGAGACACAGACACAGAGACACACATTCAGCACTGAAACAGAATCCTTGTGAGGAACTGTAATGGCAAAATCCAGCTCATGGAATAAGTTGAATAAAGGTGTTTAGTGGCTCAGTGGGTTCAGATGTGTGCTCTCCAGTCCAGGGCAGGGTTGATGCATGAAGACTGAACAACTCTCTCCCTCAGCCAAGTATGAATGGTTTAGCTGGAGCTGGGCAAAATATCTAATAATTATTGAAAGGTATTTTTGAATGCCTTTAAAAATCTAAGAATAAGTAAATTAGACCTTATCACCAAAAAATAAAAAAATAAACGTCCCATGGTCTGGAAGGGCAAAATATAATCAAGCATAAAATATATCCCTTAACTGCTGGGCAATCGGAGAGAATGGAAGTGAAATACAGAGCTTGCATGTATCTAAAGTACACAGCCATTTGATAACTGTCTTTTGCAAGCTTTCAATTGAAAGAAATGGCATGAAATAAAACACAGCTGACATTCTTGTGAGCTGGGAATGGTATTACTAAGATATTTCTAATTATAGGCTGCTTTAGGAAATTCTGTTAGAAACTGGTCCCAAGCAGCGAGCCTGCCAGTTCTTTGAGTAAACAACAGTGGAAACGGTCTACAATACACAATGAGTTTTCCATGAAGTCTTCTGTTAACTGTTGTTTGGCTAAAGTTGGCTGACGGCGGCATGTGAAAACTCGATTATTTTAAAAGAGGTTGGTGTGTTTCTATGCAGAGTCTTTTCAGACGCAGGTGTTTTCTTAAAACTATCTGGCATGTCTGCATCTGCCGTCTCTCTGGTATTCCTTAGTGTTTGCGTGTCATTACAAGTTGAGCCTCTCCAATCGGGATGTGGTACAATTATTATTATATTGTAGCTGCAACCGCCTGCCATGTAAAAATTATATCCAGTTGACCACTGGTGCCCACGGCAAAGCTGTCCAGCGTTAGTATCTGAAACCTCGTTCAGGGAAGTGAGGGTGAGATGTTAGGTGTTCTGCAGTAAGTTTGAAGCTGTCTGCGCAGGGCTGAGCTTCCTAGTTTTGGAGAGAAGCTGTATAAACGTTTAATTAGGATGTGGGAGTGCAATTTGGGTTGAGAGCTAAATGTTTTTTTTTTTTTTCTTTTTCGTGCATTAAATATTGAAAACAGAAAAAAATATAAAATGAAGTAGTTTGGGGCAAAAAATAAATATTTTTCCTTGAATGTTTTTTTTTTCCATTGCTATATATGGTGTGAGGGGCAGGGGGGTATTCCTCTCATCATGCGTTTTCATCTTCCTTATGACCCCATATAAAGACTAGAAGAGAGGTTAAATGGCTTTAACTGATCATTTTAAATAGCTGTTCCAGGTGTTCTGGAAACGGAACATCTGAATCTGCACCAGATGAGAACTTTTGCAGAAATACTTGATAAATTGTGTAAAGGTATTGTGTACTACATTGAGTGAAATGAAATGTTATTGTTTGTTTGCAGTGTGCCGGCTGTGCTCAAGGAATAAAAGAGCAAAATGTGAGTATGAAAACTGCCTGCCTGTCTGCCTGCCTGCCTGTCTGTCTGCCTGTCTGTCTGTCTGCCTGTCTGTCTCTGTTACTCGAAGTTTAATTTGGTCTGGTTTTGGTATCATTTGTTATTGTCGACTCATGATGTCCCCCCTTTTTTTTAAAATTTTTTTTTCCAACTCTCTCTTTCTGCCTTGGTGTTCAGTGCTTGTCCTCCCACCTGTGTGATTTACAGGGGGGGCTGTCTCTTTGACCCCGTAGTGACCGACCCCCAGGGTAGGGAACCTGCCCACCTCGCTGCACTCTCACTAATCAGCCTGCGAGCTGATGCTGGAGGAATGCCTGACCTGCGAGCTCATCTTTCACGCTGATAACGGTTAGCAGTGACGTCTGCTGCTGCTGGTCTGAGACTGAGACGTGAATACAGCGCTGTCAAATGATGCACTCCTAATAAATGTCTTGTGTTTCCATTTATGTATCCAATTTATTACTCAGATGTGTGTTTAGTCAGAGCTATGCACTGGTGCCACCTCAATAATTCCCCCCTCTCTCTCAAAGGCCAATGTTGGTCCGCACCAATTAGATTCCCCAACACTTTCACTGCTGCACATAGAGAGTTCCTGCCCAGTCAGACTTCCGCACAACACATGCATTGCTATTCAGCTTCCCTGAAATAAAAGGCTCTTGTCATGCATTAGAACATCTTTGTACTGCACTACCTTCACAGACATGCCAGAGAATTGTAGATTAGATAGAAAAAAATCAAGTGAGGTCGTGGAAGCTAATGAAGGATAGGAAATAGTAATTTCAAACCAAATTACTAGACCTTTCAAGTCATTTGATATTTGACGTTACTAATGCATTTGTTTTTTTGTGGATCTGGCTGTACATTGTGGTGGTTTTTCTTGCTCTGTTGGGCAGCAATATTTGAGATGCTACTAATTGGGTTGTTGATGAACAATTGAACATGATTGAGAAACAACACTCGTGGTGCTCAGAACTGGATACTCTGGGCTGAAGAGGTGACCAGTGGTCCAGTTTTCTGCTTTACCACAGAGGGGTGCTGTTCTTGCCAAGTAATGGAATAATTGCACGTTGTTAGGGTTACTATAGGACTGTACTATGTGTACAGTACGGGACAGTTCAGGCTTTTCAACTCACACCCCAATGCATTCTGGTAAGTGTAGTCCTGCTGTGAAAGGTACCTGAGACAGGTAAAAAAACGTACCACAATGCATTGCGATGCGAGATGAAAAGCCTGAACTGCCCCAAACTGTCCTAGTGTACACGGACTCATATAGTAACCCTACACATTATCATACATTGTTTCTATCACAGTGATGAAATATAAATGTTTAAGCTTGTAACAGAATGGCATTGTTCACATAGCAGGTGATTTCTCCAGATAAATGAAAGGCATATCTGAAGGTTTTGATTTTTAGATTCTGTTAGTTATTCCCATATCTGACCCTGCAAGCTCAAGGCGGACTGGATGGTAAATTAGATTGCATAAACACAGGGGGCTTTGTTTTTGATCGGAGAGATCAAAGTAAAGGCTCTGGGTTGCCATGGAAATAGTTAGCAGATTGAAGACATGCAGAATCATTTAGAAGTCAAGTTGAAAGCACTTTCCAAGGTTATACGAGTAAAAACTGTAAAACTCAGGGTCTGTGTATCGACTCCACTGAGAACGATTGCAAATGTAATAAAAAGGTCATTTTTAAAACCCAGGACTGGCTGTTACCAGAACGCCTAAATAGTGTTGTTATAAAAAAGAAAAAACTATTGATACAGTCAAACGCACCTAAACTTTCGTGGTGTGCAATTAAAGCACAAGGTTACTGAACTCGCATTGTATGGTAAAAGTTAGACTCATGAGCATTGCTTTCCTAATTAAAGAGCAAGCATGTAATGCTGAAGATGTAGTGCTTTCAAGCTCAGAAAAAGAATCCGGATAGCTGGATTGTGTTCATTCTGCAGCAGTGGAGTCCTTTCCAATAGTAGATGTCTGGGGGCATAGTCAGATATCATTTGGCTGGATCATTAAAGCAGACCAACTAGCAATTATAGTGTCACAATAAATATCAGGGCTGAGCAAATTTATAGAAATGTAACGAGAGGAAGAGAGAGGAGAGAAGCTTTTAACTAAATCTCTATAAATCAGAGGAGGGAAAACTGCTTTTAAAAGTTCTGGGCATCCCAGCGGAGTTAATTATCTGCTCCTCTACCAGACGAAGTAAGCAAATAGCCGAAAGAGCAACACGATATACTTTGCCAAAATAGACTTTCAATTTCCTGCTTAATGTTTTGCATAACCTTTCACAGTTTATAGTGCTAATTAAAAGAGAGATGCAAACCAAGGCTTTTTAACCCTGTTTTCCAAAATCCCTTTAGCATGAGCAACGTTCTAACTAGTCCTCTTGTAATACTGGAGTATTATTATTATTTATTTATTTATTTATTTATTTATTTATTTATTTATTTCTTAGCAGACGCCCTTATCCAGGGTGACTTATAGTTGTTACAAAATGGCACCTACAAAATATCACATTACAGATAAGAGCAGTTATGAAATACAATAAAGTCAGTGGAAATAAGAGCAAATTCAAATAAGATATGCATTTACTGTAAGCAAGACACGCAGGCTCATAACATGCAATTTAAAGCAAGAAATGTGTAAGGTTAAGGAAGAATCCCAGGCACAAAACCTCCTTGCAAATTCCTTGTGTGATTCACGTATCCCACGCAGAACCCCTTTTAGCATTTTGCATGAAATCCGTCTATCATCGTTCAATAGTCCTTTCTTTAAATTTGCCTTAACATTATTGAATGGTCAGCGTTCATTTATTCAATTGAATTTGGTCCCGGTTTGAAATGATTTCACTTGCACTATGTGCACGTGTGTATCTGCTTGGCTGTACTGAATGGTAGATGTTGTTTTGCTGTATTTCAGGATGAAAATGCCCAGCGCATTGTGAAGGTGAGTCCATTATCCACAGGCACAGTTTCTACAGGCACTGTCAAATGTTTCAGTGATTGAGACCCGGGCAGGCTATAGCAACACCGGTGTGTGTCTTGTTTCAGGCTGAGAAGGGGGATCGCGGGGTAACTGGGATGCATGGAATGAAAGGGGAGAAAGGAGACCAGGTAAGAACAATGGAAATAAAAAGTCTTCAAGCACATTCCTGCTCTGTTGCTGTTTATGAATATGGATTGAATCCCCCTTGCAGTAGAATACAGGTCCTTAAAAATCCATCAGTCTGTTTATATTGATGGCTTTTGATATCCTTCTAGTTTCTTTCAGTTCGTTATTTAGTGCTGGCACATTCAGCTAAAGTACCAAGGTGCATCTTCTATACAGGGTTTGCATTTAGCTAGGCAGGGCCACTGAATTATGTATGATTCTAATATTGTCCCTTTGCATACGTATCTATAAAAGCATGGAAGCTACACCAGTAAGCGAAAACATATCTCATGAGCATTGAGATTAATAGAGCCTGCTGCTCTCTGAATGTCTCATCATATTTTCTTGTGTTTGTTTCATTAGGGCTCGGACTGTGTAGGCACCTCTGAAGGTACCACGGGCTCTGTAAGTAATACAGTTACCATGAAGAAAGCGGTTCGTGCTGTGATCAGTTCTCTTTTAGTAGTGTATGTGGGTGGAGCAGTATAATCCTGCCCCTTTGCAATAAAATCACATTACATTTTAGTGGCAGCGGAAAAGCTTTCTCTTCTAGCTGGAGATGGAAGCATTGAGGTTGATCATGATGATGATGATTTAAAAGGGCGAGACTGATCGCACACACCGATACCTCCCCCATACCAGAACGTTTTATTGTTGCAAATAAATCAACGTTTCCTATGTTGAGGTACCTCGGCCATCCATTTGCTGGAGGTTTAATTACAACAGGAGTCTTTGCATGCTAAACTGCCTGGTTTCCTTTGCTCAGAAGCAGTAAATAATACAGATCCAGTGGAAGCTAGTGTAGTGTGTTACAGTAACTGCGCCTCTGTTTCAGCGTTCTGAACAGTAACTGTGCCTCTGTTTCAGCGTTCTGAACAGTAACTGTGCCTCTGTTTCAGCGTTCTGAACAGTAACTGTGCCTCTGTTTCAGCGTTCTGAACAGTAACTGTGCCTCTGTTTCAGTGCTCTGAACAGTAACTGTGCCTCTGTTTCAGCGTTCTGAACAGTAACTGCCTCTGTTTCAGTGCTCTGAACAGTAACTGTGCCTCTGTTTCAGCGTTCTGAACAGTAACTGTGCCTCTGTTTCAGTGTTCTGAACAGTAACTGTGCCTCTGTTTCAGCGTTCTGAACAGTAACTGTGCCTCTGTTTCAGCGTTCTGAACAGTAACTGTGCCTCTGTTTCAGTGTTCTGAACAGTAACTGTGCCTCTGTTTCAGCGTTCTGAACAGTAACTGTGCCTCTGTTTCAGTGCTCTGAACAGTAACTGTGCCTCTGTTTCAGTGTTCTGAACAGTAACTGCGCCTCTGTTTCAGCGTTCTGAACAGTAACTGTGCCTCTGTTTCAGCGTTCTGAACAGTAACTGTGCCTCTGTTTCAGCGTTCTGAACAGTAACTGTGCCTCTGTTTCAGTGCTCTGAACAGTAACTGTGCCTCTGTTTCAGTGTTCTGAACAGTAACTGTGCCTCTGTTTCAGTGTTCTGAACAGTAACTGTGCCTCTGTTTCAGTGTTCTGAACAGTAACTGTGCCTCTGTTTCAGTGTTCTGAACAGTAACTGTGCCTCTGTTTCAGTGTTCTGAACAGTAACTGTGCCTCTGTTTCAGTGTTCTGAGGGACCGAAGGGTGAAAAGGGAGCCAAGGGGGACATGGTATGTTCAACACTCATCGTTGGGTTTTAGTTTTCGGCAGGGGGCACTTTCAGAAGGGTCAGCCCCTCTCGAATATAAAATAAGTTTCTGTTTAAAAGAAAAAAGAATACTACTAATAATAATAATAATGGATACACTTGAAAATAGAGTTGTATTTAACTACACCGTTACTGACCCATTGTTAAATCGATGCAGATTGTAAAACCTGCAGACACTTACCTCCTTTCAAGTACAATGCAGTGACTCTGTTTTGGTAATTGCAGGGCCCAATGGGATTGGGGTCTACTGGATCAAAGGGATCCACGGTAATTACAAAAATGAAAGGCGTAGTTCTCAATGCATCATGTAACAATGTAGCAGCACGATGTTTAACCTGCTTTCTCTCTCGCTCTCTCTCTCTCTCTCTCTCTCTCTCTCTCTCTCTCTCTCTCTCTCTCTCTCTCTCTCTCTCTCTCTCTCTCTCTCTCATATTCAGGGTGATAAAGGGGACAAGGGGGACCCTGGTAAACAGGGACCAGCAGGACAATCGGGGAATGACGTAAGTGCCTCTGAGTCTTTTCAGAAGTAAGCTGGTTAGAAAGCCTGGCAAAATCAAATTGAAACAAAAACAACTGAGAACTGTCCAGCCATACAAAGCACACGTATTGTGAATGCATTAAGATGGCACTACAGGTAGGTATCACTTTACAATGTGTTGATATTCCCGTGCATCCCCTAGAGATGATGTGCTTGTTCCCTTATTGTACAGGCTTTAGGGGCAGGTTCGGATCTGTTGCTGTTTACACTGTATCAATGAATCCCAGGGGTTTGCAGGGTTTGTTGTGCTGTATGTAGTTAGAGACACTGTGAACACAGGGTCATTCCATTAAACAGTCTGTTCAAATGATAAAGTCATCAATGTCAGACCACTGACAAGCCAGAGACTTTTTATTGATGATCAAACTGTATATTAGGACGGATCAATATTGGGATTGCCATAAATCTGATATCTGTAATCTGTGTGGGAATATAGGAATGGACCTTCATTTTCAATAAATAAACATGTCAAACAAAAACACTGAAGATACTTTTTTTTTTTTATCTCTGCAAATATCTTGCCAATTTTTATCGGCTAGATTTAACAATGCTGTCTTTTCTCTGAGCAGGGTCGCCCGGGAGAGATCTGTGTTGTCGGCCCCAAAGGTCAGAAGGTAAGACCACTGTGTCTGCTGTAGAAGGCTGCAGATCCTTAAAATGCAATGTAAAATCGAATCCTTTAAGATACAAGGTGTCCCACACATATAAAAATGATTCTAACTTTCTTATTTTTATTCAGCGAAGTACACGAAACAGTGTTTAATGTTTACATCATCCAAATTGTCAGTTTCTTCCTTGTGATACTCAAATCGCTCTCAAATGTACCACAAACAAATTTTTGCAATTGAGGGAAAATCCCACTAGGTGGCGATATACCCCAAGCAAGCTGACCTCACATGTGCTGAAGCACATAGCGCCGCCCTAGTGGGCCCCACTGAACGCTGCTCTTGATTCTTCAGGGTCAGCCGGGGCTGGTCGGACCAGAGGGGTTAGCAGGAGAGTCGGGACCCCCCGGGCCCCCAGGACCCCCTGGAATGGGAGAGCCTGGACCTCCGGTGAGTAGTGCTTGCTGTGTATAGAATTCTGCGTTCCTTGCAAGCAAACCTTTCAGTTGTATGCTGTTACAGGATACGTTGAAAGAATGATTTAAATTACTAGGAAGAAAGAAGACGGCAGTATCTTATTTACCGCATAAATGTTCCTTTTTTTAATATATAAGCAAGTTTTTTTTTTTTGTATATTTAAATTAACGTCAGTTACTTAAACAACAAATGTTAATTAATTCAAGTAGCTATAAAGACATTTCAAGTCATTCAAAGCACTGTTTAAAATGAATTCTTGTTAAACACCACACTAGGCTAACATTTATTGTACGTTATAAATCACAAGATCACAATTACTTACAGTCCTGGAAAAAAACAATCTAACAGTTAAGCAGTGAATTTCTTTTTATTTATTTAGGGGAGTCCAGGGGGTCTGCCAGGGCTGAAAGGAAACAAGGTGAGTTATATTTCAAGATTGTTTGTTATTTTGTAAGATGATGTATCTCTGCTATCCTGCCTGGAAGCTGACCTGGAGTCTCATTGCAGGGTGATTCTGGAGTTCCAGGCCGGGATGGTAACCATGGCGATCCTGTGAGTAGGGCACAGACAAACAGACATTACTATCTTTCATCATATCACTCAGAGCATCAGAGAGGATGCCATTCGGCCCATCGAAGCTCATCTGGTTCCTAGTAGCCGATTGATCTCAGAACTTTTGGGTAGCCCATTCCATCCCCTCACCACTCTCTGTGAAGAAGTGTCTCCTTCCCTCTGTCCTGAGTCCACTTAATTTCCAACTGTGTCCTCTGGTCCTAGTTTCTGTACATGCCTGGTCTGTGTGTATATGTGCTTAACCCATCACATTATACCGTACATTATCGAGTCCAGTCAAAAGAGCTGAACTGAAAACTGGTGTCAGCTATCTTGCAGGTGGATTCAGGATCTCAGTATTTGGATGGGGTTGTTTTATATTAGACTTTGTATTTCCAATGGGCTGTGTCTGATCTCATCACTATATCTATCTGTTATTGTATTATTCTCTTTAATACAGGGACCTCGTGGCCCAGGGGGTTCGAAAGGAGCCAAGGTGAGCTGTTGAAAGTGTGATTTAGAGGATTTTAACAGCATGCAGTGATTTTATGATTTGGTATTTTTGTTAGTAACTTCCAATGTAATGTAAAAACATTAAAGAGCTCAAATGGATGGAAATAAGTTCCTACATAGCTGTCTGATCCGTTCTGCTGTTTAGCCTTAGTGTGTAGATAACAAGCTCAAGTGTGTTTTTAAACAATAAACCAGGAATGACCCAAACTGCTGTGCAATGGTAGCTTTATTTATTTTATATTACTATAGTCACATAAATAAATGTCATATTCATCTAATTGTTTTATTTATTCAAGTTTAAACAAGTATAGAAACAAGTATTCGTATGATACGATTGACCATGGCCATGGTTCTTCTCTCCCTCTCCTGACGGATCTTACTCCTCCATCCCACCAGGGGGAGCCGTGTGAGGTGTGCCCCAGCATTCCCAAAGGGTTCCAGGACGTGATCGCTCTGCAGGGGAAGAGCGGGCCCAAAGGAGAGCCTGGAGCTCCAGGGAGTGGAGAGCCTGGTTTACCGGTGAGCTTTCACAGGGATGCCCTGGTAGTAAACTCTCTGCACTGACTGAGCTGAGTAAGAGCAGCGGGCGTCTTTCTGCTTCGCTAGTGGAGCCTGGCTCTTCGGCACAGCACACTGATATCGTGTTGGTCTTTAAACCTGTAGACCAGGGTTCCAGTTCATTAAAATAGAAAGAACCTCTTTTTTTTAAGAACTGTTTAGAAACATTCTCTTAGGTCAGACAGGGGTTTGAAAAACTTCTGACCAAAGTGTTTTTTGGTAAATGGCCAATTTTTAATTTATCAAAATGAAATAAAAAAAAAACAATAAACATTGTTTAGCAATTATATGTTTCTTTTGTCTTTTAGGGACCGGCTGGCCTTAATGGAAAAAAGGGTGATAAGGTACTTCTGCATATATTTAATTCCCAATGTGGGTGTATGTGTGCACGAAGCCGGAAAATGAAACCCGAACCATACCGAAATGGGTTTACCATGATTTAGGAGATATTTGGTTGACGACTTCAGGTGCCGAGACTGCATACAAGCTGTCCTTCAGCTGGACATGGCAGCTCTGTCAACCAGCTGGATAGACCATAGAAGCGAAATTTTGGGGAGGGTGGAGGGAGAGGGTCTTCAGTTCCAGCACTAAAGCTGAATGTTTCTTCTCTTTTAGGGGGATTTGGGAACAGCAGGTCTTAAAGGTGAAAAGGTAAAAACAATGTTGTTTTTTATTTTTTGGGTATATTTATAAGGGGTGGATGTCGTAGCACCATGAAAAAATAGCATACCCCTATATTGTTCAAATATGAACTCAAAATACATACCATTCCTGAAGACCTGCGTAGGGCTTGCTCTCTTTCATGACCTCTGTGACACTTCTTAGATGGATCCCTGTGTTGTATTTTCAAGCAGATTCTTTAGCTGGTGATGTACCTTTCCTGATTCGTTTTTAAATGTCAGATCTTGTTTGTTATTTGTTTTTGGCTTCTGTAGGGAGAGGCCTGCGAGGGGTGTCCCACCATCAACGTGTTACCTGCCAATCTGCTGTCGTCAGGGAAACCAGGACCCAAAGGAGAGAAAGGAGAGGCGGGGCAGGGAGAGAGAGGACTGCCGGTGAGTATCCAGGGTTCCCTCTAGTGGCTAGAAGTAGGGCAGCAGTGTGGAGTAGTGGTTAGGGCTCTGGACTCTTAACCAGAGGGTTGTGGGTTCAATCCCAGGTGGGGGGCACTGCTGCTGTATCCTTGAGCAAGGTACTTTACCTAGATTGCTCCAGTAAAAACCCAACTGTATAAATAGGTAATTGTATAAAAAAATAATGTGTAAAAAATAATGTAATTGTATGTAAAAATAATGTGATATCTTGTAACAATTGTAAGTCGCCCTGGATAAGGGCGTCTACTAAGAAATAAATAATAATAATAGAAGTAATTACTGCAACTTATATGGTGGAATTGGAGCGACAAACCTATTTAGTTTGTATTGAATTGGTGTTTCGGATAGGTTTTTAATTGCTTGATTTTTTTTTTTTTCTTCAGGGTGAACCAGGAGCTGTAGGTCTGTCAGGACAGAGAGGGGAGAAGGTGATGATAACAGACAAATCAACTTTATATTTATTTAGGGGCAGAGTGACGATTTGGATTCAGCCCGTGATGACTAAAGCAATTCCTGTTTTCTTTTCTTTTAGGGAAACGCAGGGGAGAAGGGAAATGACGGGAAAGCGGTGAGTGGAACTTTAATATTCCGCTGTGAGCAACGATCCCTGTGGATTCTCCTGTTTTTGTTTTTTCAATGCTTTCCGAAAAATATGAAATTACAATAAAGAAAGAAAAACGCACAATGATTCATAGTTAACGAGTGCCATCGTAGAACTAAATGTTTTTAAAACACGTAATTTGATTACCTTTGTGTAAAAAGACTAAGATTTTTCTTCTGCTGGTTCATTTCCAGGGCAAGTCGGGACAGCGAGGGTTACCTGGCCTTGAGGGTCTTAAAGGAGAAAAGGCGAGTAAAACGATTGCGTTACTCAATATGCTTTTAACTATTGTTGTTATTTTCTCCAGCACTATCCCTGGGGTTGATGTAATGTGGGTTACATTCAGAGACGTGGTACGTTTTGTTTCAGGGCAACACTGGGGACCAAGGACTTCAAGGCTGGTCGGGATTAAAAGGTGAAAAGGTAAATATTCAGTGATTTTATATTGATTCATGTATTTGTATCTGTATGCCCACATATAAAGACATATGAGATTGCCATGCATGAAAAGGTTAATAGGTTTGTCAACAACAACTTCAAAACTGTCGAGGTAAAAACTATAAGAGGATATGCCAAGCAGGCATTTCGGCTCATGCAATCTTCAGTGTTAGCTATCTCACCGCCTCTTTGTGTCCGTGGCAGGGAGAGGCGTGTGGTCTGTGCCCCGTTCTTCCCGCTGAGGTGGGCGGCGCTCAGACAGTGATCAAACTGCCAGGACTGCCAGGAGAGAGGGGGGACCAGGGGGTGCCAGGCGTGGGTGAGCCGGGCAAACCGGTGAGTGCACTGAGCCAGCAAACGGTACGAGTTGTAATTTTTTTTTACCAGTTTTGGAGTCTGGCTGTGTTTGTCATGCTTACTTGTAGAACTCCAGACAAACCAGAGACAGTTCTCTGTTTTCTGTTCTGCAGGGTAAGCCTGGTACTCCTGGGTTCAAGGGAGACAAGGTAAGTCCAATTGAATACATTTTTTTATTTTATTATTTTTTTTTTTTAAAAGCCATGCAACTTAAAAGTCAACATTAAGTAAGTATTCTCTCTATTGAATGAACTTTTCCCTGTTTGTCCCAAAGACCCACCCCAATTCTTGTCTCATTATCAGAAGGGATATTATTTCAGTGTTCTGTCTGTGTGCCCCCCTCAGGGTGAGCAGGGTTTCCAGGGAGACCCAGGGACTCCGGGACAGACAGGCATGCCAGGCCTGTCTGGCGAGGCAGGGACACAGGGCTTCCCCGGGCCGAAGGGGGAGAAGGTGAGTTTTTGAGGGCTTTGAACAACTAGCTGCTGCTCTGCTATTGGTGTGTCTAAGACAGCAGGGCTATCCAGCTCATTAAGAGCTTCACAATGTGGTTCTTGATTTGAGGTGAGAGCTGGGCAGTCTGTATTTTATAGTAGAAGCAAATCAAAGCGTTGTGTGATTGTTTATCATGGAAACCTGTTTCATGAGCACAACAATACTGCAGGAGAGTAGACAGAGGTTTTGACAGGCGGACGCTGTGAGTGACACTTTGACCAGGGGATGTTAGCATTGCTCATTGTTCTTGTTGTCAGGGAGATGCCTGTGAGATGTGCCCCTCCCTTCCCGAAGGACTGACGGACACGATCGGGATCCCGGGAAAGAAGGGAGAGAGAGGGGGGCCGGGACCCCCAGGAGTGGGCATTTCTGGCAAACACGTGAGTCCCCTTCTTCTATTCGGGGGTCACACTTGATCTGGTCTTTTTAAAACCCGCGTTCACACATCCGTTTCCAAAGAGACGTCCCCACGATTAAATCTGAAAGTGCTGCTATCCTTTTTATATCAGCTTTTTAAAAAGAAAACGACTCAACAGGGATGGAAATAAGACTCTCGCTATAGCAGTTTGATCCAATCCTGGTTTAACTGTAAGACACCCCTGTGCTTATTACCAATACACTGTGGCTAATCAAGCTCATATTAAAACCTGGAATGGGTGAAAGTGCTCTGCAATAGGAGTACTGTAGTTTCATCTCTGCTCTGTAACAGTTTGTTGTTTTTTCCTAGGGCAATCCAGGACTTCCTGGCGTTCAAGGCCCGGTCGGACCAAAGGGCAGTCAGGTAAGTTCCGTTCAGAATCCGCTAAAATGGAAAAGAACTGTCTGTAGCAGATGAGAGGAATGCTCTTCAGAATCGTGTGTCTGTAGCACATGAGGAGATTGCAATTCAGAATTGTGTGTCTGTAGCAGAATCGTATCCACAAGGGAGTGTGCCTGTTTGAATTGTCATACGCTTTTAGAAGCCCAGGCTGAGATTCAGGGGAGGGATTATGATGCATGCTCCCTCCTTTGATCATGTTAAACCTCAGGTAAACTCGCCTGGCTGTTGCCGATGCAGTCCACAGGACGGTGGCTTCCTTCTCCCCTTGAGAGGTGGGGGACCAGCGGCCAAATAATCAATAACCACTGACATCCCCCGTAGTGATAACAAGCAGTCATGATCCCGACACTGGATGAATGAATGGATGAATTGAACACTCTGTGTTGTTGTTGTTTCAGGGCAAGCCAGGGTCTCCCGGAGTCGGATTGCTTGGACCATCGGTACGTGCCGGTCCACTCACTCCAGTCAGATACCAACGTGCTTTTACTGAATCCTGTTCCACTAACAGAGAGCTTCTCTCCATTCTCTAGGGAGACGCTGGAGAAAGAGGGTTTCCTGGAATACCGGTAAGAGCTCCATCTATGAGTTTTACAAACAAAGCAACCTTGCGAGTTGTTTTTCTGTCTTTTATTCTGTTTGTTTAATAGCTCGATGTCCCCTTTTCAATCAAAGGTAGTAATATCTGCAGGGGCAAAAGCTAAAACGGGTTCTTCATTGGCTTTTAAAACAACAGAATGTATAATGAAGAGTAACGGTTGCGCAGGTATATTTCTTTACTTTTTTCATTGCTCTCATACAGGGAACTCGGGCATCTGTCACTCCCAAACAATATTAGTAGACCATTTCAATTTCATTTTTTCATCGTGTTCTTCATGCATCCCAGGGTCCTTTGCAATGACAGCTAAACGAGAGTCTTGGTTCTTGCAGGGGCTCCAGGGTGTAGCTGGTGTGCCAGGGCCTCGGGGATCAAAGGGAGAGAAGGTCAGTAGTGGTGTTGTTAGTATTGTATAGTAAATGTTGTCTATTTTAGACAGTTTTGGGTGGGCAACACAAAGCATTTTGATCTCTGTTCGCTTTCCTTGGTGAATAGTAAACCATTCAAGAGGAAAAGATCTGAATAACTGCAATGCTGCCGGTTTGATTGGATGAGAGTGACTTCATTATTTATTATGATTAGCATTGAGTGGTAATATTGTAACACTGAGCGGCTGAATTATTTTTTTATTGCAGGGGCATGACGGGCCGCAAGGACCACCTGGCCCTCAGGGGCCTACAGGAGTCGGAGTCGCCGGTCCCCCGGTAAGTTTGACCGCTGGTTCTTGTTGAATATCTTCTGTCATTGCCAGAGCCCTGCCAGCTGACTGACTGAGCTGTGTGTGTGTGTGTGTGTGTGTGTGTGTGTGTGTGTGTGTGTGTGTGTGTGTGTCTGTGTTTGATTCCAGGGCAAAGCAGGGATTCCTGGAGAGCATGGTGTTCCAGGAGCGGACGGCACACCTGTAAGTGTTCTCTCTTTCTATTGGCTATCCACACACCTAATCCAGCTTCCTAGGTACTTGACTGCCTGCATTACCCAAGGCAGTTCATTGGTTAACCGCCCATCGTCCCACCCTCCTCCTTCTCCTTGTTGCTTGGTGTTTAGCAAACTGAACTCGGGTCCCAAAGGTTGTTGGTTCACATACCGCTCTTTTGACAAATATTATTTATTATTTTTGTAAAGGTTGGAATATCCGAGTTAAAATAGAGGGCGGGTTTTTAGTGTTTGAAAGCCAGGTGAATTTTAAGACGGATTTGCATTGTATTAATCAAAAGCTTAACATTTCTTCTTTTCATTTTCCCTTTTTTTAGGGTGAAAAGGGAACCAGAGGAGACAAGGTAAGCTGGTACCCTGCCCCTGATCTGGTTTCCAGGTTAGTGAATTAAACACTGCTGTTTTAGTTCCGCAATGTAACCCCAGTGTGTTGTGCTTCTCTCAGGGGGAGCCAGGAGTGTGCAGCTGCCAGCCCCCACCTCAAGTGGACCCCAACTCCATCGGCAAGCCTGTGAGTACACCGAACTGAGGCTGTGCATGGGCAGGAAAGCAAACAGACCCTCCTAAAGGAAGAGTAACTGGGGCAAAACTAACCCTGTCTCTCTCTCTTCCCTCAGGGGGCCCCTGGAACCCTGGTCACTGGCCACGTGTGGCAGCCAGGCCCCCAGGTTTGAATTATTGTTTGTTTTATATAAAAGGCATTTATATACACCCTTTGGATAACTCACAGGAGAGTAAATCAAAGATGGTTTTGAACTGTGTCTGTATATGCTATAGTGTCTAATTATAGACTGTACGCTTGTTTATAAAGATGTGTATCGTTTCTGAGTCATAAATAAAGGCTTGACTGTGTAGTGCTTCTAACAGTGGTATAAGAGTGTGAGTTACGTGCTGCTAATTACGGTAGGTTATGTTCCTGACCAGTCTGGATCTCCAGTTGGTAGCTGGTTGAAGTCACATGGTATATTTGTATTTCAGGGGCCTGCTGGACCCCCTGGACCCCCCGGCCCCCCTGGCCCTGGGGGGTCCACTGGTCAACCCGGACGGCAGGTAAGAACTTAACCCTTCACACCCTGGTGAGAGACACGCTTGTTCTACTTGGGGCACCTTCTTCCTCTTCTCTTTCGCTTCTTGTTGGGACTGCTTGGGCTTTCATGGAAACTGACTAAAACTGGCTAACTAAACCAAAAATGTATTTAAAAAAAAAAAACCTTACTAAAAATGTATTTTTAAAACAATAATCTCTCTCTCTATATATATAGATGTATGTTAAAATAATATTAAAAATAACAACATAACTATGTTTAAAACTTAATTAAAAGTGATAAAATGACGTGTGTGTTAATTGAGATGGTGAAAAAGAGATTTAGAATGCCATGCTGGTTTAAAATATTAAAAGGAGCATTTAAATTCTAATTAGCTCTGCTTAAAATTACACTAACTCTCTGAAGCGCACCTGCTCTTAGATTACTGAGGAGTGAGGTTGTGTGGGGATATCCATCATTTCAGGATAATTTCCTGCTGCATCAATTGTGACATCAGGCATGACTTGTAGTGAGCCAATGTGGCCACTGGGTGTCACTGTTGCACCATAAAGAGTTCTTCAGTTTGACAACTGGAAGTCAGTCTTTTTGACAATATCAGAATAAATTCCCTACATTTCCTCATTTCTTTGCAAAGGGATACTTCATTTAAATACACAAAGCTCTTTTTTTTAAAAGTAGTGTCTGTTGTAATTTTTGGTCATCTAATCTCGCTTTATATTAAGGACATTTATCTATTATCAATTAGCTTATTAAGTACCATTATTATTACAAATGTATATATAATTTAAATAAATATATTACTGTATATTTACTAACCAGGTCTTTGTTACTTATGTTAGTAAGCTAGGGTCTCTTAATATGAAGCTCGACCAGTATTTTTTCAAGCTGTTTGGAGCCAACCCTGTGAATTTCAATTGACATTGTTTCATTATTACTGCAGCAAAATCTGTCTGCAGAACCGAAAGGAAGGACTCTTCAAAATATACCTGACTGGCCCTTTTAATACTAAAACACACACACTACTTTTCCCTATCCTGGTATTGTGCTGAAATAAGGACACTAATACCAGGGAGCTCACAATAGCTGTAGAGGAAAGTAGCGAAGTACAGTAGAAGGCACTGGGCTGAAGCAGAATCTGAGGAATCGAGTTAATCGTATTGAACTGCAGTTCCTTCTTTCAGGGTATTCCTGGAAATGATGGCTTACCCGGGCTGCCCGGCCCGCCGGGAGATTTAGTAAGTAACGAGTGGGCGAGGAGGACGGAGGGTCTGCTCTCCTGATGCAATAGGAGGGCAGTGTTAGGCAGAGAGGCTGACGTGTGACAGACAGCCTGCAGTGTTTACAGGGAACGTGCTGCTTTATCTTTGCTGTATCCTGCGCTGCAATACGGTTTTCAAACATAATCTGGATGTATATTCATGGGGCAGGAGTCGGCTGGGGAATACTCAGGCACGTTCGAGAAAGGGGATTTCTCTGATAAGTTGTGCTTGCTGTCTGTTCCCACAACGACACGGTGCTTGTTTGTCAGAACAGCAGCGATGGGATCTGGATAGGACATGTACAGTACGATCCTCACAAGAGCCATTCTCTTTCTCCTCACGAACGCTCACAAATCACCTGAGAAATAGATTCTCCAGTTGATTTTCTGTGTAAATATAAACGATCAAAGCGATCTGGATTATGCTGAAGAACGTGCGGCTGCGATGCAGCGAAGTTAAAGAAATGTGTTTCTTGTAATCAATGCAGGGGTATCACTTACTCAGTTTGAACCTCCATTAACGTGGCACACTGAAGTGAGCCTGAACACCATAGTGAGACAGGGAAACCAGCAATTATATGTCAATGCCCGAACAACTCTAAATCCAAGTCTGGTCTTGATTTACAGAAAAATCTGTAATTGTTCTTAATTAACGTGAGCTCTCCTCGCAAGTAGAACACAAAACAAAGTAGATGAAAATTAAACAATGTTTTAAAAAAATGAAGTTACATAAATAAAAATGTATAAAAGTAATAAATAATCCAAATAAAAAAAATAAAAATCTAAAACCACATTGACATATAATGGCAATAAAGCCTGGCACATTTAGCCTTTGACCCTTTTCTCTGTGCTGGATCTTATTGCTTTTAATTGAAGTGAAGCAACTGCCCCATGCCAGGTTATTTATTATAGGAGAATATGCATTGTATTGAATTAATAAATACATAAAATAGCAATCAAAACTGGAAGAGCGGATGCTTAGTGTATTAACATATACATAAAACAAATGCAGTTAATGGATGTTGTCATTTTAACCACTGAATGAAGCACTTCCTCAAGTACTTAATCCACTCTTTTTTCCCTTATTTTTGTCTATTCTAACAAGAATGTCAACTCCTCCAATCAACAACTGGTTGATCTTTTCCTCTCCTTCCTCTCTTCCTCCCCCTCCTCCTCCTGGATTTCTCTACCGAGCCCTCGTAAGAAACATGGAACTCATTTCTCTATGACATTTACCTGCTCTGCATTACAAGGAAAAATTTACACTTGGATATAGAAAACTATATCAACAATAATAAAAAAATAATAATAAATGGCTTAAGAAATATAAAGATTACCGTGTACTTCTTAGGCATGTAAGCCACATTGAAGAAGCTGGGATGTCCTGAATTCTTTCTTTGAGTTGAAGTTACAGTGTAACTGTGGTTTCAGTATCCCTGTTGCCCATGGCGACCATCTGTTATAAACTTCAGAATTGTTTGTATTCTCCCAGTGTAGCCCAACTGATTTTCCAGTATCTAGATCCCAGTTTGCACTCGACTGGGGGGGACAGTGAGGCACTGATGAGTCCAGTCTCCCTGTCCTCAGCTCTAACCTCTTAAGCTACACTGCCCCCCCACTAACACTCTTTATTTTCCTGTCCACAGCCCCCCCTGTCAATGGTAGCTGATAGCAGCATGGAGGAACTGAAGGTAAGCACAGAAAACGAGGGGAGGGTGCAGGATTCCGCATTCAGTCAGGACAGCTCTTGCCAACATTCTATTAGAGAATAAAAACAGTTCACATAAGCATTTTGATCTGCTTGTTTTGAACACTGAAATATCGATTGACGTTTCGCCGCTGGTGCAGACAAGACCGATGATGTTAATGGTGCTAGTTTTAGATTTAGCTAATGATCCGTTCCTGGTTTTACTTTGAGTTAAATAAGACACACCTGAGCTTGTTAACTATACATTGGGGCTTATCCAGCATGTAATAAAACCTGGAACAGGTGAAGTCTAACTGCCGTCCCTCGTTTTTCAGAAGATCTGTGGAGGCTGCTCTCAGGGCCACCCGGGTGTTCCTGGTGTGATCGGGATCAAAGGGGAGAAAGGGGAGCAGGGGGTGCAGGGTCTCCCGGGGTCAGGAGACCAGGACAGCTGTGAGAAGGTAAGACGGAACCTCCGAGCCGCTGCCTGGCAACAGTAGAGCTCCTGAAGCCTTCCAGAGCTCTCAGCTGCCACTTCTGTGTGAGGTACGCTTTTAGGCATGTGATTTAATATGAATTGTTTCCTTTGTTTTGCAGTGCTTTGAACTCCAGAGAGAAGAGGCAAGGGTAGGTGTATCGTAGTGTTTACAAGGACAGTTTATAATTTGAGTTGTGAGAGCGCAGTTAAATCGGGCTTGCTGTCGACAGCCAGGCAGTTGCCACAGCAGCATCCAGCCCCCATGAACACCCTGAATGTTTTCTTCCCATTCTAGGGCGACAGTGACAACAGAGAGGGCGGGGCGGGCTGCCCGGGAGTGTCAGGGACCCCTGGAATGCCGGGAATGCAGGGAGACAAAGGCGAGCAAGTGAGTCGGGATCTTCCGTATAAGATTCTGGGATTTTTTTTTTTTTTTGCACAGCCCTAGATTTATAAAGTCCATGTAATGTGCAGCAGTGTGGTCCATCTGTCTGTCATATCCTTTAAGAGCACTGAACATTAAAGACTGTGTTTATTCTCCTTGCAGGGGCCTCAGGGACAAAGAGGATTCCCAGGTTCACCAGGCAGTATGGTAAGCATAAGAACAAGAGACACATGTAACAGTTCTGTGGTATTGGAGCATTACGACTGACTGCTATTCCCCCAAGCTTTCAGACTCCTGGGCAATGCTCAGTTTGCCCAGAAGAGGGCAGTGTTGTAACACTACTGACACATGACCAGTTCCTCTCCTAGACGTTAAAGGACACAAGATTTGCAGAATTATTATAGTGGCAGCTGGTGCTGAAGGCGCACAATTTCAACAGCAAAAGTTAGCATTTGGTTCCAATTGCTTTGTCTACTAATATTGGTAGCTAACAGCAATGTCTCAATGGCTTGGGTTATAGCACCCTCAAGTGGAAAGACCAAGAACTGCATCCATTTTTTTTTTGATAATGCAGTTCTATGTTTATTTTATTTTATTTTATTTTTTACAAATAGCAGAGTGACACTCTCAGATCTGATGTTCACTCGTCTGGCTCGATATACCTGGTACTGGATACTGGATATAGCTTGTGACTCAATGAAACACACTTCTGCTGCTCTACTATACTAACCAGGGCACCTAACAAACAATTGAGTGTAGCCCACTACTCCAATGTATAACAAGTAAAGCACTAATAACTGAATAGAGCACACTAGATTACCGTTGTAAAGCACACAGTGATAATCTACTAGTCGGGGGGAAAAACATGAATCACTAACTAATAACTGCATCTTTTCTCCTAGCTGTATATGAAAGTAGCCAGGTTAACCACATTGAGAACACGACCCCAAACTAAAAATAATATTAGGGTTTTAAAAATTCCTGTATGTTTATTGGCTTTCTCTTCATTGCAAGCATGTTGAGGAGCTTCTGCTGTTGGTACAAATGCAATGCATTCTGGTAAGTGTAGTCCTGCAGTGAAAGGCTCCTGAGACAGGCAAAACATACCAGAATGCATTGCGATGCAAGTTTTAAAGCCTGAACTGTCCCAAACTGTCCCAGTGTACCTGAAGTCATATGGTAACCCCTAAACATTCCAGTAGCTGACGTTGGTGCCCTTGTAGCTGAAGGACCCCGGAGTGTTGCAAGGTGTTGCCCTCTCACTGCCTGTTTCTCCTTCCAGGGCCCTCCAGGTTTCCCTGGTTCTCCTGGTCCGGCTGGATTACCTGTAAGCTCTCCTGTGCTCAGCCCGCGCCGGGCTCATCTGTGTGCTTTGCTTCTTTTGCTTTCACTCTGGTGGTTTCTGACCGTGTTACAGTGTAACCCAGGGCCTGGGCGTACTCATTAGCCAAGCATGCACTCTGGTTAAAACATGCCTTACAGTAAGGAAGGGTTGGTTTTTAGAGGGTTAGGTCAGTGGGCTAGCTGGTGCTCGGGTCCACAGATTGGGATATGGACCATATTTTCACAGCCGTACCTCCTCCAAGTCTCTTTTTGTAACTGATTTAAGATGTCTTCAGTTCTGTTACTTAGTTGCTGGGTTCTAGTTTTTCTGTTTTTGTGTTTCCTTTGTTTTTGATCGCATTTCACCAGCCCTAATTTGGGTTTTCCGGGTGACACTGGCTGATCAGTCAATCCGCGTTCAGTGTCATTGCAGTCATTCGATTCTGATTCTGAGTTTAGCTGCTGTGTTATTTCAAGGAAATGTGTAAGGCCAGGCCAAAAGGATATGTCCTGATTTTTGGAGAAATTATTATATTTTATCATCACAGTAAAAAAAATTAATTTCTTCACTTAAAACCAAATGTTATCTATCGTATCACTCAGAAACATATTAGAAGTCATTACAGCTAAATAAAAAAAGAGATGGAAATCTGAGATTAACGCACGTAATCTGTTTCTATAGACCCTGGTGTGGTTTAAACATTTAGAATGCCTTGTCAAGATCTGCACTCTCGGAAAAAATGATACCATTGTTGTTATTCGATTTATTCAAATGTGTTACATTTCAATACACCTTAGCACCTTAAATCTGTTGAAAAGACGTTATTTGTTGTACATGTGAAAGTGTTTTTCTTGGTATTTTTAGAGCATGAACTATTTAATGCAATTCAATTCCATTGTACGGGATTGTACAGTACGTGAATAATCAGTCACGTGATTTGATGAACCTCTTTAAAACTTAACTAGAGTAAAACCCTGAAATGCTCAGTTAAAAAGCGTGCGCTTTGTCCAGTAAAATCCGGATGTATGTGTTTGGCCGGGCCCCAGCAGTCCCTACAGCAGTGGTAATGACTGGAGCAGCGTTCATTAATCCCAATGGTTTGTGATCTCACGTGTCGGCTGTGGGGCTTTGTGTGTCACCCTGTCTTGCTCATTATTCCATATTTGCACTTGTAATTGTTAACACATGACATGACGCTCATTAAACATCATTGTGACTGTTGCACAAGAGAAGATGGATAATGTGTATTGCATTGTATTCTTGGATTAGCACAGGGGTGATCCAGTGGTTAGTGGTTTTCGGCTGTGATTGTGTGTGTGTGTGTGGCTTCATGCTGAGGAAGGTGTGTTGAACTGTGTTTTGTTTCAAAGGGACTGCATGGAGAGAGGGGCATGCCTGGCCCTGAAGGAATGAAAGGGGAGCAGGTGAGTCAAACACCGTTTCCATATCTCTTATTAGCATTGGCAAAGCTGTGCACAGAAGTTTTAGTTCTTCACTTGGTTTAACATTTTGTTTCCCCAAACTGCATGAAAGCTTCAGCTAGTAACAAGATCCCTACAACACAAATGTAATATATGTGTCATAATGCATTTATATAAATCCTTTTAATGACTTTTTATCGCTTGGTCTTTCAGGGTCCGCCAGGCACTCCTGGCTACCCGGGATCAATGGGACCCCCAGGCATGCCAGTAAGTACTGAAAGCATCACAGTGTCCGCTGATTATTCCCAGACACACTGAGGATACTCCAGGAACGTTCCTGGAGTGCTGTGGTTATTCCAACAATCAGGATTGCCCAATCGGCAAGCGGGTGGTCTACAGCAATCCTTGTGACCCTTGTAAAAGTTTCCCAAAGTAAAAGCATAGCAGGATGTAATTAAGCACAAAGCATGGTAAAGCATAGACAAGCTCTGTAAAGAATAGCGAGGCATGGTAAAGCATGTTAATAAACTGTATAACCGTGGGAAAAGCATGAGGGAAAACTGCAAATACAGTGGTAATCTTTTATAAGGAGAGGGAAATAATCTCAGCATTTTATGTATGTTCACGGAGTATTCTTTTATTATTATTATTATTATTTATTTTCTTAGCAGACGCCCTTATCCAGGGCGACTTACAATTGTTACAAGATATCACATTATACGTTATACAGATATCACTTTTTTTTTTTACATACAATTCCCCATTTATACAGTTGGGTTTTTACTGGAGCAATCTAGGTAAAGTACCTTGCTCAAGGGTACAACAGCAGTGTCCCCCACTGGGGATTGAACCCACAACCCTCCGGTCAAGAGCCCAGAGCCCTAACCACTACTCCACACTGCTGCCCCAATTATTATGAATTCTGTTATTAAATCAAATTGTACAGTGTATGGAAATCATGATTAAACCTTCAAGCCAACTGAACAGCTGAATTTGGAGACTTGCTTTCCTCGTGTCGCGCATCTGCTTTGCTGTGGTGTCATTTGGAACAGTGGGGTTCACTCTGTGCTCTGTTCAGTTGATAAATGCCCCCCCCCTGTCTGTTGCCTGTTGGTCACAATCATCTCTAACTGGTCTGTTCCTCCCCCGCAGGGACTGAAAGGGGAGCGGGGTCATTCTGGATCCAATGGAGAGAAGGGCGCATCGGTAAGATTCCAATTCAAGTTCTCCCATTACAAGCAAGCATCCACTCTGTAATTCGAACCAGGCAGACAGTGTGAATGTTGCTGTCTTCTCAGGGTCCTCCTGGATCACCTGGCTATCAAGGACCTGCCGGACCAGCGGTAAGTAAAATAGTTCACCTGCTGGAACAAGGAAAGCCTGTGTAAAAGCATCCCCAGTCTTGAGATGGAAAGCTGATCCAGTTGCGGATTCTTGATGGCTATTATAAATGTACTGCGTTGTGCTCGGCTGAATGCGCTCCCTAACTTTCCTTACAGGGGCTCAAAGGGGATAAAGGTGAATCTGGGAGCCCAGGACTGAAAGGAGATCAGGTGAGAGTGGAGATGGTGTTATGAACTGTCACGGACATGCTCCTGTCTGTATAATAAGAGACGACTGCATTTGTACTTATAATGGTGACGGTTCCTCTAGTTTATAGTACGACTTTCAGCACATAAACATGCATTTGTTATTACAGTAGATGCAGAAGGGCGCCTGTGTTTGAGTCCTTTATTGTAAACCTCTGCTTTCTGTTCTACTGTAGGGTTTCCAAGGACAGTCAGGCTTTCCAGGACAACCAGTAAGTAACCGGACTGGAACAAGCCTTTACAGTAATGTCTCATAAACAGCAAGCCAGCAAGCCATACACTTTACTCCAAGGGCATGCATGTTAGTTACTTCTCATACGTGGTTCTGTTGATTTGTAAAATTGTAAAATACATTCGGGTGACAATTTAAAAAGTGAATCTACAGAGCCTTGCCCTTCAGTTCCATTTAATGAAATGCTGAATCATAATTTTGAGGTGTGCCAAAAGCATACACTGTACCTTGACTAAACGGCTACAGCAGTGATTGAAATGATAAAAAACAAGCGAATAGGCAAGAGATACAGCGGTCGCTGTTTCTGGAGAGCGCCGAGAATGAAGAGCTCTTTTTAATGTGAATGTTTGTCAACCTAGGGCCCCCCCGGCTTCCCTGGGAAGGCTGGATCTTCGGGACCCCCAGGACCTTCTGGAGAGAAGGTACGTTCATCTCCACATTTCTGCCTGCCTTTGTTTCCTCGCACTTGTAACAATTTCAATTCTCTTAAGTAGCGTCATGACAACAGCACACCTCCCTCAACATTCTCCTGCAGGTAAAATTGTGACTGGACCCCTTATCCAGACCCTGAATCTGAGTTCACAATGTACTGTAGAACTTTACTTGAGCAGCTAGTCCTTGACCCTTGCTCTGCTAACTTTACTGAAAAGAATAATGCTTGTAAAAGGGTGTTTAGATTACGGGGAATGCACCACTGTGTTATAACATGGGAAGAACTGGATCTGCTTTTACATGGTAACTATGGGTGGAATAAGGGTGGAATTACATGGAATTGACCTGTACAAGTTAACTGAATTTCTGAATTGGAATATTGAATTGGTTAGCCTATGATTATTGATTTGAGACATGTACCCACAGGGTAGTGAAGGACCACAAGGCCCCCAGGGACCCAGCGGACCCCCAGGGTCACCTGGACCCTCTGGCAGACAGGTAAGAGTTGATAACCGTTAACACACTTTCCAGTGACCCTCCAAAGTGTCCTAACCAGACCTCACTGTGATATAAGCAATTGGATGCAGTGTGACACAGCTGCATGATGGAGGACCAGGTCTGTGTTTATATCCCCAAAGAGAACCGAAGATCTGAGCAACAATACATGTGCCTGTGTGTGTGTGTGTGTGTGTGTGTGTGTGTGTGTGTGTGTGTGACGTCCTGCCCGTCAGTGCATGAGAACATGTTCCTGGTGTCGCAGTGTCGCCACCTTATACCAAGTTTCCACTCTCCCAGAGTCAGGTTCTGGTCAGCATTCTCAGTGCTCCTCTGAGGTTGGCGTGAGAATGTTCTTTGAGGGTTGACCAGGTCCTGCTTGGTTTGGATGTTGTGCATGTCACGGAGGGGTACTTGCTGGAGCTACACTGCCTAGATGATGCTAATGCCTCCCATTCTCCTCTAGGGTGTCCCTGGCATGGAGGGTTTGGACGGCAAGGATGGGAAGCCCGGTCTAAGGGTAAGAGGACACGCATTACTTCAGCACTGAATGCCACGTGACTTGACCTAGCATTTCCAGGTTCCCGCGAGCAGTCTTTCTTTATTTGTGTTACCATGTTTTACCCAGATGAGATTGAAGTTCTGCATTCAAAAACGTGTTGTCTCTTTGATCTCCTGGTCTGTGTTGTTGCCCTGTGTGCCCTGATCTCATGGCGTTGCACAGCAGCTTTGTCTTTGTAAAATAATGCAGCGCTATACGGATAACTGTGAACTTGGTTTGATTCTCTTTCAGGGTGAGCCAGGTCCTATTGGCCCACCAGGACACAAGGGGATTCCAGTAAGTTGCTGCATTCATTCTCATGTTTTACTAGAGATGATCAAATGCAATAGAGGCATGTGTGTTGTCTATTAAAACCACTCTGGTTAATCTCGAGTCGTGCTGAAAAACCAAACTAGGATGTGTGTATACTGCCACTCCATCTTCATTGCATTATAACTACACGTGGCTGGATACAGTTAAGGAGATGTACAATTTACATTAGAGGCTGTAACAACCTCCGTTCTGAATATTTTTTAAACAGAACCAAGATGGGGATACAAGATGCAGAACTTTTGATATTTTCCAGTATTTATTATTATTATATATATATATATATATATATATATATATATATATATATATATATATATATATATATATATATATATATATATATATATATATATATTTAAAGGCATAGCATTGGTTTCGGTAAGCTTTAGACTAAAAATGTTTTTATTTTTGTCTTTCAGGGTTTGAAAGGGAAAACTGGACATACAGGTTTTCCAGGACAGAAAGTAATTTTATTTATTATTATTATTATTATTATTATTATTATTATTATTATTATTATTATTATTATTTCCTCTGCTTGCTTTCATTATATCTAATGTATGTATCTAAAGTAAAGATCTCTGTAATTTAAAGACTACCACAATTCTTGTGTAACAATATATCTTTGCATACCTGTAATAATGTATACAGTCCACTCTGTGTGTGATTAGCATTTTGTCTCTATATGGTAACTGGTTTGTACTGTATAGCACACACTGTTGTGTTCTGTGCACCGGAAGTTTCTGCAAGGTAATCCTTTTAGACATGCTACTCTATAAGCTGCAGGCTCTTCCTATCAGTTTCTGTATGAAGGTCAGGACTGCAGCCGCTGTGTCTCCTTCGGGCTGACTGCCTGTCTCTGTTTCAGGGAGACATTGGACCTCCTGGTCAGCATGGGAGTGCAGGAAGACCCGGAGTCGAGGTAATCCTGACAATCAATCAATCAATCAATACTTTATTTATATAGCGCCTTTCATGCACAGGACAAAATGGAAGAAAATCTAAATACACTACATGTGTCTGGAAAGGAAAGAAGTCCACTTTCATGCATGTTTCTAACTGGTTGGTGGCTGCCCCTAATCAATTAAGAGTGCATTTCATTCTCACACCACCTTTGCTGGGTCTGGCCCGCGAGCGAAGCGAAAGCGCAAGAGAAACTGCGCTCTCAGCTTGATTAGAGGAGCCACCGGACACTTGGAAACATTCTCAGCGGGATTGTAAGCGCACCTGCTGCTGTAGATTCCAATGGGGACGAGAGTTATAATCGAAAATGAAAAGCGATGGCAATGCGTCCGTGGCAGTAACTGTATCCCAGGGGTCTCCACTGCGGCTCCGCCTGCTTTGTGGTTTAAGAGGCAGACTGCATGCTGGATCACAGTGGGGTCAGTTTCCTCTTCTCCGGTTCCTGCTGACTCTGCTCTTGTATTCCCAGGGTGATCAGGGGCAGCCTGGACACCCAGGACCTCCTGGACCTCCCGGACACATAGTGAGTTGTTGTTGTTTTTGTTGTTGTTCCTACAGTCAAACCCGCGGCATATCTCTCGTGTTAAAGTCACCCTCTGCTTATTATCACGTTGTCAAGGGGGACAGCCTCCTGTTCTGTGGTTGTGTTATCGCACTCCAGTTAATATATGTTTTTTAACTTTTGTGTTTATTTGTTTCACGCAATTAGGGGTCGCCAGGAATGGTGGGGCCTCCGGGGCCAGCCGGACCCTCTGGAATTGTAAGTTTAATTGAATACCACGTCTCTCTCTCCCTCTCCCTCTCCCTCTCTCTCTCTCTCTCTCTCTCTGCAATTAATTATTCTTTTCATGTTATGAAGCCTGAAGGTCGTGCTCATTTTAATGATTGATTTTCATCCCCTGCCCTGTTCTTGTGCTGTCTCCATCGACAGGGAGTGAAAGGGGAGCGCGGGCAGGTGGGAGAGAGGGGGCCCCCAGGCATGGGGGCACCTCCAGGGCCTTCTGGCCACCCTGGGCCGCCTGTAAGTATGGCTTGTTTATTACTGTTCATCCAGAGCTTCAAACACTATAAGGGGAAACTAAGAACTTCAGTGAAAGGGTAGGCAATGGCTTGCCTATTAAAAGTACTTGTGTGTGGAAGGCAGGGTGAGTCATGCAAGCGTGGTTCAAATCCTGTTTGTGCCGAGTTGAATATCTCGGTGTTTGCACGCCATGGGGTAAGATCAAAGATATATATATATATATATATATATATATATTTTGTTTCTGTTTTCAATTTTCAAAATATATCTAATTTTTAAAACAATACCAGTATCATCGATCATGCATCATCGGAATGTTGAAACATCAAAGACAAAATGTTAAACTTTTTTTCCCTAATTATTTTTTTTCCAGGGGGAACCAGGCAGTGACGGAAAAGACGGAAAAGATGTACGTATATAACACTGGGAATGTACTGGGAATAATAGGACTGGTTTTGTATTATAACACTGCAAACTCATCGAGGGTACCTGATTGGAGAAGTTAAAAAAAAAAACACAAGAGTAAAGCTCACATTTCTGTAATCCCAAGATTTTATAGCACTGGATTCATTGGGAGTTTGTCCGAAGCTCTGCTTTTTTCTCCACTGTAGGGATCACCTGGGGTACCTGGAGAACCGGGACAGCCAGGTCAGAAGGTAAGAGAAGCCTGACATTTCTCTTGTATATTGTATACATACATATTGTGTGGTTTTTCCAAAGCAAAACTATTTACTGTCAGTCACTGTCCTGCAAAGAGAAACAAACACGAGCCAGAGGAGCAAAGTTTCAGCAGGCGAATCAAATCAAAGCACCACAGAGCATCACCAGCCAGTACCTTCCACATAAAGGTTAAGCTATTTAAAAAAAAAAAAAAAAAATGGTATTTATTTTTGGATGTAAAGACACCACTTTGGATAGCCAGCAATGTGGCTCTTGACAATCAAGACACCTTCTGGAAGCCGTTACTATGTCTGCTAGCCAAGTACCCATGAGTGAGGCTATGGGCCTTATTCTGACGTGAATGCAATAAAATGCAACAACGTGACAACAACCCTCAGAACTATCAACATGCTCCTATTTGCGGCGTTTCTAACTAGTTTGGATTATATCGCTGTGTTTGCTTTCTGAACACAAGGATGGCAAATTTCAACTGCGTTCGGCACGTATTCGGGATTCACGCTGCAGCGTTTTTAATGGGGTGAAGTCTGAAAGCCGAACAGCAGAGAGCACACACCGGGCAGGCGGGTTGTTGTGAGCGTCTCTCTTTGTTTCCTCAGGGAGACTCCGGCTCTCCGGGTGAGAAGGGGTCCGCAGGGGAGAGGGGGCGGCCCGGGCCCCCTGGAGGATTACCGAAGAGCAGCAGTATGATGAGCCCCATCGGGCCCATGGGTCCCCCAGGAGAGAGAGGCTCCCCAGGAACTCCAGGGCCTGCCGGAGCACCTGGAGAGCCTGGAATACCGGGAACAGGGGTAAGGAAATGAATAGGAATTCCTGGAAAGGCCAGTCAGGCTACTGCAATACAAGTGTGAATTAATGAACTGCAGGAAACTAAACAAAAAAAGTGAAACGCTAAATGTGAGGCTAAAATAATGATGTAAAGCATTGCCTTTTGTTTATTAAATTCTGTATATTTTTCTTTTTATGGTTTGTCTTTTTTTTTTAAATATAGTAATTTCGTTTTTGCGTTTCTGAAGCTTTCGGTATCCCGTATATATTTTTTTATGCTGTTCAAATCCCCATAGAGGATTTATCATTTTTAGAAGCTCTGCAATATCCTCACTCTCTAATGCTCATTTCCACAGGGCGAGTCCATTAACTTTGATGAAATCAAGAGGTTCGTCCGACAGGAGGTCTTAAGAATCTTTGATGGTAACTGCAACTTGTCTCTCTTCTGTTTTCTGAACCGAGTGATGAGCAGAACATGAAGTCACTTCCTGTTATTTCAGCCGTTCTTTAACATAACGTTTACGTTTTATAGAATCATAAGGAATCTCCATCGAACTGTCTTTTAAATACATGGTTACTTCTCGTTCTTATATAATATATAGTATTTAAAATTTGGGAAAGGAAAACTGCTGTGTACCAAAAGAAAAAAGTAATGTAGGTACACAAAAATGTGAATAATTGATAAAATAAATAAATAAAAGAAAATTATATCAGGATGCTTCGGGCTATGATGAAATACGTGTAAGCAGATGATGGTGATGATGATGATGATGATGATGATGATGATGATGAAAAGGAGGAGGATGATGATGAGGGGGATGATGCTATGTTACAGAGCGGATTGCATACTACATGTCCAGGGTCCAATTCCCCATGGAGCAGGTGTCCTCCCCTGGCCGGCCAGGACCTCCAGGAAAGGATGGTACACCTGGAAGATTAGGACCACCCGGAATGCCAGGAATCCCGGGACAGATTGGGAGAGAGGGGCGTCAGGGTCTCCCCGGGCCCCAGGGTGAGCCCCAAACAAAGAGCCTTTTGATTTGAACAGCCCTGCTCTTAGGGCAGTGGGAGATGGCTGAACAACTGCATTGCTTTCCCTACAGGTGAATTGGGCAAAAAGGGAGAGAAGGGCGACAAAGGAATTGGATTGACGGGAGAGTGTGGGCCGCCCGGCATTCAAGGCAAGTCTTTTCATTTTATTTCTAATGAAGAGTTTGCAGTCAGTCTGTTATGGAGTCTAGTCTTGAAATATCTCTGAAGCTGGTCACCTTTGTCCCTCTCCATCGGTAAAAATTGAATAACAGGGATGGAACTAAGACTCCCATTACATAGCAGTGTGATCCATTCCTTGTTTTACTGCAAGTTTTAATAAGGCACACTTGAGCTTGTTACCTATACACTGTTCAAGCTAATCAAGCCTGTAATAAAACCTATGCAAGAGGAGTCTTATTTCCATCTCTCATTCAATCATTCACTCGATCTCAGCTCTTTGTTCTGCTCCCCAGGTCCCCATGGGCCCCCAGGCTATGGCAAGACGGGTCCGCCAGGTCCAGTGGGTCAACAGGGTAACCCTGGAGTACCGGGTCCAGCGGGTCAGCCAGGATCGGCAGGGAAAGAGGGTCGCTGCAACCCTTCAGACTGCTTCAGTATGATGGGTGTGGATCAATACGATTCCAAGAGCATGAAGGGACCAATGTACTAGAGAGAGAGAGAGAGAGAGAGACAGAGAGAGACCAAGAGAGAGACGTGGAACAGGAACGCAAAACAATGGACCTGTTTTTTATTTTTGTTTTTTTTTTGGAAATATTCCTAAGATCCTTTTAAAGCCATCATTCACTCTTCATTCACTTTTTGTACAGCGATCTTGTGTACGGGGTTTGGACAACAAATTGGAAACGCCTGCAATGCTCAGCGCATGCTTTGATGTAAAATGGTCTGTGTAATGCATAATAAATCCCGGGCGTTATGTAGTTTAATTTCTCTGTTTGATTTGCATTTGAAAATGGTCACGTCTGTCTCCCTTCAAATCAGTGCTGTCCTTTGTGATCCTACACCCTATTGACAGGACTGTGTCTGCTGTTTCTACTATTCTGTCTAACCCCGCACATGCACCTCTGTTAACAAGCTGAAATGAACCTCATCTGAAGCCTGGTGCATTTTTTTTGGTTATATGCAATTGGTATTTCACATCATTTCCAATGGGCTCAGGTGTGTGGTGGTGGTGGTTTGCATTGAGGGAGGAGGGGGTCAGCCTGTACCTGAATGTTATTGCATCATCATAATCCCCATTCATTCATTCATTCATTCATTCATTCATTCATTCATTCGAGTTGGAGAAGGAAATAGCTTTCAGAATGATCAAAACTGAAATACTAATAATGCAACCGCATGATCAAAAATGTGTACTAACATGCAGTACATATACCATTTGAAAATGACATTGAATGATGTCATTTAACAGGGAAATGAATGCGCTTTATTTTTTTATTTGAAGCCCCCGACCTTTTAAATGAGTGCCTCAGTCAAGCAGTGTTTTATGTGAGAGTATCCGCTGTACATATTTTTATATCGTGACCCATTTACAAACGTTTTTAAGGAGTGTAGCCGGTATTCCTTGAGCATGTCCTGCTGCAGTGTTATTTCTTGAATGCTTCAGCCTGAACGTATTTTTTAATGTCAACTAAAATGTAAAACGAAGATAGCCGTTATATATCTGTTTATAATTCTGGAACAGTAGGTCTGGACTCTGCTAGAATATAAATGTATCATTTTAGAATATTTTACATTTCGTTTTCTAATAAACCACTCTTCAAAAATGCTTGCGTTGTACTTGAAAATTGTTGCTGTTTCATTCGTTTTAACTCCCTGGCTCCAAATCTACCCACCGCCACTACCAGTACCTTGGATCTCTTCAGTCCTGTTTCACAGTAAAATAATGGAGACGACTATAAACTCTACCCAATGCCGATCGCATATCTGATTCTGTCCTGTCATGTGCCCTGTCTTTAAAGCCCAGTTTGAGACCCATTTGAAATCCGCCCTTGCCCCCCAAGTCGTTGTGCAGATAGCAGAGATGGATAAGACTGCTGGGTGTTGGTAAGTTGTTTTCGTTGTCCTGGCACACTTTGGGTGATGGGCATTGGGAAGGTCACTGGCACAAATGTGTAACTTTACAGAAACGTGTTATCTTCTAATTTACAACGAACCTTGCTCACCCAGCTGGAGATAAGCCATTCTGTTATTCAATAATGGAACTGCACAGCTGAGAGATGACACTAAGTGATGACGCCTGTTTTTAAAACCATTGCTTACTACGCTGTGCACCTGCTCTGTGTATAGGCGTTAGGCTGTCTCTTTACGTAAGCTTTGTTACCTTTTTTTATCATTGTTTTCTTTTTTGTTTTGTTGTTTTAATGCACCCACCTGTTCGGGTAGTCAGTGTTGTTCTTGCATCTCTGTATATATTAATCTGGGATCCAGTGTCCTCTTTTTATAAAATGCACCGAGGTTTATTTAAATAAATCCTTCATTCCTATTTGTCAAGTTTTTTTTTTTTTTTCACTGATGATGGCACGAGTCGAAACTTTTGTTTAGATGAGTTCCTTGAAGGCTGGTTTCACAAACTACGATTAGCGACGAATTACATTAGGTAAAGAAGTTCAAGATTCGTGCTACTCTGGGTCTGTGAAACCAGCCATATAAGTTTTAGATTCAAATGTATTGATGAAGCTGCTTTTTATTCACTTAAAACATATATATAAAGCCCAACACCATAAATATATAGACATCATTGGTTAAGTGGCACTGTGTGGAAATACTGGAACCGGGATCTGTGTTTTTGTCTATATAATTTACTGCCCAATAATTTTACCCTCAATGCAGCAATTCCCCACACAGCTCAGGACTGCCGGAGGTTCAGCAGGCGTCCTCCGATCATACAAGCGAGCCAGCTTCTTCTACACCCAGGAACTCGAGAGCGGAAATCAGTGAGCTACCGGCCTCTGGAGGTCAAAGGCCAGCCCAGCAGTTGTCTACCCGAGCACACTTGACCCCCTGGCCGGTAGTGTCGGCTGTAGCGCTCCCCTGACTGTATGACTCACCCTGCACACCATGCGGCCGTGCCTTTATCAGGTGAGCCTCTCGGGGAACCCATCATGCTGTGTTTTAGTACATCCCTAAGATGGTTAAGTAACACTGTCACCAACCTCAACCGTTACATGTACAGCAGCTTCAATCAGTACCTGGTTCATAGAGAAGAACGTTACCGTTTACAAAAGTGTCCTCTTTATTGATTTTGAACAAAAAAAAAAAAATCTTTTACACAATAAATAACTTCTGTTAATGAAGCTAATCAGTATCGATGATCCTTGCAAAACCAAAACTCATTTTCTTTATTAATATTACAGTGGCTTTCAATTCTGTAGTGGACAGCAGTCACATCATACTGTTGTTGGTTAATCTGTTATTAATAAAACACAATGCTGATTAAGTTCATTAACATTAGGTCCTTGTCTCCTTTTTATTGAAAACCTTTTTTTTTAATAATATTAAAATAAGCATACATTTACAAAGATTTACAGCACAGAATCCTTGGATGGTGATTGGCGAGTGGGACATTTTAGTTTCAAGTGGCCTGACTTAGCAGGAATATTAATGAAGAAAACAAGGACACAGGGCTGGTAATATACAGACAGCGCAGGGGAGCCAAAGAACAAGAAGAAAGGCAGCATTTTACATGAGGTAATTATTAACACATCTTACAGAACACCGACATGATATCTGCTTGCACTTTATTTATTTTTTATACACATGCTTTTAACTAGCGGGTGGAGGAGGGGCGGCTTGTGAAAGGATCCCGAGCGTGTTTCTTTGGTAAAAATTTTAAAAATCCATTTTGTTTTAGAAGGAAAAAAAAAACGAGCATCATTGACCACGGTATAAAAGAAAGCACCAATAGTTGCTACAGTCTCTCTCTTAATTGTTTGTCACTCTCTTTAATTGTTTTTAGTTGTATTCGCGTTCGTCTCCAGTTCTTGCCCCGTCTTTGCGATGGTGTTTTGAGTTGCCAGCGTGTTTCCTCCCTCTCTCACGCGTGCTCTGTCGCTGGTGGTGACCCCCTGGTTTGTCCGGTTTATTTGGAGGGTCCCTTGATGGCTCCGGCCTCGGTCATGCGTGCTGGTGCGTACGCTGAGGCTGCCAGACAGGCCGCGGCTTCACAGAATCCAGGGAGGCCTGCAGGTCCAACGGCCCCCGGACGTCCTCCTTCCCCGGCCGTGCCCTGCGGCCCGGTCTCTCCGTGCTTCCCATCTCGACCGTACCCGTCAATGCCAGGCGGCCCTGTGAAGATAACAGACCGCTCATTAAAACACGGAAGAGATTGGAGCCCCCCTAACCAAAGAGCAGTGTATGTCAGTTAAATTAACGTTTTGAGGTAAACTTAGATATTTCACAATTCGATAATTCATAAATTGTGTTAATTCACTGTGAGCCCATGCTGACGGTACATTCTTCATGCACTACACTTTATTGTAGTCACAGTTTTGGAGGTTGCTGGGGTTGGCTCTCACCTGGGATTCCTGGGGGTCCAGGCTTACCCGGGTGTGCACGACCGGGGTCACCAATGTTGCCCTTTGGTCCTCTCTTGCCTGGAAAGAGAGCGAGAGTGAGACGGGATGAGAGTGGTCAGAAACCACACAAAGAAAAAGAAGGCAGGCCATCTCTACCAACAACAAGATGGAAAACAACAACTTCTTCTGTTTTCCTGGGGGTTTAAAAAGAGTGTTCAAAACTCCTTGAAAACAGCCCATGCATGCAAAATGTTTCAAACGTGTGCTCCTACCTTTGTGCCCGGTGTTGCCGATCTGGCCTGAGGAGCCCGTTATCCCGGGTATCCCCCTGGGTCCTACGTGCCCGTGAGGTCCCTGTGCGCCAGGTGACCCTGGGGGGCCGGGGGGTCCTGGGGGCCCCATAACACCTGCACCCCCCAAGACGGCCCGCTTAGCGCTCACTGCCACTGCTGCCAGCCGCTCTGCAACGGGACAGACAATAGGAGGGTCATTCATCTGTATTTATAAAACAATACTGGGAAAGCACAAAAACATGCGGCCGCAGTGGTCCAGTGGTAGAAATAATCAACGTGCAATAATCAATATGAAAGTCCTCCTTTCTCTCACCCTGCAGCATCTTTAGCACCACTTCGATGATGTGCTGGTCACTAGTGTCCCTGCCCTAAAACAAAGAGAAGAAACAGATGAGCAAAGGCAGATCATAGGACACGTAGAATTCTACAAGGTGTAAACTGCCTATTGAAAAGGGGTCTGGAGAAGTCAATTTGTTTTGTATCTGTTTGACTGGACGGTCTGGCTGTTTATAAAGTGATTGTTGGTGTAGCTTAGGCAACCTTGGGTCTTCCAATCCATTCCATTGCAGGACTTTATGGAAATTCTGGAACTTGCAATGGAACGGACTGGAAGAGCCCAGGGTATCTCATGGTGGTGTACTTACAGCCATGCCCGGTCGCCCTGGCATCCCTGGCACGCCCCTCTCCCCGTACAGTCCTCTAGGGCCTGGCAGACCCGATGGGCCCTGTTCCCCTGGCTTGCCAGGATCCCCTGTAGGGCCATTGTACCCTGGGTCTCCACGAACACCTTGCTGCAAGGCAAAAAGAAAGCAACCAAGTCAAACACCAAGAAAAAAAGCATTCAACCTCGCGCACAGTCATCCCAGTTCGGAAAGATCATGCTCTGTATTTCTCAAAAGTTGCAGAGCATGTTCTAATTCAGCTCTGCGCAGTTCAAGCATCAGATTCGCTGGTTCCTGAGCACAAGCAAATGGGCTGCACGAATTCTGCAGAGCTGCTCAGAACACGCACTGCAGGAACCCGCTCTGTGGTGCACAGTAGTGCTTAGCTGTGATCTGCCCGTTGAAACGGTTGAAACTCATCTAAGTTGGGTAGAGGTTAAACAGCACTGTTTGCATGGTACACCATCTGGTTCAGAAAATAAACACACATATAGATGCAATGCCTTTAAAAGTGTTTAGATGAGATCTTACCTGGCCTTTAGGTCCTGGTTCACCAGACAAGCCCTAGAAAAGAAAATAAACATATTGGCCTCTGGGTGTTTGTGTGATTATAAAAAGAATATACTGAAGAGCAGCTTCCCCTGATTAGGTCTTTCCCAGATTAGTTATATAATATCTACGAACCAATGTAAATATTATTTTAATAAAATGCTTTTTACATATTAGTATGATTATTATACTTCATTGACCTCTTTTATATCATTGTTTATTTAATTGTTACTTCTTTAAACAATGATGAAGTAGCAATTTAAAGTATCCTTCACTTTTTTTTTTTAGCACTCTTAAAACCAATTAAAATGTAAGGTAAATAATAACACCCTTAAAGTGTTCAAACCACAGTGTTACCTTTTCACCTTTCTCTCCAGCCAGACCTTCTACACCGGGGTCACCCTGCAAAGGAGTCGCTCGCTGTTAATTACACTCCCTTTACAACATCAGACAATTGCATGGTCTCATTCAGCTATTTGTGGGCTAAGCATTTTTTGTATAAACTCCACCTAGTGTTAAACTTGTGCAAGCAGCTAATCTAATTACCCATTAAGCACTGTAGTGGGGAAAAAAAAAAAAAGACTCCACAGGAAGTTTGCACAAGACGATCAGTTAAAGCTGCAGAATCTTAAGTGATCCAGTACACCCCTGAACTTCAAAAAACGATCCAACCTGAAACACTTAAAACACTAAAATTCATTTTTATAACGGAGCAACCGTTAGTAATGCCTCTGGAGTGATTTAAACAAAACACACATGTTGCTCTGCAATAATAAGAAGTATAGATTTAGAGATGGGTAGGTCATTTCAATACTTATAAAGGCTTCAGAATAAAGCTTCAAACTGGACCTGCCATACATAATCAAGTATAATGTTTTAAAATAAAATCCTGTAAACTTTCTAGGAGACTAATACTTACAAAGTCACCCTTGCCGCCAACTTTTCCTTGGAATCCCTGTAGACCAATAGAAAATAGGAAATCAGACCCTGCTGACGGCATTTACTTTCCACTCTGTACGACTTTTAACCTTGTTGTTGTTGTTGTCAGATACCAGAACAAACTAGTTTGTGGTTAATGGGTTAATAAAAATCTTTCAAAAATCACCCAGGGCCACCAGAGGGTGCCAGACACACATTGTCGCACCATGCCAATGATTAAAAGAACAGTACCCCAACTACACACAGCATGTTACATAGATCTAGATACATCCAATAAAACTCACCTTATCACCTTTTACTCCTGATATTCCCTGAGGGCCTGGGATTCCAGTGGGGCCACGCTCACCTTTCGATCCCTACAAGAGGAAAAGAAAAAACAGGGGCTCGTAACTCTGCAGGGGACTGGAGCTGGGGAACCAAGTACCTTATTCATTGCCACTCATTGACCTTTTTGTCTTTCTTTCCACCAGTAAATCTCGATTAAATTAGGCGATAACTACAGAGCTCAGTGTATGAGGAGATCCGAGAAAACAAAATGTGTGTCGGTCTTTTGGGAAATAACATGATTATTACTGTATGAAACATTTTCTACGACATTATTATCCCAACCTTCGGTTTCAGTGGCAAATCGAATAAAGGTTGTCTTATCGTTCCAGTGGGAAATCTCTCCCTTTTAATCGGTGGTTGCATTGAGAAGCCTGTGGTGATTCTCTCTGTTGGAGGTGGTTCACCCTTGTACTGAGCTGGGGAATGTTTGGAATTCCTGTCTACGCTAAGGGGTCAGGATGGAGGAAAGTAAAGGTTCTGTATAAACACAGAGCTCTGCGAAACACACTGATGCCTTTCTCTCAGAGCTCCCCAACACAGAACAGCAAACCTACACTGAAAGAGTATGTAGCTTTATTATTAGTATTCTTATTTGTTAACAGCCCCTTTATATTTATGATGCTTGCAATCAGATGATTGCAGTCCGTGATTCTTATTGCAATTACTCCTATAAGTGTATTTTTTTTAGCTGTGTTGAAGTGCTTTCCACTAGGAATTTAGGAGCTTCTCTTCAGTTCCAGCTGCCTGCCATAGACGTACATAATGTAGATCAGCCAAAGGGTCTTTATATACAGAAGCACCAGCGCCATCTAGTGCACAGCAGTGTATTGCCAGCAAAGTCAAAGGAAGATCACTAGTTGGCGCTGGCTCTTACCTCTATGAAGACACTTTGGATCTAGCCTGTGTTGCACATGCATGTGGCAGACAGCTAGAACTGAAGAGCAGGAACTCCTGAACTTTACAGCATTTGAAAAATTGCCATTAGAACCTCTCAGAATGATTTACAAACACCATAAAACAGTAAGAACATGAAACACTCTTTACACGACAATGCAGATCTCTTTGGGGCGGATCCATTAGTAATCTGAATAGATCTTGTGTATTTCAATGAATGTATACTTACAGCTACCCCTGGGAGACCGGGAGGACCCTCTGGACCGCGCTGCCCTCTGTCACCCTGTAAACACAGAAAAACAGGAGTCGGGACACTGCTGACATCTCACCCGCGCGGGTCTGTACGGGTAAATCGAGCACACTTCACCTAGCGCTAAAAAGGGCCAAACAGAACTTATTGTGCACTGAAGATGAAATGCAAAGAAGAAAGCAGACTTACTCGTTTGACAATGACAAGTAAATTAACCTAAAAACCTGTCCCCTGCAGAAGAAAATCAGTATAATACACAGGCCAGTCCCTGGTGACAGGTTGTTCACAGCTATCCTCACGAGTGCAGTACATTCATGGAGTATCCTGTTCATCACACAAGAAGTACAATGTATGGAAAAGAAAGCATGTTTAACCTAAATTAAACAGCTCCACGTCTGCTTTAAACAATGCAATGGTGTAATCTGGAGCAGTGCGGTTCAGACCCAGTCATTGTGGTGTCGTTGGATTGGAATGAATGCAAGATGTTCTCCTGCGGATGAGATTTAGGTCTGTATTAGTTGTAGGGGTTGTTCAGTAGCCCAGACTGACATGCTAGACCCGAGAGGTGTGACCTGAACTTCCAGGTTTATAGGAGTCTACTCTGCTCCCGTCAGTCTTTTTTTGTAAGTTTTTAAATAATAATACTGTATCAGGGCAGTAACTGCTTTGGAATTTGGAATGTCCAATTATTTTTTCTCCTCACCGCAGCAATTCCCCTCACAGGTTCAGCGGGCGTACTCCAATCCCACGACCAAGCCAGCTTCCTCTTTTACACCCAGGAACTTGAGAGTGGATGTCACCAAGCTACCAGCCTCTGGAGGACAAAGGTCAGCCCGGCAGGGTTCTGCTTTGGAGCTCACAGGGCATCTGGCCAGCAGGGTTCGCTGTAGCGTGATGAGGAGAAGCAGTCCCTGCTGGTTTTGACTCCCTAACCCGCAGGATTGCCAGAGCCGATGCGACGCTCCCTTTGCGGTGTATGACTCGCCCTGCGCACCATGCGGCTGTACCTCTACCAGGTGAGCCACTCGGGGACCCCTCAGACCCCAATTTAACCAACCTATAGATAGTGTTTTTCATTCTCAGAGAGCGATTATCAATGAAAGCCATGCTGAAGCTGATCCTGTGATGTTTTTTTTTTTTTTATCAGTTCTAAACATAATCAGAACATTGTGTACAGTAATTGCTTTAATTGGTGCCTCGTTAATCTTGATTACATCTTCCAATTTCTTACACAGCAGATTGCAGATCGTTGTCTGTGCTAGGCAGTGCAGCTGGTGTGTAGGATAATGTGAGGTCAGTCAGCATGCAGCAAATACCGCGGCTCTACCAGAATACACTGCATATTTATAGAAATGTAAATAGCCTAGGACAAAATTTAAAGGCGTGTTTTTTTTGTTTTTCTTTTAAATGATACTATTTGTTCTGAACTCGTTCTCTTTATACAAAGACATGTATTTATAAACACACACATTGCTCCCAAGCGTTTTAGCATAACCGTTCCTTGAGTGCATGCTACTAGCAGTGTGTTGTGCAGTATTATTATTTTATTTCTTAGCAGACGCCCTTATCCAGGGCGACTTGTAAAGTAGACATTACTTTTTATATTTCATAATGCTATGTGTTTCTTTAGAAACTTTGATCATGTACAGGTATTAACGCTATATGTGTTTTTTATGCTTCGGTCGTGTCAGTCTGTCCGTCCATCCATCCGTCGTTCACATCTACATGGTCAACAATTGCCTCAAACTTCAACACTACACTAAAACACTGGCCTCCTATCGGGGTTTCGGCTTGTGTTCGGCTATAACCAGATAAACAGCTCTTTCAACTTTTCATGGAGTGTGTCATTATTAAGAGATTATAAAGCCCCTCTGTTTGTGTGATTTTTTTTTTTTTTTTAAATGCGCTCAAGTGCAGCTCCTCTCCTCTCCTCTCCTCTCAGCAAGTCATTAAAGTTTAAGATTCTGTTCTCGCTGATTCCGTGTGCATTAATAATGCACTGCCCGAGCCCTCCAGGACCCCCCTACTCCTTCTCATTACACTCACAACACTCATCCCAGTGCTATTAATGTTTCAGACAGGGGGGGAGGTTCGCTTGGGGTAAGAACAATCACTGTAATCTGCACTTCATTTTGATAGCCTGACCTTTTCAAAAACAGACCAATATCGAATTATATTCGGCATGGCTTTGGAATTAGTTTGGCTCCGCTGTCTGCTGTCGTCATCAGTGATGAGTTTTAGTATTATAGAAAAAGCTATTCGGGATTTTGCAGTTGCCCATTACACCTGCCTGTTTAAATAAACAGACACAGCAACTACTGTGCAGGGACCAAAAAGCTCTGGTGAAATACAGAATCAAACTCAGGCGGTTAAACTGGTCGTGTAAAATAGCTGATCTCGATGTTACTGCTCTGATAAAACTGGGAAGGGGGAACGCTGAGGAAACAGGGCAGTGATTCAGCAACAGACCCGGTGGAGAATCTTGTATTCTCAAATTACAGGGTGAGGTTTGAAAGTCTGCCAACCACAATTGCCTCTCGCTCGATAGTTAATTTAGTTGTAGCAACGGAGCAATTAAATAACATCTCTAAAAGGGAGATTTATTTAAATACTTAGCTATTTTAAAACTTTGTATATAGATCTGTATAGAAGGGTTCCTGGTGTTTTTCTGCTAGCCAATCAGAAAGCACAGAAATGTATATAGACAGTCCACATAGAACTTACAGTAAACTCAAAGTAAGAGTATGTAACTCCAGTGGTAAATCAGCTGCCATGCTGTAGAATTGAGGTGTCGTGTGTTGTGGTCATCATGTGGTTAGGACAGATATACAAGGCAGGTGTAACGTGTTGAGTTCCCAGCGCAGCAGCTTAATATCTAGTTTGCATTGAATTGACCTGAAATAGCAGAAGAATCAGGACCAGCACTTGGGAAGCTTTGTGTGTTTCTTACCTTGGGCCCAGGAACGCCCTCCATCCCTGCCTCTCCGGGAGGTCCTGGTTCACCCTGCAGATATCAAACAGTTCACAATGAGCATGCACACACAGCACTACCCCCCTCCCCTGCCCTCCCCTCACAGCTTCTGAACAGCGCTGCAGGGGACATATACAGCCTTCAGCAAGCTTTTCTTTTAAAAACGTCAAACAACAACCCACAGCTCTGAGGAAATAATGCTGTGGTACAGACCAAGTTACGGTAACGCTAATAATGCTGAAACTTTTTTTTTTTTTGACAAACACTTAAACTAGAAGTCTTTTGTCAATGTCTTCAACTGAAAACATTTAGATAGACTTTTAGTCGATGGAAAAAAAAAAGAGGTAATTTATGATGTTGAGATAGACTTCTAGTGTTACCTTTTATCAAATGACTTCTGTTAGCATTATTAAGTCACTCTTAGTACTTTCAAACTGGTTGCATGTATGAGTCTCGGAGGAACCCTGCCTAATGTCCACCACATTGGCTTGTGCTGACCCAAGTGATTTGTGAGTTTGGAGGTGTTTGTGGGGAATCTGCTTGACATAGTGAAGTGGATTTCACTTGTGCTGCTGGTACACGTACCTGCGGTCCGGGAGCCCCCATAGAGCCCTGGAAGCCACGAGGACCGGGCTCACCCTGCGAGGAGAAAGACACACAGCGTTTAAACAGACATGGTGGGGTAGGGGAACAGGCTAGCCGCTAGACAAGGACTTGCTAACGCTTTGTTTTAAATGTTTTGTTTTGATAGATTTATCAGTTTAAATTAAAAAGGCCAGTTTTGAATATCGCTTCAACCCACTTACTTAAATATCAACAGACGACCTTGGTTCTCGATGTCAAGCCAATTGCCTCTTTTGACCCGCTTGGAAATGTTGACCAGCAGGAGCCACTGATGTGCGATGAAGCAAACTGTCTGCAGGTGATTTTCCTCCTGAACCCTGCTGGAGTGCAAAGGCCAATGCAGCACTCCCTGGGGGTCCCAACTTGGTGTGAGTGGGACCCAAAACCAAGCTCAATCACTCCTGCACTTCAAACAGCAATGCTTTTCATTCTATTGCTTTTGGGTTTTTTTTGTTTTTTGTTTTTTTTTTACAACCAAGAAAAAATGCTGCCAACTAAACAGCAAAAACAAATGATTACCTTGCCTCCGGGTCCACCCTTGACACCTGGACTTCCCGGCAAACCCTGAAAAAAAGGGGGAAAAAAAAGATGTATTTTTTGTCACACACACACACACACAGGTTCTGTTCCTAGAGGTATGATATATACTGTAGAGGTCTCATTGAATCAAAGACTACATAGTAATGCCCATGGGCTTGCATATCCTTTACTGGACCTTACACATGCATGCTTTGAGGATTAAAAACATGTGATACTGATCTAGTCATTTCCTGGAGTCAGCTTGAGATGCGGGTTAAATACTTACTGCTGTACCCTGGTGTCCTGGAGGTCCTGGCATCCCAGACTGGCCTGGAGCCCCCTGTGGACAGACAAAGAATTGCAGTTAACACAGTTCAATAAGTGGCCGGGTGAAAGCCCTGCCGGGGTAATGTGTGTGTGTGTGTGTGTGTGTGTGTGTGGAAGCGGTGGCTCAGTCTAAAACCACGGTGTAGGATTGTTTCTGTCTAACTGTTTGTTTTGGCCCTTGTGCCTTTTTATTTGTTAATGTGTTTTGTTTGGTGATGGTATTTATTATTAAACTCGATAGCGTTTCACTGCAGCTATCTTGCCTCTGAGTCTCTCTTCCTGCTGGTAACAGCTTGACCCGATGCTACAAATTCAATTCAGTTATCCAGACCTACTAGGGTAATCTACCTGGGAATTACTAAACCTTAAATCAGACAACCTTCTACAGATGACGTCAAGTTTCGCTGTTTACTGGTACGCAATTAAATAACTTAAACCCGCTTCTTGAGACAGATGTGTCTGGCTGGAGTTCACACCAGAGTTCTCATTCTAGTCAGCACCTAGAACCAAAGCCACTACCTCCCTATACCTTCTCTGTTTCAGTGCTGTTCTACGTGGCTTCATACAATGACATTTCTCTTAAGTGAGGGAAACAAACAGTGCCTATAGGATCATTATATTGACAAAGACAATTATGTTGATGTAGACCTAGCAGTCAAAACGTCATTGTTTTCTAAAGCTAAAATTATCAAACAAGAAATCTTTGTCTGAGAGAGTGCAATCGACCTTTATTTTGTGAATATATCCGTTTTCTTTTTTCCCCCACTACGCTACCTTGTTAACTGGTGATGAGCGCCACACCTTTTTGTGATTTTAATGATCAGTCGCTTGTCATAATGAGCGTACAGTACAGCTGGGGGCCAGTTGCTGAGTAAAGCATGTGTACAAAAGGGAGGCGAGGATTGAGGTGGGTTTGAATAAAATCTCCATCTTTATGGTGACCCCCTTGTTCAAAATCTGTGTGGTCCTTTAGGCTAAAATCTGATCAATGCAGAAAAGTTTAATGGAAAACCAGGATCATTTCCAGCACTAACCTTCATGCCCGGAATACCAGGATTGCCGTCTTTCCCATCAATTCCAGGCAGACCCTAAAAGAGGAGGCAGAAATAAATAACATCATAGAGATAGAGCTTCCAGGCTACACTGTGGCAATGTTGCATCTTTAAAATGAACACACTGTAATATATGTATTATTTAATAACATGACTTTACACTGTAAAGACGTTAAAACTGGTGTTCCTTTTTAATAATCGACAGCAACTCATCTTACAGTTTCTTAGTGGTGTTTTTTTTTTTTTTTCTTGGTAACCTAAATACATTTTTTTAAGATATGAAATCTACAACTGCACACACATTTTTACATGCATTTATTTATCGTAATACAAATTATTTATAGCGCAAGCACCCCATATTGCTCTGGGCAATGAAGCAACAATAACACATGCAAGCCAGGAGCGATGGATGGAACTGAGATCATCAAAGATTTATAACAAGCCTTCATTATGTTAGTTGTTGCACATGAAGCAAGAACTCTGTGTATGGCACTCAAATACAGTATATTTAAAAAAAGAAAACTTACATTTTGTCCTTTAGGTCCAGTTCCACCCTGTGGTCCTTTGATACCACGAGAACCCTAAGAGAGGAGAACAGACTTACTATCATCAATACTGGATACCGCTCTGCGTCAATGAACATGAACAAGACAAAGGTGACTCCGACGTGCCACAAAGCATATTAAAATATGCATTTTATTTATTAGATCAGGGGTGGCCAAAGTTGGTTTGTTCCAGCCCTGTTCTAAATGGTTCAATAAATGGAACCAATTAAGTCTCCATCCAGACCCTGAAGTAGTTCATTTTATCATGTTACCTGTTAAACCTGAAGTGGAATGGCCCTCCACCCCTGGTTTAAATCATTTATTTATTCGTCTTTATAAGGGTACTGGAATAAAAGTACCCATATAAAAATTACAAAACAAAAAATTCATAGCGGTTTGGTGCTAAAATCTTAGACTGTGTGAAGATGTATTTTCGAGACGGGGCACAATGTTGTGGCAATAACAGTTGATGTCCCATAGTACTGGTTAACAAATGACCTGTACGTCATAGGCTGTTGCTGCCATGCCCCGCCCACAAATGTGTTCTTGCAAATTCTGATTTAAGGGAGTAAGAAAGTGGAGGAGAGTTTCTGCTTTTGACTGACAGAAGACAGGCCTGTGTTTTTAAAAGATAAGAAAACTCCAAACTGTCTTTTAGAAAGAATCTTCAGATATGAATACCAAATCAGATTATTGACTTACGAAGTCTCCTTTTTCACCAGCTTCACCAGGAGGGCCCTGAGGTCCTTCTGCGCCCTACAGGAACAGCAAGCACAAAAATGAATACATGAACAACTAGAAATGCAGCACTGTCACCAATGGACGAGAACGAACGTTCTGTATCAGGAACCCACAGTTCATCCATTAAAGATCTAACGATGTAGTGAGCATGATTCACACTGGACTAAAGAGACACAGGACATCTGAGTTTGAAATTTTACACAAGCTACAGATGGCCTATACAAAAACTGGAGGACCTCTGAGACAATTATCTGTGAGAAAATAAAAACAATGGACAATTTCCATGGGACTACATTTCCCAGATGTCTGTAAACATTTCAAGGTCACCTGTTTATGTGGAGGTTTTTTAGCCCTGTGCGAATCAGGCTATAGTCATTTTAAGGACACTTTTCTTAAACACGCCGATTTAATTCTAGCATCTACCAAACTGAAAACTTTAAAGAAATCAGTTTCAATATGTTTTGTTGTTTTTTGTAGGTATTTCTTTTATTTAAAAAAAATAATGACCTAGTATTTCAAGTTATTCATTTGTCGAAGAAACCACATCCTAAAAATCTCCTTTTGTTTAAAAGAGAGGTCAGGAAACTTCACCCTGAAAATTATTATTTATTTTTTTTTGACCGCCATCTTCTGTATAAATGGTTCTTATCACAAGCTGGCAGTTGATACAAAATGGTGGCCACAAAAAACCCTGCCTCTTGCTCACAACCCCTCCAGCCTTTCACTCTTGATGAAATATTCTTGAGCTCTTGAGGTCTATTGTAATTTCTTTCTTTCTTTTTATTTAGAATGCCCAATTAGGAACTCGAGAGCAGATGTCAGCGAGCTACCAGCTTTTCTAAACAGTGGCAGATCTTAATACTGCCACCCTCAAGTTTATAAACACGATCTATGTTCTGTATTTTCACTGTATTTGTATTGTACAGAGGAATGTTAACAGGTGGGTCAATAAATAATCACTCCTGGTGGGGAAAACCCCAGCTAAAGAGCAGCGATATTTAAATCCTCCACTATTTAGATCATTAAAATAGACCCCTTGCATCTCAACAAAACTCCATGGATTGTCTGTCACTGTTTATTGCACCTTACTGTCTTTGAATGTGGAACCGCTCAAGCAGTACAAGACCTCCCGCTGTGCATTAGGATGGGATAAACAGCGCACACAGAAGAGAGCATGTACAGGTGAAGGCTGGTACTTACTGGCAGGCCTGCAATGCCAGCGGGCCCTGGCATCCCTTTGTATCCACGAGGACCCTGGGAAACATGAATAGAGTTAAAAATAAAACACTGTGCCCACCCACACACTGCGCCACCATAAACACTAACTAGCAACGACAAAGACACTAAGAGAGCATGCATTGATTCGAACCATTTCAACTTTTCATTAGACATATCTGATAGGAGAACCGCTTTAGTGTTTGTTCTGTGGCAGCTGTGCACTTTCTATAAATATGTTATTTTATTTAGCGTGACTCACAGCTTCTCCTTTTGGTCCCGTCATTCCAGGATAGCCTCTCAGACCTTGTGGACCCTAGAGAATGAGAGAATGAATGGAAAAATAAGTTAATAAACAAATACATAAAAAAATCACTGACAACAAAGTAAAACTACTAAACGACACGTTTAAAAGTATTTGTTTCATGATATAATTTGTTATAAACTGTGCTTAAATGCTTGAGTTATAATAGCACTATATATATATATATATATATATATATATATATATATATATATAAAATATATATATATATATATATATATATATATATATATATATATATATATATATGGTAAGAAATGAGTTACCTAAAGTAAAACAACACCTATATGAACTAATCAGAATTTAATACACTATTCAATAGACATTTTAAACACAGTCTTGAACGCTTCCAAAGCTTGTGGGTCAACTTTAAACGCATCTTAACCATCTCAAATGCATTTTACGCTAAAGGACACAAGCTGACTACAAATAAATAAATAAATAAATAAATAAATAAATACGTTACTGGAGGGCCTGGGATTCCTTGCTCTCCAGAAATGCCAACGTCTCCCTTGATCCCCTGCAAACAGACAAGAGACCCCAGTTAAGAACAGGGCTGCCCTGCGTGGGACAGCTGGGGGAACTCCCAAGTACTGTGGCCCTGATTTAGAGGTGAAGGCTGGACTCGCTTGGTAGAAGAAAGTCAAAGTGCAAAAACAAATGAAGAGTTTAAACAGTTTAACAAGCTTCTTAATAGAGTCCAGTTTAACATTTAACTTGGTTTGTTTGTGTTGTTTTTTTCTGACTGGTTCTTTTAAGAGCTGGTCTGGTTATCAATGTGGCTCCTCTTTCAGTCAGAAAGGTTGGTGAGATCTGGTTGAGACGAATGAAGCCTGGATGAGCATTAGATTTACATTGTGAACTGTTTACACATTAAACAGTTATTTACACTATTTAAATGTGTAGAAGCGTAATTTCTTTAATGTGAAGCTGTTTCACTTCATTTATTAGTTGCATTATTGTTATTGTTATTATTGTTATTGTTATTATTATTATTATTATTATTATTATTATTTATTTGACCCGTTCCACTACTTATTAATTTTAGCCCTTGGGGGTACATTCAATTATTCAACAGCGGGTCTAAATATCTATCAAAATAATAATACATGAACCTTTTCGTATTGTTACAGACAGAAATAAACTAGAGAGACTGGCTTAAGTGCTATAAAACACTGGCAGCATCCATTAAAACGATGTTTCGGTTTGAACATGTCCCCATTCTCCAGTTCCCTTCGTTCTGATTTGACCTGATTACCCTCTGAAGAGGTTTAGTGCAGAAGCATGAATCAGAGTCCTGCTGGCTTCCTGAACTCAGTCCCTTCCTGCAATTGCGCTGGCTTGCAGCTGAGACTGACAGATCACATACAGATTACTGCCACTCACTCCACTAGGAGGATTCATTCATTTCACAGTCCTTTTATACCAACATGTCATTAGAAACAATTACCAAAGGGACTGGAAACATACTGGGACTAGACTGTATCAGCCACGTTCTAATATACGATTACTACACACAGGTATGCTTACTGGATCCTCTAGGATGGACAACATCTGTGTATGAAGGAATGAGCAGCGAGTGAGGTCACGACTGTCCGGATACAGACTTTCACTGTCCTATAACTGTCGCATACTGCTTTACTATTAACATATACAGTAATTTGCAAACTCAAAGTGTTTCTTAACATAACTTGGATTAAGTACACCGCTTTGAAGAGAAATCCATTTAGGTCTAGGAGTGTAACAAATAAATATAAATATCACTTTTTTGCCATTCCGATAGAAGCCTCAATAATGACTTTTTAAAGCAGGTGGCCGTACCAATATCGAGAACGGATGACGACAGAAACTAACATACGTCACAGGTTGATGTCATGTGCCGAGATTGTTTTTTGGCATACAGAACATGAAGCTGGCGCTCTGATGGGCTGGCATCGTGGAATGCAGCTCAGGTGACTCGATGACTCCACTTACCAGCTTTCCTATACTGCCCGCGTCACCGAGGACTCCTGGGCGCCCCTTGTGTCCCTGTGGGGAAGAAAAGAAGATGATAAAGGCTTTTAACAGAGGCTGTGCCATTCTGAACTTGCAAGGTTAACACCGTACAGACCAGTGGTCCATTACAAAAAGCACCTTAAGTGTTAAACTTAACACTTAAAGACACATGCGCCCTTGTCTAAGGTATTGGCTTAAATCTGTGTGTCTGCTTTTGGCAACACTCTTAAACTCAAGGGACACTGAAGGGATTTTTTTTTTTTTTTAATGCAACTGCCCACGTTCCTTCTGGTGCATGATTTGTTCTTTATGAGGAAGTGAAAAATGAAATTTTACAGCAGCAGTCTTGTTCAGTACATTAACCCTCACTTAACAAATCAACTCTTATTTTTTTTATAATCTGCGGTACAGCAAAACTAGCTCACCTTTAACCCCTGCAGTCCCTGTGGGCCCTTTGGACCACCTGCACAATTGGAGGGACACTATAGAGAAAAAGAAAGGACAAAGGGTAACGTTCATTCACTGGATGGTCAAGCAAAAGTCAGATAGTTGCTATCAGCTTTAATGGCCGGTTTCCAGTAAAGTAATTCCAGAAAGCCCCGTGCTGTGAAGATCTTTTAAGCTTTGTCGACTCCACTTGCTCTTTGTATTCTCTATTTTAAATATAAAAGCATGCAGTGCCACCCGATGACCGTATATTGTAAGTGCGCTGCTACCAGAACAGTTCTAAAGATAATCGAAATGCTTCTTTGTAAATGCTGTCTGCTGTTTCTGCTTTTCTAGTCCGATGTACGTTTTTAAAGTTAAAATAGGGAATGTGTCCTCTGACCTGGAAATCGGAGCTGCCTTCTTCTCCTGTGAATTTGCCAGGAGGTCCCTATGGATCAAAGGAAACCCAATGAGTAATCAACACGAACATTCTAGAACATAGGAATATAGAACCATGGAGACTTTAATACTTTAATCACCCAGGCACACTGCAGAAAGCCGACAACCACGCACACTGCAAGCAAGCGTCTTAATCGCTATGCAAAAGAGTCAGGCTCCTCTGGCATGTGAGGAGCTTGTAACCCCATCTAACTGACAGGAGTTAGAATCCTCAGTGCATCATGCAGCACTCTCCGTTACACCCATACCATGTTTCCTCAATTGAATAAGCAGTTGTCAAGATCTATCTAAAAATTGAAGGGCGACATACGTCCAGACGCACGGGTGCCATCAAAGGTTATCATCCCTTGTGGGGAGATAATAAAAAGATTACTAACTCACAGGCTTCCCTGGTGGTCCTGGCAATCCCGGTGGCCCCGATGGTCCAATCATACCCTGGAAGACGAATAAGAAACATCGGTGCACTGCAGACAATATCATAATTGAGTACGGCATGTATTCATATGGAACCTTAAGGATTTCTGTGCATTGTATAGGGGCAGAATTTCATACACAAGGTGTGCAGTATTATTTAGTACCTTATATACATGATATGCATTATTATATACATGGTGTGTTTTTGTAGGGAGGAATACAGGATGAGCACGCTGTGCCAAAGATGTTACCAATAGCTGCTCGAAATGCCTGTTGTTCACTTGGCGGACACTAGAGGCAGTGTTGATTAGCTTTTACAGTTAACATACACTCAGTATGTACTGAAGCAGTACCGCGAATGTTATTTGCAGTTCTGTATATTGAGTTTATATCAGATCAATAATCCCCAGTTTGGAAGTTTGCTAACTTCCATGCAGAGAATGTGTGCATGTATTTGGATACTTGTAAACAATGTATTAAATAAATACATAAATAAATCAAAGTAAAACAAATTCTCACCTTTATTCCTTGGGGACCAATTTCACCTGGTAATCCTATTGGACCAGGTGGGCCCTTTAAAAGCAAAAAAGAACAAATGAATTATCACCCCTGTCACAAATTATAAAATGAAACATTCGTAAGCCTAGCACATTTGCTAAATCAAGTGAAAACAAATGGCTTGCGATTTCGTTCCAACTTCACAATTACAGATGGTGCCGGGTTATGACAAAAATGATCACAGCTTTGTTTAAATGTGTTATCCGTGAATAGTACTGTTTTAAATGTAATTCCTATACTGTGAAGTTTGGAAAAAGGAATCTCAACAAAGGGGGTCAGAAAATGAGCCACCTTCATGCCACAGCTAACATTTGCCTCAATCCTCTTCCAGATTTTACAGATCAGTGATTTCTCTGGGTAATCCCCAATAACAAGTTTAACACACTCAGGGCATGTGAAACAGGCTGGGGCTTATATGGGGGAATATATAGATGCATTATATAAATCTAAAAGAAAGATAGGTCCTATTCAAACTGTGCATTGTGCGTTTATTTAAAAATGTTTGTGTCTTTTTAAACTTTCTCTAATGTTTGAGAACAGCATGGATAGAAACAAGACTCCAATTGAATAGCAGTCTGATCAATTCCAGGTTTTACTATGAGTTTAATAATACACACATGAGCTTGTTACACGATCAAGCTCGTATTAAAACCTGGAATATATTAAACTGCAATGCAACAGGAGTCTTACTTGCATCCCTGTAACAGACTACAAACTCTTTGCCCAAAGAGAAAAGTGTTAATATTAAGCCCGATTTAACAAGGCATAACCCGCAGTCTTTAAAGGTTTTGTGAAAAAGGACTACAGGTAGGGGACCTGGAACAGGAGTTGTTTTTGAGAGGGTAGATGAAAAATAACCATGTGGAAGTCTGTAACAAACTTGGGACGCTGAATGAAGCCTCCCTCCCATGTGCATGCAGTCAGATATTTGTTAATGTATTTGCTAATATACACGACTAAAGGATGAGTCCGGTATACCCATCGGTCTTCTAGCGAATAGAGAAACCTGCAGAGCCGCTGCAATACTTACAGCAAGTCCAGGCAGGCCAGGTCCCTAAAGAAGTAACAGAAACAGCATATAAACAAGGTTTATCAATAGCATCTGCCTCCCAGCATTGATATTTATAACACACCATGCTAAAGCAGGTCATCAGCCCTGCAGTCTTCACAGCATGTACTGCAGTAGCTCATAACTAATGCCCACGGGTAGTTTCATCAAAGCCAGACCTCCCCAAGAGCCTGTTTCCAGGGCCTGATTTTGCACTGCAGGCAAATTGCCCATGTACTATAATACAATTACTATGGAGGGTGCAATTTGCCTAAAATATAGGCGAATCACTCAGCCAATCAAGGGTCGGTGCATCAGGGAGCAGGCGGGATGCGAACCAGTGACCTCATGCGTTCTAAGGGAGTGTTTTAACCACTATGCATTCCTGCTTTTAACTTCCTCTCATCTCCTCGACAGGGGGCAGAATCCCCAATGGCAGTGTATCACACAATACTGCTCGTTACATCAGCACCATGAAAAGGTAGGTCGCTGTGACCCGTTGAATCTCTTAAGTAACTTGGGTCTGGGAATGTTTATACCAGGTTTAATCACGTACTGTAACTGAAGGTATAATAAATACTTACAGTGGGTCCGGATTTACCAATAGGGCCAGGTTGTCCCTAAAGGCGAAGATAAGAAACAGAGAATTATTTCACAGTTCTCCAATTCATCAATGGTCAGGTCATGCTGGCAGTTAATGTTTATGTAATATACAGGTCTTCACTAAGTCGCTACCCATGTTTTACTGTGTGTTAGTCAGACAGACAGGTCATCCAAGCCATGGCTCTTGAACTGTATTTGAGTCACTTGAACAGTATTTGAGTCTCTTGAACTCCAGATTATGACTATTTTGATTTAGAAGTGAGGGATCTCATTTACGGCTGGCAGTCTTTGATAAAAGGTACAGTCAAAATGCACCAAATATGTTCAGCTATAAAAATACAGAAGCAGTCTATTTGTTTAGCCAGGAAATACCTTATCTTTTTTAATGTGTTTGCTACCAGTGAACTGTTTTGTTTTAGACTAACACTATTTAAAGAAACGGTGTGAATTGTTTTGTGATCAGCGTGTGTGGCTCTTTTAGCCCAAACTGTAGACCAACTGTGAGCTACACAATGTGTACCAAACCCCTGTTGCAGAGACTGGTGGGTTTACCTTTGGTCCTGGATTCCCTATAGGACCCCTGTCTCCTTTAGCTCCGATCAGACCCTGGAAGAGACAAGCAGAGAATCGGTTAGTACAGAAGAAAACACTTTGCTTCAGGGATCAACGGTCAGTTGCGTGTTACTGGAAATCTCCACTTCATGAATGAAGACACATTTCCATTTTTTTTTTTTAATTCAACGTATTCTCCAAAAAAACGTTCTCTGGGTTGTTTTGTTTCCATTTCCCAAAGTTAAATAAGAACGAGACGATCCGCTGTTGACTCTTTCAGCACTACAGAAGAAAACAAAACTGAAACCAAAATGGCAGGCTGTTAGTGTCGTGGGTGTATGTATATAGTTCCAGACACTGAAACAGTGCAATTGTTTTTAGTAGAGTGGTCTTGTTGCTTAGTTATTTAGGGATTGAATTGATCAGCCAGAACCCCATCTGGGATTTTAATTAGAGCACTTTACTGCACTGTGGAATCCCCCTGTATCCCATCAACTACCTCTTTTTGGATATCCCAGGATAGAAATAAGTGATTGATGCAATCTGGGTGGAGTCTTCAGCAGGGTGTACTGCATTTCAACCCTTTAATTTAAGGTTAAGAGAAAACTGAGGCATACTGCTGCACACCTTTTGCTTTAATTCTGTTCTAGAATAATTAGCGGTTATTCCCTATGATGTTCCAATAGCAATTTCCCATAAACAGATAATATATATTAGATTTTGGTCCACGTGAATTTGTTCAGCAGGTGGGGCTACAGTGTGGGGTGGGTGGGGAGCAGAACCGGAGAAGACCAACATTCAAAATATCTTTCTTCTAAGTGAAGCTAGCAACGGTTTCACTCTTTAGCACAATCTTGTGCTGTTTTTTTTTTATCTGGAAGCGTTCTTCTCTCCCTTAAGACCCTGCAGGACGGGAGAGCTGCCACTTGTAGGTGGTGTGTGTCGCTTGACGGGCTCTGTTGAAAGCTCATTAGCGATCCTCAACTCCTTGTGGTGCCTTGTCAAAAGCGAAAAGGTTATGGCTCCCAAATTGCACTGCAAATTTCAAAAAAAGAGTGCTTCTTTTTTTGTTTTTGCCACAGAAGAAAAATGCAAAGGGTATCCACTAGCGATCGCTCTAGAGTACACAGAAGGCAGTATTACAAGATACTAAGAGCAGCCAGTGTGGGTCGACGGCATTACAGACAGAGGGACCTGATCTAAGTAGATATGGATCTAAATTCTGACACTGCACTGAAATTGGTCTCAATGGTAATGAAAAGAACAGACATCTAGTTTAATTCTGCAAACAGAAGCCCTATTGAGTAGAGCTGCAACAGTTGATTGCCGGGGCTTTCGTTTTGCAAGCCCTGTGATATTAGATATTATTAGATATTATAACGAATATATTATAACAGCCAGATCCAGAACTTACGTCAATTCCTGGTTCACCGGGGGTGCCATCTGTACCAGGCTCGCCTGGCTCACCTTTTGCACCCTGAAATAATAATATTAATGTAACAAAACAACATACAGCAGTTGGACAGAAAAAATATATATTGAAAACACCAGCAACATGCAGCACAAACCTATGTTTCAAAGGGCTGTCCTTCGCATGGATGCCTAATTTGTTAGATAAACAGCATCTCAGTTGTTCGTTTCAGTCATGATGGCCAAGATAGCATTTCTAACAGATTCTGATAGAGGGCTGATAGTAGGTGCTTGGTTGGCAGGTGCTTCTATGTCCAAGACTCTGTTCCCCATTCTCACTTAGACATGGTCATGTATCCCCTCCAGAGAAACCCTGTGGGTTCAGTATGTTGAATACTTTCTGTCCTGGCTGTCCATGGTGGTGGCCCTACTTCACCCTATTGACAGTGTTATGGCAGGTGTTTCTATTTTTTTTGTCCCTGTATAATATTAATGTTTGAAATGCATTTATACTTACAGCAGGGCCTGGCAGTCCAGGGGGCCCTTTGTCACCCTGTGAAGACAGAAAGCAATATTCAACTTACTAGCTTGTTTTAGTCAAGTCAGATTATCGCTGGTTATTGCAATCATTTGCATACTTTAGTTGTAAAACCAGTCCTGTAGAGGAATGGAAATAAGACTCCCATTGCAGAGCAGTTTCACCCATTCCAGGTTTTATTATAGGCTTGCTTAACCACAGTGTATAGGTAACAAGCTCAGGTGTGTCTTATTAAACCGATAGTAAAACCAGGACTGGATCGAAGTGCTATGCAATGGAAGTCTTATTTCCATCCCTGCTGTTGTTATTGGCGTTGGTACTCTTCTTCCAACAACATGCTAAGTGCGCCCACAGGTTTGCCAGAAGCGGTTCTGGATAATATTGTAATGCAATGTGTGATTGGCCATTTCATATTTATAATTAGAATTTCTTCTTTAGCAATCATTACATCTTTCAGTAGTTCGATGTGCGTTAGCAAGACACTTACTAAGCTTGATTTTCAACTGAAAAAGTTGCTCGCAGTTATAATTAAGACTTTTATAATTTTGCAATTGTCAGCTGTCAGTCTTCCTTAGGAATGAACTACCATACATATCAAATTGAGCAAAAAAAAGTAAGAAAATCCCAGCCGTTTATTATGTTTTTTTACCTGCCTTATTTTATTATTATTATTATTATTATTATTATTATTATTATTATGAGTAGTAGTAGTAGTTGTAGTAGTGTTCAAAGTTTTTTTTTTGTATGGAAATAGAAGATATTATTTTAAACTAGAATGCAAAATCAGGTTTAAGAACCCCCAAAGTGCTTCTTTTCATGACATCACTTCCACCAGCCAATCATGACATCACAAAGTATCACCTTTCCACCTGGCAGCCATGTTAATCCCCCGGTCGGTGACCTATTGAACTATGAACCACACTACATTACTAGAAGAATCCCAAACACCAATGGGAAGTAACACTGTCAGCGTTTCCCCCCTATTCACCATGACAAGGCGCAAAAATATGGATTATTATTCAGGAGTCACAAGGACTTTTTTTACAGAAGTGAAATGTTTAGCTGAAAACAAGTTTCTCTGTTCTTAATGTAATATGTAGCATATTTGCAGGTGGGTTTCGTGTACCACTGTAGGTGATATATACAGTAAGCACTGTGACGTTGTGTAATGTAGTTCAATACCTACGATACTCAAACACACTTGCAAGACATTCTACACATCATGGAAATTCATCTCCCTTTCTTAGAATTAAAAGACAAAAACTACCACAAAGTTCAACCCTCTAACAATCATGTCTAATTGCATTTGCTTTTATTACTTTTTAATTAGTGATCCTATCCAAATGCCTCATGGCAATTATAGAAATTATTTTTGATGTTTGCTTTAGACTCACAGTTAGCCACGGTGGCTCGTACACTCTACTGGTGTCCTTGCGGATTATAGAAAAATCCTTTAATCTACTTTTTTGTGTGTGTGTTTTCTAAGCCTCCGCTGCTTCTTAATTGGGTTCTTTAAACATGATCCTGCCCCAGCCGGCTCGGATTTACATTCCTGTGCAGGGCAGCCTTCAGATAAAAATGTTAATCAGCTACTTCAAAAACTAACAGCCGGGCTTATGATTAGAAAGGGAAGTCAAAGAGCAAAAATGATTTTTTTTTTAATTAATTTTTTTTAATGGTACTGTCATGTTTAAGACATTCTAGATGTTTTATGGTGCAGTTGCCCATGCCCATCATGTTTCATACTAACAGTTCCGTTATTGTGATGTCACACCTTGGGTGACGCCACACCTTCTAATTCTAAACCTCACCCATTAACAGACTTACAGCTAACAGAAAAATTTGGGTAAATCTTACTTTCACATTAGCTCACATAATGGAACGTAGTTACATTGAAAGCAGGAGTGTCATAAGAAAAGAAAAGCAGTGATTGGTTCCTGAGAAGGAGCTGCAATGCCTTCTGGGAGTTAGCGGGAGGAGAGGGTTGCTCTGCAGCATTGGAATAAAAAGTTGAGCTAAGCAATGATTAGGGCAGTAGTGAAAATGGTACTGGAAATAGCAAAGGGGAAGAGAGTTCGGGTCATAGTTTTAATTTTCCTCTTTCTGGAGCATGATGGATTTTCTCAGGAAAGGTAGGTGTGACAACAATCCATTTCCTGTTTGGAAATCCACCCACCCAAACCCATGTCCAAAATTAAAAATGAACTATACGCAGTGTAAATCATTTAAAGACATTTAGATCTGCCATTGATCTGTTTGGATCAACTGAACAGACCTCATGCCACAGTATGCTGTACTATAGCACCTGTTCATTTTATAGATGCATAAGAAACAGTATGCCACCAACATCCACAAGGCAAGATGGAGAACAGTACCTCATAACAAACCTGATAGTTGAATCAAAGCTAGACAAGCACTCTCCAAGTTAAAGTCATCTTAAAATAGGAATTTGGTGAATAGCTCCTTTAAATCTAGTGTTAAGTTTCAGGAAGAAGAGAAATATTCACATTGTGATGCTGTGGGCCTTGGAATTCTGAATGCTTCACGAACAAATATGATCAATTTTACAAGAATAATAACACAAAAATAAATACTCTCCAGCAACCGCATGGTTAAAATCAGCTCTGGTGGACTTCAAACAGAGCTTTTTTTGTTTGGGTGTGTTTTCTCAGGCTGCTCCCCCTGCTGGTAGCAGGATGAAGCTGCAGCTGTGAGCTGGAAAGGAGTCTGCTTGGACAATGCCCCTCTTTGTCCAGCAATGAGAAGCACTTCCCAGATTCCTGAGTAAACTGACTGCTGCTGATACTCACGTCAATGCCATCGGATCCTGGGGTCCCTGACGGACCTGGGGGGCCCTGTGGACCTTGTTCACCCGGCGGACCCCTCTGAAAGAACCAAGGGAAAATAGTGAGATCCCATGTATTTTAATCTTTATTTTGTTTAGATCCATTCCTAAAGGTGTATTAAATAAATATGTATTAAACAAAAAAGGAATGAAAACTGATGCAAAATATTATATTATATAATATACGTCCAATTACATATTTATAATAAAAACTACTAGTAAAAACTACACATGTAGTATTTTAATGTTGGCAACCTTTTGCTTCAGTGCAAAATGTGTCCTCCTTTTTAAATGAATTTTAAAACAAATCTCAAATAGTACAAAATTATTCAGATGGTTAAATTATATGGGTGACCTCTGAATGTCTAAATCTAGAAGCTGTAGTAATTCACTTAAGAAGAGTAATTTTCTCTGCCTAATAAATGCGCTGCATACTTGATAAGCAGGTTTGACCTCAGCATTAGTGTTAAAATTAGAAACTGTAACGCTTATTCAAAATAAATTCCCTTTGTGCACGCCGCTGATTAATTATTTCAACGAACAAGCCGGGCCACTGAGCAATTAACAAAATCATTAGTAGTGTAAACTAGGGAACAGATTACAAATCCGCATGGAAACATTCCCTTCAATGCACAGGATTGTACACATGTATCAGAACGGTGTTTCATTTGTGTACTGCATCCTCAAAAGGAGACCAATTGAAATATTTCTGGTTGCCCTATGGTCGAGCCTGCTTAATGCATTCATATTGAGGGCATTCTTGTTAATACGAAAACGCACAAGAATTAAACTGAATAGAAATAAACAGCTCATGATCTATTTTGAAAAAAAGATCATTTATAGTTATTAATACAGAATAGATCCACAGGGGCGCAGTCTCTTGTTGCTCTGGATGTGCACTTTTTAATTAGGGGAGTAATAAAGAATTGACAGAGCTAGGCACACGATTATTCAGCCAGGCCATAACATATATGCCTTTTTGTATTGCTTTGGAAAAGGGAAAATTAGCATTTGGGAGTGTGCAAACATCAGCATCTATTTACACACCTGGTATGGGAAATTGGTAGCGGAACATAAACAGCACTTGTTAATTCCTTAAGTAGACCCAGTCTTAATTAACAAGCTGCACGAAAAAGTCCTCTAAAATGCTGTGCTGCTGTGTGGTGCTAACTAGTCTAAAGGAATTCCTAACACAGATGAGCAGTGAAAAGTAGAGGTGGTGTTCTAGTAAATAGTGAATAGAGTGCCTTGTATTTCACAGCCTGCTCCCAAATATCTCTTCTTTCAGGCTGCCCAGGTTAAACCTGATCCCTAAATAGTCCTCAGTAACTGCTTTCTTGTCATTTTTTTTTTAAAAAAAGGAAGCAATGTTATTGCATAGAAGACACTTAAAAAAAATTCCCATCAAATCTTTTTTCAGTACCAATGAAATAATTTTTTCTCAATGTATTCCAAATAAATACACATATACGCATTCTACTGTTGAGTTAATCTGATACTTGCACGAATATTAATTGTTATTTGTATATTGATCACACAAAAAAATCATTAAGAACAATAGCACTACCAATTCCAATACCACCACCATTCAGTAAAAGAACACGTTTGCAGTCCATGTGTCTGGAGATTAGCGATGCACCAAAACAGTCAGAAGTTTTTGAGGTGTTTTTTTTTTCCCCAGTTGTTTTCACCTGCCTCTTTAGCTATACAGACATCATTACAAGTACATAAACATATAGAAGAACTTACAACTTGTCCCAGAGATAGACAGACCACTTGCAGGAGCACCGCGAGCTTGAGGATTCCAAAGGAGCTAGCCATGGTAAGGGCTTCTGACTAGCAAGGCACCCAGTGACTCCTCTATGCCTGGCTGGAGAGCAGTATGCAATTCCAGTGAAAACAGCAGCCAGCCCCTGAGTACACACAGAGCTACGAGACCCCCAAATCCGACACTCACACAGACCTCTGGAGCACTGATTCTCACTGGAGGCTGGGATAAGGTAGGGTAGCTCATGAATATGCAGGAGCCTAGGGTTGTGTGGGCTCCCATTGGTCGAAGCTGCATTCTTTCCTCGAAGGTCTCATTAGTGTACAGCATGGCCAGGTGAACTACAGTGCTGTACTGTGTTGTATTGTTGCTTATGCTGTACTTGCAGCATGCTGTATCATGCATAAGTATGGTTTTACTTTACTACAGCTTTGCCACCTTTTGTGTCAAATTAAAATAAATACTTTATTTTTTTTATTGCACCGTTCTTAAAACACTTACAGTACATGAATACCAAAGGACCAACTGATTAAAATGAATTGGTGAATTCTACAGTTTATTGCATTCTTTCAGTTTATTTCAGCCAGACGTATCAGAAGGTAAATCGTACAGGTTCTTTACGTTCTCCAGTTGTTAGTTGATAGCTGTAGGGATGCAATCTTCTTCCTACCCAATGTCTCTCAAATTCACTGCAATAGCAGCCAGTTCATTTGGTATTTAGCTAAACACGTGTTAATGTATAGAATAGAAATGGCTCATATTGTATCTGAAAAAATAGCCTTCAATGAAGAATGTAATGTGGGTATTTGGAACTAATAAATGGTAAACATTGTTACAATTTGAAACATGGTCTGGTCTCATCCTTACAGCGTAACAAAGTAGTTAATTCTATGTTGACCTTAATTCATAAACCTTATAAATGTTTACTGGGATACAAACAAACAAAAAATACTTTTGCCATCCAGGCTTCCTCTGAGGATAAGCAACTGAAAGGTGGATAACATGTTGTCATGTAGCTTGTAAAATAGCGGTTTGCCAAGTGTGAAATTATGAAGTGATGTCAATGATTAAGCAAGACAGAAAACAGTTGCACCACTTCCTCTCGCATGACTGTGGCAGCCTCAGTAGATTAACATCTGATGTCAAATGTTGTTATTATTATTTATTTCTTAGCAGACGCCCTTATCCAGGGCGACTTACAGTCGTAAACAAATACATTTCAAATGTTTCCTAAGAACAAAAAAAATAATAATAATAAAATAACACACCGCTTAGTAAGGAGTTGTCCCTCCTTTAGAGGAATTTCTCATGCACAGCTGAACTGTGTGTCAATCGCCACTGCCCACAAACATTGTGCAGACATTTCAAAGGAGATGACACCAGCATGTGATCAAACAATGCCTTTTAAAACATTACTCCAGGAAGTACAGTACTACCTGGGCTTGATATTTTGAATATTGGGTCATGAAACCCAGTCTGAAGGCAAAAAACTAAGTTACATTTGTTTCCTATAGTCTTTTATAATATAGACAAAATAATCCAATCACAATCTGTTTAATATTAAGAAAATTCAGTGGTATTTGTTTTTAAGATTTTCCACAGCCAGATGTCTAGTAGTCCTTATCTCTCATCCCTATAGCCAGTCAGAATAGGACACAGCTGGTATTTTAGAGCATTTTACAGCACTGGGGAATAACCCTGGATTGCATCAGCTACCTATCATTATTTCGAGGGAGAATCCTAGGATAACCACAGTAAGTGACTGATGCAATTGATCGATTTTAACCCTTTACTTAGAAGCCAATGTTGACAAAAATAAGTATATCTTTTTTTATTTGTTTTAAAAAGTTTTCATGATAATATTAGGCCTACTGTTTTTTAACATGACATATTGGTCCTGTGAGTTTAGTATTGAAAGGTATTAGATAGATAGATAGATATAGATAAATAAATAAATAAATAAATAAACAAACAAACATGTTTCTCAATATTCTAACTACAGATTGTCCTATGGAAGCCAGCAGTTTATAATATATATCTCAATCCGCGATTCTCAACTCCAGAAGTGTGCAATCTCTGAAAAGGGAACCCACGACACCACAAGTAAACAAACGCCACAAGCGGATCCGGAACTCTGTTACCCCATTGAAATCAGCTTCCTCTGCCAGTAATTGTCGCGTAATCGGGTGAATATAGGACTACCCTTCACCCTTAACCTAACCTTAGAAAAAAAAACTGTTCACTTCGGTATTTGGCCAAAACAAACCTTGTCAAAAGTGCGTTAGACGAATCGCCAGACCACCTGATTGCATGCAGTAATATATATAACAGGGGAAACGGATTTCCATGAGGCACTGAATTCTAGGTAACACCGGCCGGTCATTTTTCATTATAAATCCGGAATTCAAACACAACCGTTGCACTGACTAATAAATAAACAAGTACACCGGGTCCATTCGTTTAACGAGCTCTGTTCGTCGTAATCCTTGGAAGACAATATTCTAAATGCCTCCTCGCTTGCCTTCTTTCTTCCACAAGTTAACATATTAAACCTGTTTCACAGAGACACGGGTGGAGCTCGTTATAATTCAACACACAGATATAGACAGTACATAATTTATCGTCGTAATAAAATAATAATAATGTACTAAATTAAGCCTACATTTATTTTTTCCCAGTTGATGTATTTTTTTATATACCAACACTAACCTCAAAAAAGAATTGTTTTGCTAATACCGTTTGTTCGTACATAGAAATATACCTGTAAACTCACAACCCTGCAAATTCACGCTTTTCAGTCATGTTCAATTTAACCCACTTTCACAGATTGGCCGCCGCAGTGACAGGGTAGTACGGAAGCCTTAGAGGAACACATGTTTATCAGGAAGCAACGAAAAGAGAAGGAAGGCGAAGCTGCACGATTGAAAAGAAGAAGAAAAAAATGAACGGAAACAGGAAGAAGCGGTTGAAGTACTGTATTCAGATTAGACGTGCACTCGGCAGCCAGTATGATAGCAGAGAGTAGGTTACTTAACCGGGCGGATACACAATAGTGCAAATAATAACCATCAATTAAAACAAAAAACGTGTTGGAAATAAAATGTTCTTTAAAAGCCAGTAATCACGACCTGTATATGGAAATTGAGATCATACTTTTAACCGGTAATCTTCTTAGTCTGAGTGGAGCGATTTGTTAAAAAAAAGAGGAAGGAAGACATTTCATACTGTGTGGGGGCGAAGTTTAATTCGAAATAAACACGTTTGAAGGGTAAAAGCCTGGGAGCCAGCTAATTTACTGATAAAGGCAATGACAGGTAAAACTGTGAAGGATGTTGACAGGTACCAGGCGATGCTCATGACTCTGCTACAGGAGGAGGCAAATAAATTCTGCGCCGACTGCCGGGCGAAAGGTAGGACTATTGCTGCAAATGAGCAAATAGTATACTGTGACTAGCTCGTAGTTTTTGCTTTTTTTCCCATCAAAGACGAGACTTGAAATGAAGGTTGCATAAGCTAATCATCGTAGTCTGTTACAGATGTGCCTGTTTTAGGACACCGATGTTCCCCTTCTAAACCCACGTTTTTTATATAGTGTCGGAAGGTGTTTTTTTTTTTCTTTTCAACCAAAGACAACAATGTCAAGTTCAGGCATCGACTCAGACACACCACTGAGTGTAAAGCAGAGAAAATGATAAAGCCAGTCTCTGTTTAACTCGAGGCCAGGGGATCCACTACAATGTAATGCGCTACTAGACTGCAGTGCGTGGTTCTTGTAATTCAAACTAAACCCGACCAACTTCGTGTTTATGTTTATCAGTCCAGAGTTTACAGTAAATATAGATTGTGTCCGTGTTCACACTGGAATCATCTAGGTTTTCTTAGCTTGGTTAGCATGCCGATTTTGCTGCAGTACTGCTGTGCTGGACCTGTAGAGGTTGCATGTATTCATGGTCTAAATGTATTATTTTTCCCATGCCAGGTTCTGCATTCAGTGATAAAGTCAACAATGAGGGGACTTTGCATGACAGGTGTCTGGAGGGAAGTGTCCCGAGGCAGTAGTTTACATCTGTACTCTACAAAACTAAATGAAACTCTTTGCAAATTGCATTGTGAAGTACAGTACAGGCGAACGACTCCTAATAGCTAAGTGACTCCTGTAATCAGGGATGGAAATAAGGCTCCTATTGTATAGCAGTTGTTTCACCCATTACAGATTTTACTACCAACTTGATTTGTCACAGTGCATAGGTACTGTAACAAGCTCAGGTGAGTCTTATTAAACTCACAGTAAAACCAGGAATGGATGAAACTGCAGTGCAGATTTGGGGGGTGTAAACAAACCAGATTGCCAACCATGTCTGCTTTGTGATAAAGTGCACGCAGCAGAAAGCTACTACACTCATAATAAGTGACATTATTAAAATTGTTTTCGGTAAACAAAGGGGCTAGATAAAGAGCACGGTTAGGTAGGGTTGGTTCACTTTTCGAGACCACACATGGAAATGTACTGTGGTAAGATGCCTGGGTACTGGATTTTTCAGTGTAAAATGTCCTTTTTGTCGCCAGCGTTTTCAGACGACCTTCTCTGTCTGTTTCCTCATTGTGATGGAACCTGTTTGGACACACCTGCATTGTGAAAGTTGTGTTCGTCATTCCACAGGCTCTGAAATATATTGGCAGACCTTTGTTACTCTGGCCTGTGTGTGTGCGTCACATTGCAGTTCTAGTTATTTATAGAGAGCCATCGATCCAGTTGTAATGGAACCTGGTTCCAATAGCACAAGCTATTCAGGGTGTTTAGGTAACTGTGACCTTTAGAACTAAGTTTTCTAAAACAATTTTTTTCCAATAAGAAGCACTCAGAAGGGGACAGTAAATAATGTTAAAGTTGTCCTCAACATGTGGACTAAAATATAAATTATAAAATGACTTTCCATAGCAGCAGCTCTGGCTGTGCAAAAAAAATCAGGCCTGGAAATAAGACTCTTACTGCATAGCAGTTTCACCCATTCCAGGTTTTAATATGTACTTGATTAGCCACAGTGTATCTATAACAAGCTCTGGCGTGTCTTATTAAACTCCAAGTTAAAACAGGAATGGATCAAATGGCTATGCAATGGGAGTCCTATTCCCATCTCTGAAACTGATTCTAAACAGTAGTCTACTGTAGAGTATGGTAAGCAACGTTGTGATGTCTGCCAGCACTGTTATCTTTGCTTAAACAAAGCCTGACGTTTGAATGGTTGATGACCATGTGTCGCTCTTCCACACAGATGGGTTTGAGCTTGTTGGTACAGTATCTTCATGTTGCGGTCTGATAAGCTTGCTCTCCTATCTTGTGTGAGCCTGCACTCCAGGGGTGGGCTTTAGTGGCAGGCCTGTGTGTGAAATTAAATTAGTATTGCTCTCGAGCTTGTAAAAGTCTTAACCCAGTAACAGACGGAACAGTGTTTACAAGCACATTAAAAAGAAATGAACACAATCCTTACAGTACAGCTTTATGTTGAGCAAGCACAGTACGGTGAAGCAGAATTATATCTATTTAACCACGGCAACTGACTGTAGCCGAAGAATGATGTCGGTCTGTTTTTTAATTTCGTTTTCATTCCATTCAGATTGGCCTGTAGGGGAGTCCTGTTTTAAGATAGTTAGGGGACAGATTGGTTTGGGTGTGTTGCCTTGTCTATACTGTGTTCCAGAAAGGGAAGTTTGTATTCTTTGTAGATTAGTTGTCAGTTTTGCAATCAGGAGACTTGAGCAACAAAAAGCCAGATCATCTCTTCATAGTCACAGAAATCCAAACAGACCTCTGCCCTGTACGGTGTGAAGAAGCGAGGGAATGGGTCTAGTCGTACTGCACCACATACTGTACTGTGTGAACCCTGAGCCCAACCATTGACCTATCAACCCCAAAACTGAGAGGTGCTAGACGGGTTAAGACCACAACACTATATGTCACATACTGAACCGTCTGCCCATATGCCAGATTTTCTGTATTATTCAATGAATGTCTCGCACTAAGCTGTGCATTCTCTAAGCAGACTGGTAAGTTTACATTCCCAACAGGTACTGTAGCTTTAACTGTACGGGAAACAAGCACCCACCCATTCAGCCAAAGATGAAGCAATATTCTGTATATATACAGCACTGCATCTCTTTAAGTGCCACGTTCTCCACCTGTGCCCTCAACCTCTGCCTCCTGCAGCTCTGCTTAGTTTAAAGCTCTAACACCATGATGGGATTATTAAGAGCCAGTTCACTTTTACAAAGCTTCACTCCAGCCGCAGGGCTCCTGCCAGCTGAGTTTGGTCCAGGCGTTACCCAGCGAGGGCAGTCATTGTTTGTACTTGCGATTGTTTCCTTTCTGAAGGGATAATTCATCAAAACCAGCCCATCTCTTTGTCCAAAAACAGATATTTCTTTCACTGCACGATTGCTCTATTTGATTCAGCAGGGAGTCGTCGCAACCTTCTCCAGTATGCTTGATATTTGGAGTCTCCACAATGGGGTAGCCCACATCATCCGAAATTCTAAGGGCTATACAAGTAACCTTAGTGGAGCTTAGCAGAGCTTGGGCTGCTTTCTTGTCTACTGTCTTCATTTTTGTTATTAATAATTAGTCGTGTGTCTCTTATAACAGAAATTAACGCCTAAACAGTCAGAGACACCCTATACGTAACATATTAACTTCTAGTATTAAGGATAGTAGCTCATATAGCATACAGCCCTAATTTCCCATCAGTACTGGAAGAACATTAATTTGAAGGTTAGTCTATGCATAATTATACGGTATCATATTGTGATTATATCTTGATTATATCCTGATCTTTCCAGCTGTGATCTGCAGGGCATTCCTGTTGGTATGTAAAGGATGTGCCTTCATTAGCTGCAATGCTTTGTGTTTTGCTTGCTGATGTAGTTTCTTCTCTCCTGCGGTTATCCAGTCATGATTTATTTATTTATTTTTAATCATCAGAGACCAGTGATAATTTAACATCAGTGGGAGATAATTCAAAAGCCTTCAAGCGAACGGTGACAAAGCGAACAGATGATTCTGTTCTGTTTAAGCATCAGTCCTGTATGGTACCGTTTGATCTCCCAGTACAGTATGCATTGCTCCCTCATTGTAATGTGCAGTAGTGTGGAGTCACAGTAGTTAATTGACTGCTCTGTATGGAGAAGAATATGCAACTATTTGTCCCAGTACTAATTTGAATAGTAATAATATATCTACATCACATAATTCACATTGATACAGTATTTGTAACTCTACGACATATGGAAGCAATACAGGGAAGTCAATAAGACTGCATAGCCGTTTCACCCTTTCCAGTTTGCCACTGTGAACAATCAGCTACAGCACATTAAGTGATACGATAATGCCGTGACAATACAAGATATGCACCATCTAATGGTGGTTGTGTGTCATGACCGGTGTGCTGTAGTCACTGTGAGTCACAGAGCATTTCCTGGAGGCTGAGGTTTTTCAAGAGGTGAGGCAATGCGTTGATGGTCATGTTTCGCATTTGAGCACAAAGAATTCAACAGCTGAAAGCAACTAATAATATATAAGCACAAGCACCCAGTGTGGGTTAAGCATCGGTGTGTTTGCTTGTTTTTATCTGTAGGTCCAAGATGGGCGTCGTGGAACCTTGGTATCTTCATCTGCATTCGCTGTGCTGGGATCCATCGGAACCTGGGAGTTCACATCTCCAGAGTCAAGTCTGTCAATCTGGACCAATGGACGCAAGAACAGATACAGGTGTGGTGGCTTAATACTGTTATGTTGGGTTCCCTGAGTGGCTCACAGTGTGGTTTGCAGGGTGAAACTGCTGTAACACTGCCTGGTCTGCTGAAGCAGCAACAGTTCAACAGAAATAAAGAGTCCTCAAGGGGACTGAGAAGGGCCGGTACATTTGTGGCAGCTTATTTAATTTAATTATAGAAAGCCTGAACTAGCTGATGGAGGTAATATCTTAATATTCACTATGTTGGGTCCCCTGAGTGGTTCGCTATGGGGAGTTTCACTGAGAGCGTTGCAATTTCTGTGGCTTTCCCACTGGTTAGGAAAATGATATGTATATAATGTTTATATACCTTTTTTTTGTGTGTGATCTTGTTGCTTTGCAGTGCATCCAGGAAATGGGCAACGCCAAAGCGAAGCGGCTTTACGAGGGTTACATCCCACAGAACTTCCGATGGCCGCAGGCAGACCAGTATCCTTCACAAACTGGTACCACTGGGGGTGTGGGTGCCTCTTTCCAGCTCACATTCTTGTAGGTTTAAGTATTCCGGGCTCAGTGTTCTAACAATGGAACCTGAGAAACACGGTGTTCTAGCAATGGAACCTGAGAAACACGGTGTTCTAGCAATGGAACCTGAGAAACACGGTGTTCTAGCAATGGAACCTGAGAAACTCGGTGTTCTAGCAATGGAACCTGAGAAACACAGTGTTCTAGCAATGGAACCTGAGAAACTCGGCGTTCTAGCAGTGGAACCTCTTATTGCGTACTGATTGTAACGCAGTGGTTTGTATTGTATCCAATACCAATTAATCAGCCTTAATTAAAGCCGTGCAGATCTGTGGAGGTTTTCATACGGGACAAGTATGAAAAAAAGAAATACATGGATAAGAGTATCGACATCGCTGCCTTCAGGGTGAGCTCCCCTTGGTTGTACTTCCTCCTTATAGTTTATTATTTATGTTTTAAGTTCCACAATGAAGTCTGTAACAGGACATGTACTGACTGCAAGCGTATGCTACTGTACAGTAAGTAGCAACTGTAGATAGCTGTACAGTATGCATCAAACAGCAACGTTTCCGTCCTAGCTGTAGTTTGATGGTCATGTTAATGTATTCTTGTTTCTTGGGAAGGCGCTTGCAGTGCGGATAAGTTTGATGGTACACGCAAGCAGTTTATTCATTTATTCATTAAGCCCCCCTCGAGAGAAAGCAGCTGAATGGTAGCTGGCTGTGCCTATTCTGAGGCTGTTATGTTATTGCAGAGAGAAAAGGACGAGGCTTGGAAGAAAGGCAGCGAGCCTGTCAAAGAGAAGAAGATGGAGCCAATTATTTTCGAGAAAGTGAAACTGGTGGGTTTTCTTTCAACGCTGGCGTCTGAGTCTGGGTGTGTTGCTATGGAAGCTAATGGACGTGTTTGTAAAGAGTCCTTTGTATCAACACACTCTGTGTCCAAGATATTAGTGCTGAGCGTGGAGTTTGCTGTACGTTCTCCAATCTTAAACAATTCAGATTGATATTCCCATATTTTTTTAGAATTTGCTGAAAATGGAACTGTATAACTCTTGGGGAAATGTAACGTATATAACTGGTCATTTTTGCCTCTGAACATGTTTACTTTGTTTAATCTTAAAACTGCTTATTTTCCATCAAACAATCCTGTTTTAATTTTCCTCCTGCTCTCGATACCTTTCGTGTTATTTTCACTGCTCCCACCTCCCAACCCCATCAGTGTGGCGTCTCAGAAACAGCTGTACAGGAACATGCTTTGCTTTGAAGGCTTCAGAACCGTTACAGACAACTCTAATGTGCTTTTATATCACTGCTGTGGGAAATGGATGTTACTTCTTATACACCTTCAACGTTAGATTAAGCCCTTCAGCAAGTGCCTGTGACTTCATGTATCTTTTTCATCTCCAGAAGAGAGACGAATCCCAGCAGTTTAAGACCAGCCCGACCAAAGCAGCAGAACCCGTCATTGATCTCTTGGGCATGGGTAACTATTGATACCTTCCCTTTGCTTTTTGATCTTATTAATGAATTTAATGCTAATGAAAGGTAAAGGACAATTAGTCAGGCATTCTGAGAGCCCCCGCCCCCCCACATAGCTCTATCCTGACCTGAACCCCCCACCCTGAACCCCCCCCGCTGCACCTCTCTGTCACACAGAGACTGCCGTCTGAACCCCCCCACGCCCCGCTGCACCTCTCTGTCACACAGAGACTGCCGTCCATGCTGTACTGTGTGCTGATTAAGATATATATTTTTTTCTGTGTTGGTTAAGTTCTTCATCTATCTGTGTTTTATAGTGATATGGAGAGAGTGTTTTCCTTCAGTCACTCTTTGTTTTTGTTTTTCCTATCCGGATTGACTCCTCTCTTCCTCCCTTCAGATGCCCCTGCTTCTGGCAGTCACATTCCCAAGGGAAAGTCGAGCACTGAACTGAGCAATAACTTGGACTTCTTTGGATCCATGGCAGCTCCCTGCTTGGACAGCAGCAGGGTGAGAAATAAAACCCTGGACCAGAGAGAACTCCCACACTGTAAAACTTAGCTGGGAACACATGCAGTGGTGTCACTGGGGCGTTTTATGGGGTGCTTAGACGCCCTGACAGGGGGGAGGAGTCTATTCAATTGATATGTATGTCGATAGATTTATGCTCGGATATCTTTTAAATGCAGCCGTTTTTTATGTAATTTTAACAGAAATCCACTTAGTCAAAAGCAATGTTATAGATTTTTACATTTGGCCACTGTGCTAACTCAATTCTCACAGTGAATAATTATCCCGACCTTGTTTAGTGTGAATTGATGCATCAGTGACCGTACTTTCTAACCCTGTCTTAGTCATCGCCCGCAAGTTCCATGCCTTCCAGGAGCAACGCCAGCTCCGTGGCTGAAAACCTCCACCTGTTCTCTGAGCAGGGGGCTAAACCAGAGGATTCTGGGAAGAAACAGCTGTCAAAGGACTCCATCCTGTCGCTGTATGGCTCCCAGACTGCGCAGATGCAGCAGATACAACAGATCCCAGCTCAAGGTCAGCCATTCACTGCGAGGCCCACAGACCGAGCATTTGGATTGCAGTGTGTTACTGTGTCTGTAGCTGAGTGTGACCGTGACCGTGACTGTGTCTGAGTGTGTGGCCCTGTTTCTAACAGGTTTTACCAGCTCAAGGATGCTTAAATGACTGGCCCTAAAGAGACACAGTCAGAGACTGGATGCACATCCGGGATCTCCTTCCTCTAACCACAGTGCCAAACTGCCCCCCATATATCAATATCTTGCAGTTATTAGTAATTGGTACAGTCTTTGTGCATAAGAGTGTGGAAACGAGGTATTTTATTACAGTCATTATCTGGAATGTAATAATGTGTAAGTTACTGGGAGCTATTAAGATCAACCCTTTAGGCACTTAAAAATAACTGTACTGCTCCTGGAAATCTGCCTTTACTTCATGGCAGGTGTTTACACAGCAGTAAGCGTGCAGTGTAAGCTGATTTATTTCATTTCCAATATTCCTTCCCTGCAAAACGTGACGAAGGACTTCATACCGTGACTTTTCTGATCTGTTACAAACGCTCCCCGACTCCTCGTCCTGCTTCACGGTGGTTAGCGGTCTGCTCTGCCTTGTGTCTCCCCAGGTGGCATGTACATGGCCCCGGCTCAGTTGGGCTACCATGCGGGATACCCTCAGTACCCCGCCCTGCCCACGGCGGCCACCATGATTGGGGGGATGATGGCACCGCCGGTGGGCATGATGGGGCAGCCGGCCGCTCCGGGCATGGTGGCACAGATGGGGATGCCAGGAGGCGGGTTCATGGGCGGCATGCAGGCTGCCGTCATGGGCGTCCCCAGCGGCATGATGGGACAGCAGCACGCTATGGTGGGAGGACTGGCGGCCGTTCCACAGCCTGTCTACGGGGTGCAGCAGGCACAGCAGCTCCAGTGGAACATCACGCAGGTGGGCACAGCAAACAGGGAGGTCATAGTCCACCGAAATGAGCTGCTTCATCAGAAAGAAAGCAGACCTTTATAGTCAAGCTTGTTTGCGTTCACCGAAGGGATGTTTTAGAAGTAGGAGGACAATAAGCTTGCCTGCCTCTGTATATGTAGCGATCACAACTACTTCCAGCAGCAGTTGTGTGTAAAGGATCTCTTTGAAGGAGGATTTATTTTCAAAATGTAAGTTTATTTAAAAATAGAGAACTGATATTTCCTATGTGGGATTTTAACCCTTTGCTGCCCAGTATCCAATATATTTGACATTGATAAATTTGGCATTAATTAGGCATGGGAACATGTCCTCAGCAGTAAAGGGTTGCTATTTAAAGACTTCTTTGTATGGGGTACTATATTTTTAATAAGGGTTTCACATGACAAGTTTTTTTTTTATGTGATGAAATCAAGTAGGAGGGTTGGGTTACCAAGGGAATAGTTCTACACAGCAGAGCCACGGGCAAATCAAAGCAAAGCAAGCACTGCTGCAGTGTAATCTCATTTATGAATTAAAATACAAATATAGATTTAACTGGGAGTTTAAATTGTTGTAGATAACAGGATGAAAGGCTTCTTTTTTAATTCTGTTCTGTCCTCAAGTTTAATAAAGTCCCCCCCCCCCCATTTTTTCTTTTTAAGATGACACAGCATATGGCGGGGGTTAACTTTTACGGCGCCAACGGGATGATGGGATACGGGCAATACGGGCAGCCCATGGGCGGAGGGACAGCGCAGGGGAGCAGCCAGTCTCTCGGCACGCACGTGTGGAAATGATGAACACACAAGACCCCGCCCGCGACAGAAGAGAGAGAGAGAGGGAGGGGTGCAAATCTTTATTACTTACGCTTCGTCAGATTATCCGGGGAGGGGAGCGGAAAGGGAGGGGGGTGGGAGGTGCAGCTCAGCCACTTTTTCATACAACAGAATCCATTCTTGCCTTTCGAGATCGTGTCGATCCACAGTGAGAACCTCTTTAAGAAGAACCTCTTTAAGAGGAACTGGAGCCTGCCAAGCCCACACACCCCAACATGCCGGAAAATATGATGCTTTTTATAGTGGAAGTATCACAAGCTCAGACCACTAAATCAAACGGACATTAGAGTGGAGTCATTATGGTTTGTTTTATTTAGAATAGTTGAAATCCGCTTTGCTTTCAGTAGGATGCGATTACATATCAAGGGCAGGGTATAGCTAATACAGCACTTCTTAATTGTGTTGGCTCCAAAGTACAGATTGTTCTAATTGTATTTTATTTTTATTGCTTAAGTGGGTTTTTTTAAAACTTTTTTTCATCTGCCAGTAGAACAACTATGTTGTTAAAAGTAAAAATGTACATTGAATATAGTATTGCAGTATGGTTTTGGGAGACAAATTAATAAAGAGTTACTAATGTAGGAAATATAATTAGCAGCAGTAGCTGTAACATAATATTTGATATTGTTAACTTATATAAAAAACAACATCTTGCTTTAGGTTTAGGTCTAGTTAGTGTTCACTGGCATGCACTGCCCAGGAATGGGAATAAGACGCATTTGCATGGCAGTTTCAGTCTTTACTGCGAGTTTAGACGCACATGAACTTCATCATTCAGTACTTTAGAAGTTACAAGCTCTCATATGTCAAATTAAAAAAAAAAAGATGTATATAATAATAACAATAATAATAGGAAACCAAAGACTTTCAGGAGCCTTATAAATACAACAAATGTATGGGGCTCCTTTGATGAAAAGGCACTGCTACGAAGGATCACTGTGTTCGAATTTCTCGTAAATTGCTTCGCTCTGATAATCTTTTAGTTGATCTGTTGGTACTGCCCAATGCGGTACTGGGATTCTAGAGTAAAGTTATGTAACTCCATTCCTGCAGGTTTAATTGGTTCGATGTTTTGGAACAAAGACCTGGACTAGAATGTTGCCTATCCTTGTTCTAGAGTTTTAGGCAGTTATCAACACAAATCAGTATTTTGCATATTGCGCTCTCTAATCTAAAATATAATATGAAGCGCCTTTAGTCACAATAGGTGTCCTGTCGTATTTGTAGTATTAGCAAATAATTATATCATAGACTTGTAGCTTAGCCTTGCAGGCACCTCCAGTCTGATTGTACACAAAAAAATAGGTTCTTCTTAATGAGGTCTTTTATCATCTCAACCAAAGTCATTCTCAGACCCATCGTTTCAAGAAAAAAATTCCAGGTCACAAAAAAAAAAAGTTTGAATATGACATTTTTGCACTTCAGTGTGTGATTTTAGTATTTGCTTGATTGTAGTTTTTTTTATAACTGTGCTGTGCAAGGCATTAAATAACAGCTAAACGGATGCTCAAATGGAATACTGATTCTTTCTTCTCTAGTCCTGCTGGTTTCATGTCTGTGAGGTATAAGTCTCAGCACTGTTTAGTGGTGAATAAACCCCATGTAACTATACTCTTGCAGTATGTCTTGGTACTGTGTCTGGATAGCTTACAAACTGCTTGATCTAGCTGTTGATAAATGTGTATAGAAGCTGAGAGGTTGCAGAACAGTGTTCTTTTAAAGCTTTTTCACAGACTGGAGCAGCTCTATCCAGGCAGTTCAGATGCTGTACCGGAGGGAATAAGAAGGCAAATTGAGTGGTAGGGCCTAGATACCAAGAATATACCGTCCTCCTAAGAATACAGACTGTGCGAGCTTGGGATACTAAATACATGGGTTTTTTTTTTTTTTTTTTTTACTTTGTCCTTGAAACGTGCACGGCCACTCACTCGCACACACTCACACTGACACACACACGCACTCACTCACACGGACACACGTACGTACGCACTCACTTACTGATACACTCACACTGACACGCACACACACACACTCACACACACTATTTACCCTCCTGTGATTCTGAGCCAGAGAGACATCCTGTGACCTCTTTTCTCCTTTCTCTTGATCGAGCGTTGTTTAGGAGGGATCACATTTAAACCTCAGACGAAGGCGTTCAGGTTATGTGTAACAGCTGGTGCTGTTCCAATCTGTATACTTACCCATTGGGGAAGGATTTTAACTTTGCAGGTTCAGTTCCATGCTTTTGCTATGAATGTGTATGTGTACAATATAACTTTTTTTTTTCTAAAGCTAAAAGCTAAGCTTAGATGTGAGTTTGTTCTCTCCTTGCTCATTTTCATAAATAACATGCTATGACTTCACCTGCTGGATAGGTGCATGTACTGTGGATTGCTGGGACCTAAAGAATACAGGACTGTTTTTATAAAGGTTTTTTTTTCCTTTTTTCAGTATACATTTTGCTCTGATTTTACTATTAGGAAAACACAAAACTGTTAACAAAAACTAGTAAGAAAGAACTTAAGTGCACTTAAGATCCCTTAAAACACCCTCTAGAGCTCGTTTCTAGCTTTGTAACATTAACCAGGTGGTGTTCTCCTTTTAGAAACTGAGCAAAATGCTTCACAAATCTGACCCATTACGGGAGAGCTGAGAGGGGAACGAAACAAGAATGTTTTCCAAATCCAGCCGGCACATTTTTATTAGCTGTAAAAGTGCAGTTTAAAAAGTTGTTGTTTTTTTTTTCAAACTTTGTTTAGTGCTTGTGAATTTCTTGCCGAACGTACCACAGTAAACCTCCTGTATATAAACGATGCAAAGAGTTGTGGGCCAGGGTTAACGTCATCGGTTTTTAAAGCCGGTGTTTGACCAAGTTAAAATGGGAAATTGAAAACTGTATCAAGCATTGCATGTTGAGAAATGTGTAAATATTATTATTTTGAAAAAAAAAAAAAAAAACAGCCAGTGGAATGTATAAAGGAATATATAATTGAAGAGCAAGAGGCAATAGACACACTCTTAATATAGACCACATTCAAGCAATGTTACAGCGTTGCCATAAAAAATAAATGTGAGTGGATCATTGATATCGGTCTGACTGCAAGCACCTATATGTCTTCAAATTTCATTACAATACATTCAATTTGCCAGACCCGCATCACCAGAAAATAATATTGGATTTGTTTCATTAATTTGTGTCTCTCCTTGGCATTAGGCATGATTTTTCAGAATGTTCAGTAGTGTGCTAAGTTATTAGAACGCCTCAAGATTTGTCATTTATATCCTTTATCTACCTAGCTACATGAAAACCTCAGGAAGTGAGCATTTCAATTTTCAGTCAGTAACCGGTGACATAGAAACTATAGGCACTCGTGTGAAAATGTTAGACCACTTTGTGCTTTAATTAGGCATCTTAAACAACTTCTGAAAAGTCTCCTGCATTTTACCATTTGTGACTAAGTGTTCCAGGATTTTCAGTTGCAGCGGTTTGATTTCAGTACATTTGCACACTGCTGTATTCCTATAAAGAGACTCGTGTGGCTTGAAGGATGCTGGTTTTCGTAACCACGGCATCCTGGTTTATTTTAAACAGCAGTTATTCTTGTTTTTCATTCTTACTCTATAACTTTTAAAATATAACTTGTTCTGTTTACCAAAATACATATATTTTTAACTATCTTCTATAATGTTACTGTACATTGCTGTATAATTTATTTGTGGATAAGTTTCAGTGTATACCTGTTTGTTGCTTTCAATCTCATTGTCTTTTAATGTGCAATGTAATGTATGATGAGATGTTATTGAAAAGGCTTACAGGTGTGGTAAATCTGCAAATAAAAGATTGTTTTATGGAAGCTAGTGCAGTAGTGTTTCTGTTACCATTGTTTCTTTTTTTAAAACAAAAAATAAACACTTAAAACAGTTTCAGCTGCATATCCCCTTCAGTCACTGCATGTATAATTGTACTATTTAAAATATGCATGCTGTGCTGTCTATGAAATCCTTTACAGTCTGCTGATACTCATATTTTCACAAAAGGGTGTTTTTTTTTTAAGTTTATAATGACCTTGGCATACATTGCAGTAGCATGTGCAGACTGTATTACTGTACCTCTTGCCCACCCAATGCACTGGCAAGGGAGATAATGCTGTATGTTAATTACCCTTCAAAAACGAACAAGTCCTGGAAAGTGTTTCAATTTCAAATAGATTTTAATTGTCCTGATTGGCTATCCAAGGGCATGCAGAGACTTGAAAATTGGCAAGTGTATTTACAAAACTGCGTACATCCTAAAGTCGTCGACCCTGCTGCATATAAACCACAAAAATACAAGAAGGTTACATTATCAAATACTGCACATAGAAAACATTTACATAGCACAGGTATAAAAGTACAGCTCCATTAATAAACATCTCTGAAAAATGTTACAGTCGTTACAACAGTGGTTTCTCTTATTCAAGCGGGGGATACAACATGGGCAAGGAAGGGGGTATAAAAATATTCATCTTCTCCTACTCCAAAGAAGATTCGTCTCACAGGCCAGGCCTTGGCAATGAGGGGAAATTAAAAAATAATAAATCAGAATGTTAAGAATTGTAACAAGCAGACTGAGAACTGATTGTTTCTGGCACTTGTTCCAAGCTTTGTGGGAGCACATGTACAGTAGAGGGACATTTAAAAAGGAATGTGGAAAAATTAAATCCTCAGCATGCACAATACAGGCAGTGATACTGGAGCATTGCAATTGGTACAAATCCCATTTGGATCATGTGGATCGGAGGCAAAGGTAAAACTCTAAATGTATATAAAATAGAATAAAGCTAACAACTGTTCATAAAGCTCTTAAAAAAACTAAATCCCCTGGTTTTCCAGAAGAGGCCTGATTATAATATATATATATATTTTTTTTACTAACAGGTTGTAAAGTCAACGCAAAATTAAAAGCTTCATGAATGGCAGCCTTTGACTCCATGCCACACAGTTAAAGGGGAAGTGACCTTAGCCATGGAATTCACGTTGTGCTCTTTTCATGTGCTCATAATATATGTTTTTAAACCGGATACAATACGCTGTTGCTTCGCGAGATTCACAGTTTAATAAACCCTCCACCAACTCTTTAAACACATTACGGTTACATTTACAAAGCTTGATATCTGTTTTCAAGAGAGAAATAAACTAAAGGTCATGTTTACAGGCAAGAAATAAACAGGCCAATGTTCATTTACGGATTGCTACACACATTGAAGCTGCTTTTCTGGAGCTCTGCAACATTAACCTGATTCCAACCCAGTGCTGGACAAAAAGCTTATTCAATCTAACGTGTTCGTGTGTTTTTGTTTTTTAAAATACAAATGTGCCACTGTTTATAAAAAAAATATCTGAAAGATTTTACGATATTACATAAAACAAGTTACAATTAATTAGAAACTCTTCTTCCAAATGCAATAAGGCATCTACACTGATACTGAAACAAGCCCTCATACCTTCTTAAAATGTGTGATTCACGACACTGAATTAGATTGCGTGGGATCACATTTGTCTCTTTGTGCATTTGCATTACTGAAAAACAAAATGTCCATCAAATAGTCCAGTAGACAAACATTTCGACCAGAGTCCTCATTGAAGAAGACACTAGCCTGGCACTAGCTGACTTAGTTCCTTAGAAGTTTTACTTTGCTGAAATGATAGTACACTTAAAAAAAGAAAACGTTTAAGTTCGACGCAAATGTTACTAGCAGTCCACTTGTAACAACCAGGGTCAATATTAAGACCACTCTTGTCAGTCCCAATTCAGATCCACTAGGACCAGATATGTGAAGATCAATTAGGACTAGTGCTCTATTAAGACAATTTTACGCAGTCACTCAAAATCTGCTTCAATTGCAAAGGGATTTATATATATATATATATATATATATATTTTTTTTTTTTACAAATAACTGATATAGTTGTAGTCTTTCTCATTGCAATACAGCATATTGAACACATGTTAACACTCTGAAGTTCGTTACATTAAAGTCACATTTAAAAATATTCATAACTAACATTCATTGTATAATATATACCAAGGAATAACAGCAATGACATTCAACTGTGTAGAGGGATTTTGCTTAAATATGTGTATATGTATATACTTTATATTAAAATGTTTGCTTTAATAAATAATGTATCTCTTATTTTATTTATGTATTCATTTTACAAATTAAAGATCTGCTATTAATAAATAAACATTTCTATCAATGGCCACGAAGGTGGCGTTAAATTCTCTTTTCTTACAAAGAGGATAAAAATGTTGACCACGCTGAAGTGAACTTGTGTGGCAGGAAGAGTGTGTCTAACTATACAAAGGGTTTGAGCTGATCATCCATCGATGACAATCAGACAGAAAGTGCTCATCCATGCACTGCCTGCTTTACAACAGCTGTCAATGGAGCTGGTGCAGCAGTAAGACAAAGACAAAAGCCCACTTTCATTTTCTGATACATTAGCTCTAACTCAAGGGCAAAGTCAGCCTGGGCACAGATAACAGGCATTGCAACGGACCACCCTTCCACCCGACTCATCAACGCTGTGGCTCGTGGCTCGATCTTTATTGGGTTTTATAGTAATTCAATCCGGTTCACTTTCACTCTACAGTAATGCGATCAGTGTCTATTTAACAACATTCTTCCATAAATTCAACTTCTTTGCACGCTATCAGAGAGAAAAACTCAGCAAAGATCCAGCGTTTCGTGGTGACGAGAGGCCTGTTCTAAGACAGCAACGATTGCTCAGGTTTTGTCCTGATTTATCTGTGAGCTCATGAGCCCAGGGGAATGCATGCTCCCTCCCTGGAGCTCATCACCTGTTGATTTACAATCTGTTCCCTTTGGAATTTTCCAAAGAGGGATCGGAGTGTCAGTCTCTATAGCAGCACACTGCTTGTGTACACAAAATGTATACAGAACGGCATGCGTGAACTATACACAATGGGATTACTTATGAGGAGATCAAGTGAACTACAAAAGTCATATCTTAATAAAAAAATAAACACACACACACATACACACACACACACTTTTGATCACTTATTTTTGGCTCGCTTTCAGTGTAAACTTTGGCTTTCAGAGCCAGCCTGGTCCAACCCCCAAACCGCAGTGGTCAATGCCCTGAATAACTGTGCAGGAAATCCACATTCCACTTTCCGTTCAAGAGAAATCAAGAATTCCCATTAAAAAATAAACGCACAACTACAGCATTTGGCCCCGGAGAGTCCCAATAAACAGCTCATTTGATCGTTAGGAGTCACCTCATCTGGGTAGGTGTGCCCTTAAACTTCTCAGTGCTACAAGCATTCTCATCCCCTGCAGTTTATATAAGACACAAAGTTCACTAGGAATGCAACCCTTGCTGCTGTGCATACAAGTGCAAGTCAGGTCACCATTAATTACAACATACTGTACCAATGTTTATCAAGACTGCCCGTACTGTATTCTACAGGGAAAGACAGCTGCTGTGCACTATACAAAAAGAATATAAGAAATGTATGTGTACAGTATATGAAAACTGTTAGGCTAACAGGAATCCAATACAACTGGTAGGGTAAGCCTAATACATACCAACCTCTAAATGTACTTATTCAAAAAACAAGCATTACCGTGGATGCCTGTTTTTCCAGCAGTATGAAAATCCACTCTCCTGCCATACATACATTGAACGCTTCAGGAAATATGATGAAATCTCACGTTACTGAGCTTAAATGCTTTTACCAGCCAAAGCTGCTACCTTGGAGCTAACGTTTGCCCGTGCTTTTAAAAACATTTCTTGGGATGCGTGCAGCCGCACACTGCGGTATCCAAACAGCACTCCAAACCTCCACTACATTGTGGAACACACGCTGTGGTTAAAAGCATTGTGCTTGTGGAACAGCAGAACAGGGATGCAGGTGCGCTCGGTCCCATCCCATACGCCTTTTATTTGAATGTTATCTAGTTACTCATATTCCTGTTAAACTGCAATCATCTAATATTTAACTTAAACCTTGCCCCATTGGAGAAAGTGCAGACCAGGGGTGTCCAAAGCTGGTCATTCCACGCCTGGTCTTTGTTACAACCCTGTTTTCAATTGTTTAACTGAACCAATTAAACCTGCATCCAGAACCTCCATCTGATTTGACTTGTTAAACCCGGAGTGGAGTGACCCTCCAGGACCGTAAGTGATTGGACACCCTTGGTGTAGACCATGTTAATTCATTGATTTTCCAATACAGATTGTGACTGTGCTAACCGAACATGTGCTTTGGTGTTGCAGAACACGGTCAGCTATTAGTGTCCCAGACTATAACCACTTTACAGTTCAGGCAGGTGAGGTGAAATAAAGTGGTTTACACCTCTTTACTGCAAATGTGCATTACATATATGCTGTTGAAACCAGGCTGCAGTTCACACTGGCACACAGCAGCACTGTGGTTCCCTTTGCCTTCCCAATGTGCTTGTGCATCAGGACCACTGTGCCAAACCCACGTTAGCAATATCAGCTTTCCTAAAGCATCTGAGACAAGTTATTTACAATAGCTGCCCTTTCAGGTAACAATGATTCTTCCAATACAAAAACTACAAACTCCACAAACAAAATTAATAATAGCAATAATACAAATAAAAAGATCCCGTTGTACAAAACTGGCCAGTCAGTTTCTCATCAAGATTACAAAAAAACATCATAATCATCATAATCATAATCATAATCATAATAATAATAACAGTAAACATGTTCAATTGATGCAGTAATCTCATGCATAAAAAACATATCATTGTGCGCAGTCTACGATGCAAATCAAGCTTCTACTTGAAGAGCGGTTAATGGTTTAGTGATGGTAGCTAGTTGACATGCTTTGCTGGCACATACGTTTTTTTTACTGTGTTTCCATGTCAAGTGCAGCTCCAGATACTGAGGGACTGCTGTGATCGGATACATTTTCTCATATATATATATATATATATATATATATATATATATACATATATATCTTCTAAACTCCTCGGCTTGTCATTTAAAACCCTGTGGTGGACCAGATATAGTCAATGTTGTCTCATCCCTCCCCTCGGTCCTTTTACTCTGATGGTAACGAGACTCAACTACAGATGATTAACTGAAGACCATGTGCTGATCCTTTCCTGTGGACCACGACTGTACATCGCTCAAGGCTCCAGTGCTAACTCCGATTGCTGCCCCTTGCGTGGCAGGCTGCTTCTGTCAGCGTCACACACGTAGGGAGGTTCCCAAGTTCAGGAGAAACAACAGCTCCTCCTGTATCCCAAGATCCACTGGCGAAACTCTTGCAGGCAGTCTAGGTTCAGGGTGATATTGATGATCAGGTAGGGAACATGCAGTGGGGTGCATGCTATTGTGACCTGTAGCTCCTTCATGTGTCACAGGCTGTTTCATTCTGTTAGATCTATTTTTGTTTTTTTAATGGCAAACAGACTTGACTGTTTCTCACCTCCACCCCCTGCCCCAAGTGTAATACTGCATCCGGATGTGTTATTTTTTTATCATTGATTAAATGTAATGTCAAACAAATGACACCAGAATGACATGCAATCGTGAACATATTGGCAGTCCTGGGACATTTCAATGCTGAAAGACGAGAGTTGCTTCTTCAGACTCTTATATTGGACCCTGCTGAACTTGGATGAATGTCTTTATAACAACTGTTCACACGTTACTGAATACACATGTTGATATCAAACCATGTGGCGGTTTAGCTGTAGTGATGGGCCCCTGATCGTCAACACCCACTGTAAATTAGCAGAACTCCTCGTTGCAACGGGCCCGCACCTTCTGCAGCTCCAGCTCACTTCTATAGGAGAAGATATTCATTTGTTTATTGTAGCATCCAGAGTGGGCTACATGTGGCAGTGTTCAGAGTTCAGATTCACGCATGCATGCAGAATGTTGCATTGCTTGCCTTGTGCTTGCAACCCCAGATCAGAGTTCATGATATTGTTTACTTACTGGTTGCCAAACAGAAATCTGTGCAACCTATATATATATATATATATATATATATATATATATATATATATATATATATATATATATTAACAAGTTTTGTTTTTACTAAATGGAGCGTAGCTCAGCAAGGTATGTTTGTTTTAGTTTTTTTTTGTTCCAGCTTGGAAAAGCATCTAAGTACAATACAATATTTGATCAGGAACAAGAAACAGCAGGAAGTCTCAGCTAAAAAGCATTGATTTATTACAGCTTAAAAGTGTATCACCTTTTCGATGATGGTTCCAAAAACTGGGTTTCTAGGAACACAACCTATGCACAAAAATGCGTCATAGTAAGTCTCTCAAACAAGTTTGAACTAAGTTTGTAGTTTTCTATTTGTGCCGTGGATGTTCCTAGCTTGTATTAGAAGGTTCAAGAAGCAATCCCTCCATGTTGATGCCTGCTAAACGTTACTCCTCGATTTCAGAATGTATATAGGCACCATCTCATGAGTATATTTTCAAAGTTGACGCAGTGGGTATTTCAAATCCTTAGAATCAGTCCTGGTTTCTTTTTTTTTTTTTTTGCTTGCTTATCGTGCCTCCGTTTTGAAGGAATCGAATGAAGAGAGGTTGGGACTCCTTTGAGCTCAGCTCGGAGCGTTGTGTCCATGCTGGGCGGAGGGGGGGACCAGGCGGTAGGACACCCACAAAGATATCTGGTGTGAAGCTGGAGACCTTTACAGCATTGATTTTGAGTCAGACTGCATGTCCAGCTGTAGCTCTTAAGAGTCTCGGAGATAAGGCTCTGGCATCAGAATTGAATCTTAAAACAACAACCAAGAAAGGTGATGGGGGAGCTGTACTGGAGGCAGGCTAAACATCTCGTGGGTGCTTCAGTATGCTCATATTAAATAACACACTGTTAAAAGTAAATCATATTTGCAATATACGCAATCGGTAGACATCCATTTGATTTCCAGACATTTCTGTCCTGGTGTTTGTTCGTTTTGTTTTTTCTTTTTAATCCATTGTTTTTTTGCATTTCCATTGGAGTCAATGACGTCTTCTGCCTTTGACTATCTGCTACATATTTCATTTAATAATAATTGCTTTGGTTTTTAAAAAAATAACATTTTTGTTTGTTTGTTCAAGGTTTGGCATGCAGGGTAATCAGTCCAGGGTTTGAAATGAAAGTTAAGTAGGAACTATGTTGTCAATGCTTGCGTTTCCCCTCGGGGAATTAATATGGATAGATGTACAACAGGAAGCCAGTGATCTAGGACTTCCTGCTAGCGGAGAGGGTTGTGCAGAGGGCGGCTGGCAATAAAAAGGAATGCTACATTTCTCAGAAGGAGTGAAAACACTCACCAGCACTTAATCAGTTCATATAGAACGTAACCATGGAAACGATATTTATAGTCTGTGTCTTTTCTTCAGCTTGTTTTTAGGCTTTTTGTAATCTGTATGTACAGCTAACAGGACACAGATAATTATTCCATCTGCTCTTTTTGTTCAGCGCGATTTGGATTTGATGGATTCAGTTTACATTTACACCAAAGCATAAGTCACCCCCACCCCACCCCACCCCACCCCACCTCCACAACCCTGGTCCTCTTTTACACATTAGCATGGGCAGCTTCAAAACCATTGTCAAGCCGCCGTTAAAACCAGCTATACTTCTGCTTTGGTGTAAATCCATGTACTTCTTTTCCAATGTTTTTTTACATATACATGCATATAGCTCATATACATATTTACCATATACAGTATATAAAAAACTATATATAGAGAGCACATATATATAGATTTATATACTGAATAAACACTATATACAAAAATAGATATGTATATGTATATGCATACTGTAAATATATATATATATATACATATATATATATATATATATATATATATATATATATATATATATGCAGTATATATATGCAGTATATATAAAGCATCTGTTGCCTTGGGTTCTGCGCTTCAGATTGAGATGAGACCCATTGTGCTTTATATATACATGGACACAAACATAGAGAAAAGAGCCACATACAGTCAGACACACTGTTTCTGTTGTGGATTGGCGCTGGTTGAGCAGAGATCCTCCCTCCCCTGGAGGAGGTGGTCTGCACAGTGCCCCCCCCCCCCCGATTCGGCCCCCCGTGGGGGTCTCTAGGTGCAGGAGGGGCTGGTAGAGCTCTCCAGGGAGGACTGGGACAGGCGGCGGGTCAGGGGCCCGATGGTGGAGTCAGCCAGGGAGGAGGTGGGGAACAGCTTGTACCAGCCACTCACCATGCTGGACAGGTCCAGCTCTTCCAGCAGGATCTGAGCCATCCCCATGAAGCACTTGTGGTCCATCCGGCCGTAATCCCCCCACACAATCACCTGGACAGGACGGAGAGGGAGAGGGAGAGGGAGAGGGAGAAGGAGAGGAATTGAAAAAATATAAAGAGTTTTAGCAATAACAAAGAAGATTCATATACACACATATATATATACACACACACACAGCTGAAGAAGGGCTTTTGTACAAAATTTAAACCTTTTGTGTACACTATAGTGATACCTGCTTTCAAACATATATACTGTATATATATATATATATATATATATATATATATATATATATATATATATATATATATATATATATATATATTATTAAAAAGCCTGCACGTTTGCAGTTTTTTGTTCCGATAGAAAACAGGTAAATGGAGCTCACCTGTAACACTTTTCCTTGAGGACTCTCGTCAAACTGAAGAGTCTGCTGGTAGACGGGGTCCAGGGTTTTCTTGGCCAGCTTGGTTTTCTTCTTCGCCAGACAGGCTCCGTTCTCCAGCACATACACCTTGACATAGGCAGCTGGGAGACGAGACAGCAGTTCAATATGGGTCAGTATGTCATCTCCTGGTATTCACAGATACGGACGCTCTGAATAACTGGAGCTAAAGTTCTATCGCAAGTGGAAAAGCCATTCTTTGTTTGCCTGTTGCTGCATCTGTAGCAGAAGGTAATAAACGAAGTCTCAGTGCAGTAGAGAAACACTCTGACAATCTGCCTTCTTTAATGTAGACACTTATCTTCTATAGGACTCATGCTGCTTGATAACTTATTAATAACAGAGAACGAGGACCGCAGCATTAAAACACTGACATGCTCAACATGATAATGCCTCCTTCTTCTTCTAAGGCTCCTTCCATGTACCTTTCTTCCCCAGCTCCCACCCATGAATGAGAACCCTTGCCAGTTGCTAGGTTAGTTAATTATAATGTCCTTATACAAAATAAACCAAATTAAATGCATTCACAAATTAATTACTTAGTCTACTTTTTTTATTATGTATACTATATCAAGTCTATTTTTTTATTTCAGATATGTATGATGGTTTAAACAGTAAACGACTATCTGCACAGTGTTTAATCTATTAAACGCAGATTTACAGCCGACTCTACATCGTTTTTAAAGGCTATACAAACAGCAAGCAGCGTTGGCTCACCTGGAATTGATTTGGAGCCTGGTTTCGGGGTGAGACCGCGGGCCTGAATGACCTCCACCTCCAGCTGTCCATTCCTGTCCACCATCCCAACATGGACATCGCCTAGAGACAGGACAACCATCACACTTTTTAAAATTTGTATCGCAGTCTGGTGATGAACAATTCCTGAAGCTACTGGCTCATGCTGCAATATAGTCCAGCTTGCATTTTAACTACTGTGTACAGTTATTGCTTTTAAAACTCTGTAATTGAAAGGCACGTGAATCTCTTGAAATGTTAGCTTACTGGCAGGATGGCATCCATTTACTTTGCAATATATTTCCTAGCTTGTAAAACACATTTGGACGATGCAAGCTTGACATGAAACAGCAGAGGGCGCTAGATACTACTACATTTTATTCAAATAATGCTAAAAGAGAGAGGGAGAAACTAACCAGACTGACAGTACCAAAAATGTAAAACAAATACATTGAACTGCAAAGCATAAATCTGATTTGATCTGTTTTAGATCAAAATTTCCATTCCCTAGCGTTGCAATGCTGTTTCCAGTAAACATATGGAGGTGTACTGAAGGACACCAGCAATAAGCAGCGAGCTAAATGCATAATTCTTACAACCAGGTGCAGCTCAGAGCATATACCGTACAATTTAATTAACCAAACAACAAAACGAGTAAATCTACAGCACTAAAAGTGTCACAGCTCACCCATTGGATACGTGGCTAACGTCTGTCGGCCGACGATCTGGGCGGGGCCGAGACCGTCCAGGAAGTCACTGAACTGGCTCTCCGCTCCCAGGCGTGTTGTAGGGAATATGAACCTGGGAGGCACCCAGAGACACACAGTGAGTCAGGACTACCAGCTATGGATAGTTCTATATGTACAAGCATCACAGGTTTACAAAGCAAAACATCAACACCGCTGGCGGGCAAATGCTAAATCAAAGGGGCATTAATAACACTTTACTGTAGCTTTTAAAAAGTGCATAGACGTTGTTTATTGCAAATTTACAGTACGTGTACTAACAACCTAAAATAATGTAATTGTAGTGTTCATCGAATTCAGGGAAAACGGTCTGAAGATACAGCCTAATCATCAGAGGACAGATGAAAAGTGGGTCACCAGGACTTTTCTCATAATCTCAAAATGCTATGCTGAGGTATATCCTTACCGATAAAAAAATCTAACAAAAATCTGACATTCTGTGCAGAGGTTCGGGTGACTTCACTACATCCTGCTCTCCGGAAAACTTAATTCCCTGCTCTCATGGACATGCAGAAAACATATACATTTATACGGGATGTTCTGGTTGCTCATGCAACCTTTCTCAGTATTCAAATCAGATTGCAGACTGGCTCCAGTCTGCAATGAAGAGCATTGAGAGTCAGCGAGCACTCACGTGCCCTCCGAGCTATTGCTGTTGGTGCTGCCGTCAGTCGACTCCCTGCTGCCTTGCCGGGTGACTCGGCTCCTCATCTCCACGGCGATGCCCGTCTCCGTGCTCCTGCGGATGTTGCTGCGGAGCTTCTTTGTGCCTCCATCTGTACGGGGAGAGAAGGGGGTCAATACCACCACAGGGTATGATCAGGCACTACTTACCCATTCCTTCATCAGCAAGTCACGTCAATGTCCATAACCCTTTTGAAAGAGGTATTCTCGACCGCTGCCCTGTTCACACATGCCAAATCTAATGGGATCCACGCTTCCTATTTCAGGAATCCCAAACCCTCTCTAAACTCTGCATGCACAGTAATCCAGTTTGGAGCTGGAATCGGGCTGGGGCTTCAATCGGATTGACGAGCGCACAGAAGCGTTGATTCCACCCAGTTGAGTTTGGCTGTCAACTTCTGCACTTTAGTTTTCGTATTCGAAATAATGGATTTCAAAATGGTACACAACTTCTTGTGCATGTCAGTGTAGTACAGGGGCCTCCAACCCTGGTTCTGGAGAGCCCCAATCCTGCAGCTTGTATAGATGTCTTTACATCATCAATGGCTAAAGATCTGGATCTCATGTTAATCTTGTCTAATTAAACCAATAATTGGTTCAATTAAGTAATTGTGAGCTCGGCTGAAACAAAAACCAGAAGACCCTGCAGCTCTCCAGGAGCAGGGCTGGAGACCCCTGGGGTAGTACATATTAACAACAGAAGTGATGGAGAGGGGGGTTTATTTTCACAGCAGCGGACAAGGGACACGTTTGTGAATAGGGGCCCGTTGAGTTGTTTGAGGCCTGAGCTGTGAAATTTCTTGAAACAATTTGTAATTTGAGACCTCCAAACTCGCGTCTCCTAGTGAGGTAGAACCTGGAGCGGTGAAAAGCGACCGCACATTCCCAATGCCCCTTCCCCCAACCCCAACACCTCTTCCTAACTGCTCTTTCAAATGAACGTCCATCCGGGGGTGACAGTGGAAGGAAAACAACTCTCCGAGCCCTTAGATCACAGCTGGGTCTTTTTGAAATCAGTCTCTTCCATTAAAAATGTTAAATATACCTTTGAAGTCCGGTTCCAACTGTTCGGTTTTGATGAAATAGTCAGGAGTAAGCAGATGTCAGTCCGTCAGCAGTCACCGGTTCACTCTGACTCTGCTGTTGCATTCTGCAGCCGTGCGAAGCCACATTTGTTTTCTAAGTATCGATGTTTGAGAACACAGCTCTCCACATAGATGTATAGGCTTAAGTAAATGCATAACCCCTCCATTACTTGTACAGCCCCCCAATTTACACCAAAAATTCAAGGGTACACTAGCAGAATGAAAATGAAACCCAGAATACTCGACTAAAAACACACTCTGCACCACATGACTCGTTGTGCACCTGTGAATTATTCAGCTCCTCTTTCGATCGCTAGACTTCGCATTGTTTATGTAACCCTGGTCAAGACGTTCCCGAGTAGCTCTGTGACTAACTCAAGATATTCTCGGCTGCAGACATTATAAATAGATCTTCATCCACCCACCCTCTGTCCACCTTTGTTTCCGTGTGTCTTTCTGGCAGCTCTATCAGTACATTGTCATGGCAATGCACTGGACTGCGTTACGAGCACGTTATTAATAGGAGCTTTGATCACGGAAACAGAACGCAGCCTCTTAGAATGTTAACAAGCTAATAAGCACAGTTACAAATCCATCACATTACTGCTTCTAGAGAAACTGGTTCTTTTATACCGGGGAAAGGGAACGTCGTTCTTAGACATGTTAAGCATGGCTGGTAGTTTGCTGCTGCAGATCGGTCGTGATAGACTGAATTGCTTTTCAAAATCTGGATTCATTACACTAATATTGCTTGTACAACAGGCAGCTCTTGTATACTGTTTATTATTATTTGTTTATTTAGCAGATGCCTTTATCAAAGGCGACTTACAGAGACTACCCAATCAAAGACACAATTGTGGAATATATATAAGCAATGACACACTAGAGGGGGTGGGTTTTACTGGTCTGCTGTGTCTCCAACCACCAGAGAAACAGAGCTTACAAAGTGCCCCATCGTATTATTTCTTTCAGGATGTTTCAGCTGAACAAGGGCGTTTGTCTGAAACATCCTGAAATATTTGTACAATCAATAAAAAATGTAAACAGTTACATAAATGCTCCCAAACATATAAAAACACAGATCATATAAAAGATCAGATCTCTCTCTCTCAGTCTCTTTCTATCTCTCTCTTTCCCTCTCTCTCTCTCTCTGTGCCTTTCAGCTCTCGTCTCCAGAAATATCTCCGTTATTAAAATTCCACTCACAGCGCAGCGCTTCCCAGAATATCTGCCAATAATTAAACTCAGTCTGGGTTGAGATCAACGGTGCCGGAACCTTTAAAAAAGTAGGGGGTGGGTGAGGGTGTAGCCCGGGGGAGAGCATGGAGAGGGTGAAGGTGTAGCCTGGGGGGGCATAGAGGGGTGAGGGTGTAGCCTTTTATTTCGAACATACATCTCATGAAGTAAAAGTATACAAAACTATACTCAGAGTATAAACAAAACTAAACCTTGTGTGCTTTACAAGCACCTTTGTTCTCCCCAGTCAAATTGGCTCTTCTCTAAAGACTCTTTATCAAACCTGTGTTACATGGCTCTTGAACTTGTAGGCAGAGCATCTTAAAACACAGCCTTGTAGTCAAAGCACACCGTGTTGGAGTGATTCCAAGACCACTATGAGAATGACACAGAAGAAGAAGGGGACATTAAAGAATAAGGGATAACATCTGAAATGTATGATACCAGATTCAAGGTTTTCTAATGCGCTAACAGTGCGAAGGGTTTAGCCGCCACACCTTCATTGCCATGCACTCTACTTGTAGAAATCCCTGCCTAGGGCTGCCAGGGGCCCCTTCCCAAAATCTGCATCTGGCCAGGCCTTTCCATTACTGGGTAGCTCTTGCTAATAGCTTTGAGAACCTGTTCACATTATGTCTGCCCCACACCACAAAGAAAGAACTGAGAAGGACATAAAGGAGTGCTCACCAAGGTTCTAAAATGGAATTCTTCTAAAAGTATTCCTTTTTACTATTATTAGAAGACCTGTTAGTTCTTCGTTTTTCTTTTTTACAGTAGCTCTGTGCAGCAAAACAAAATCCGCCTGGTTCTTCCTGGTATCCAATCAGTCACATGATCAGATTACAGCAAGACAGCAGGAAGGGATTGAGTACCAGGAAGCAGTGACACCTCCTACAGCTTCTTCTGTCTTTGAAATATCTTCAATACAAGCAGAGAATCGAAAGCTTTTCAACAGAAGGAAAGGGGGACCAGAGATACTGTTGATAGTGCTGATAATAAACTGGGTTTGAAAACATTGGTTAGCCCTCTAATTGCCGCCTATTAGATTACTACAGCACACCGTCGAGCAGGCTGCAAAAACAGCTGTTTCTTCCCAGTTTAACCTCAGGTTTCAACAGCATCTTTCTTCATCTGTTGCCATGGCAATTTCTTCTGCAATGCAGCAGGACCCCTACGGACGGTATCCAATTTTTTTTTTTTCTTTCTCCTCTAAACTTGTCAGAACTGGAAACCAAGCTGCATGCTGCTGGATGCCAGACACTCACTGTAAGTGCTGTAAGATAGAGTCACACTGTTATGCTTTTGTTATCCAGCAACATGTCAAACTGAACCAACACTGCAGCTTGAGCTGTGATGAACAGAACTGACAGCTGATCAATGCAGTGTGCTGGGTAAACCAGCACGCTCACAAAGGAGCAAAGCACAGGTTTCACTGACAGCTGCACTGATACTGACTGATATCAAATAAAATACCAATAATCCTGGGAAAACGGGGGGTCAATAATTAACCCTGTCCTGTCACTCTTTAATATCGGCATCTAGTAGCCAATTCAGGGGGTCTGCCAGGTGGCACAGCCTGCCATGCATATAGAATGTAAATCACACACATATCAGAGTGTATGCTGATGGTTTGTATGGTCATGCTAAATATGCACAGTACTTCAGTAACTATATTTGTAATGATCAAGGCATCAATGTTACAAAGGGCTAGTTTACAGAGAATGGTATTTTAAAAAATAAACTGCACACCTCTGTTGGAGAATAGTATGCATTATTGAAATGACACATATCTATAATACCGGTATGTCTGCAGCTTGACCCTCAATGCTTCAGCACTCTCAGGAGACACCTGAAAGCAAGGAGAGGCAGCAGAGACAGGACCCTCACAGTCATGGAGACTAATTGGAGGATCAATAACAAGGTGTTGTATCTTTCTGTCTGATATCCTGAGGCTTGGTGGGAAAAGGGCTGGGGTTCTAGGGCAGCTCTCCGCTATGTAAAAGTTGCACTTGAATTTTTGCTATGCTGCTCGTCTGCGCTCTGTCATGTTCCCGCTACCCTTTTACCATGCTTTACTGCACTTTGCTGTATTTTTACAATGGCGTACTGCCGTAAACGTTTGTCCAACGCAGAGTACAGTTGTTTTAACGTGCATGTTTAAATGCCTATCGGTTAAGTGCTCCCAGTGTCTGAGATTTGATTATGTTTGTAGGAGTTATTCAGGGAGTGGCTGGATAATAGAGGATGAAGAGTGGTCTACGGGAGAAAGAGAACACAAGGGTTTTGTAGGCATCAGTGCCACTCACAGAAATTCAACTGCACACCAGGGTGCAAAACACTGTGATCCAAAAGTGTTTTTCTTTAGTTTTTGCAGGCTGTGTTTTTACATTTTGGTGTCTGGGGCTGTGGTCTGCTCCTTCTCTTCTGTGTTGCCGCCTTCCTGTTCTTTCTTTATATTTTATATTTTGTTCCTGGGTTGCTATGGAAACCTTGTCTCTGCCAGCCGCTAGTAACCCCCCCCCCCCCCCCCCCCCAACTGCTTCAGTGCGCACGCCAGTCCCTGTCAGCCAGGGAAACAGAACAACATGCTGCTGCCTTCTCCCTTCTCTCTGAACAAAAGGTCAAAGAAATATGCTGATGCCCATTATCAGAATCATTTCAATAAAACTGTATTAATGGTCTGATTGCTTTTTTTCTGGTGTGTTTGCTAGCTGTGACATTACAGACAGGTTTTATCAGAGTGTGCACTGATAAATGATCACCCGTTGAATTCTTTCCCAGTTCAAACCAGTTCCTGTAAACATGCCTTCACGACTCATGCCACACTTATTCAGAGTGACCCACAATCCAAATAAATTCAACCAGGACAGACACTTGCTTGAACATACCCACTAATTTATACCTTGGGTCTTTCTGTATCGTATGCATTTATGTACAGTGGCTAGTGATTTTAAAACCTTGCTTGGCACCCCTGTACGAAATGTCCTTTATAAAATAAAAGCATTCTCAGCTAAGGCAGCAGGGCTAACCACTCATACATCAAAGGGGTTTCAAGGCTGACTAGCAGCAGGAACAGCAGAGAGAGGAGGACGATTGCAGTTCGGTGCTTCACACACACTTTTATTAATGATTTAAACAAACAAGACAAAACTCCCAGCTCTCACAGTGCCACGAAGAACACCCTGCTGCTCCCAGTCCTTTCCCTAAACTATCCAACCCAGAATCGGGCTCCTCTTACAAACCATGTGGCCAGGGCTGATTGACAACCATCCAATCAATCAATTGTCAACACCTGGCCACATTCTGCCCTTGGATTTGGCAGGGATGGGATTTTAACCCCATACCTGCCAAACTTATCCAAAATAAAGACTTTACTTACAACAGAAAAGTCACATACAATATTTACAAGTGAAGGGCCTTAGCCCTGCTTCATAGGCTCACGATCAGTTTATTCAAGTAAAAAGGAATCAGATATAATGCTGTTTCAGATTTTAAAAAAACATACATAAAAGCCCTTATTGCATTTACATTTTTAATGGAGATGATGAGAAGTTTATACATTTTTTTTTTTTTAAAGGCGCTTTCTTTTAATTGGCTAGAGCGGTGATGGCAAGATTCTATCAAGCATAGCAACTGTAACTAAGGACATCTGAGCTCCCTGCAGAGATACAGATTACCTCAGCCTGACCTGTCCCTGTCTAATTTGGAAAGAGATGCACTAAAAATCTCACTGCCTTAAGAAAAAGGGGAGGCTGAAGGAATGTAACAAGTGATAAAAACGATATTTATTTATTTGACATCTTTAATGCTGTGAATTTCCAGTCCTTATTTTTCTAATTTCCAGTCTAAAAGAAGAGGTCTTTGATCTTGAAAGACAGAGCGTTCTAAAAAAGGAAAAGTGTTTCTTTAGTATAAGCTGTTATTATTATTAGACTCCTGATCTTGTCGCTACATTTTTTCAAAGGACCAACAGAGCATTTTTATTTTCTACGTGTCTCAATTATTTTACCGTTTCCTTATTGTTTCAGTTTTTGACTTGAGATACAGGTTTTAAAATAGTTTTTACATATTTTTAAAAAAATGGCCTCAAAGGCTCCATGTTTATTATATCAACTCCATAAAATGTCATTACATTTACTATTTTTTTTTTTACTCATTTTGTTAATGAATATAACCAGCAGTGCAAGTACTTGAAAAGTCAAACTTTGTAAACTTATTCTTTTTTTTAAATGACAAGAGTTCTAAAATCCTAACTGGTCAGTGATAGGAGTTAACAGGTCTTGCTCGAAGAAGCGTTATACTGCAGCCCACAGGGTTTAGTTATTCTGACACAACTTCACCTCCAATTTAAGCAATATACTTGTGCTGATGTGAAAACAACTCAGAATACAGGAAAGTGTGCTTTATTCGTCATTCCTTTCAAATATCTCAGTCCAAGCCACTCACGTGCTGTACTGGGTGAGGTATGCTGTTAAAAAGAGCTTTACAATATATCAGCAATCATAGGAACAGAAACTGATGCATGGAGGGGACTCACACAATGGAGCCACTGCTAACTGCGACTCGTGAGGATGATTGCAGAGCAGTTAGAGAAAATTGCAATGCGGTGCGAGATAAAATGTGCCCCTGGTAAAGGACGACACTCCCCCCTAAAGAAGATAAATATAACCTGCGACTCAACAGGAGAGACTTCTGTTTTGGGGCTGACGAGGAGGCTGTCTGGCAGGGAGGACACAGGATTGATCTCCACACTTATCAGGTTTCCGCGAGGGAATCATGTCACATTACTGCCTTTGGGATCACGTGGAAGTCATTGCTCACTGGTTCTTTGTGGGAGCTCGATATACTTCCACTACGGTGTTGCTGGGGAAGGTCTCAAAACAACAGTAATCTACGACCTGGAGGAGTTCTGCGGCCACAGAGCAAGATGAGGGGATCCTGGTTGGGCTGAAGGAATTAAAAAATGCCGGACATGGACATAACACCCTCCAGGTGGCAGGGCTCCTCTCTGAGGTAGCCATGGAGTAATCTCCAAATCAACTGTGTATTGCACAGATCTAGATTTTGAATTTCCTAATTGAATCGGGTCCATCGTGGAATGATAAGTACAGCAATGGAGAGGGGGTTGCGTGGTCATTCAAGAAACCTCTGAAACTAGGCACGGTCACATTAAGCACAGGTGAGGGTAAGCTAATTGTATCAGGAGCCAGGCAGCCTGCCCTTGTCTCCCTCTTCATTTGTTGCTCATATAGTTGTTTTTTTTCCCCAAAGAGAGCAGCCAGTTTTATCCGTGATTCATTTTTCTAAGAACTGTCAGTGCTTTGAAAAGGTCTATTATATGTAGTAAAGTGATCTTAGAATACATTACATACAAAACAGAGATGAGTTTCCAGCTGCAATTCTGAGGATGCCACTCTGGGATTAATGGAATATTAACAAAACAACACCCTCATGCATATAACACACCATTCATAACACAAGCCAGAGCCTTTTTGAAAGTGGGGGGCCAAGGTCTGGGGGTGAGGGGGTAGCAACGGTTTTCAGAGATAAATTAAAATATTATTTTGAGAATGCACTTCAATTTCGAACAAACACCTCACAAAGTAAAACTACAGAATCAAATAACCATAGCATATTTGTAGACATATTCTTCATGTAAGCAAAAAAGAAAAAAGACTGCAACCTTTACCAGAACTTACACCTATTGGCACTGTAGTTCTAAACAATATTGAGGGGGTGATGTTTTCTCCAGATAAGAGTGATCAACCAAACTGAGTCTTTTCCCAATACCTTTATAATAAAAAGCAGCATTGACAGTTTGAATAACGAAACTATTCTTTACTGATTGTTGTGAATGAAACCATCAATAGTCTAAAACAGTCTCATAAAAAAAGATCTTGAAAAACCATTCTTTAAATAGATGAACATAGCCCTGTATTGCTTACTACAGGATTATGACATTGCAGGGTATACATTACTAAAGCTTAGGAACCTGCACTGTGGTGTGCCATGGTACAAGCACATCAAAGCATATTAAATTATAGTTCATTACTGTTATTATTTCCGTATGGAAAGGAAAATTCAACAACAACAAAATGATTTATTCAGGAAAACAAAAGGTTTTATGGTCATAAATGCAGAACCACTGTCTAAAAATAGCACAGACAGAGTTGCATAGGGTGATAATGCTGCCTTGTAAGGCAGCTGGTTTGCTGTGTTTTATAACCAGTAGTTTCTTTAAGACTTCAAAGCACTGTCACTGTCCATGGTCCTGAATGCATTTCCATTGAGTCTGCTAGCAGTTAACTCTTCATAGGGTTTCTATTGGGTTACTATTTGCTATGTTACTCAGTCCTTGCAATGTTTTATTAGAAAATGAATCGTTTTTATAATGCACTGCTTGATATGCTCAATGGACTCATGTTACTGCTGCTTGTTTTTAAATCATATTTGGTTCATCATACAGTGACGCAGAGTGTATTCAAACGCTTACAGTAACACTGCTAATAATTTATAATGCAAATATATACAGCATCTTGTCATTATAGTATGATGAAGACCAAGAAGTTGTTTTCATTGTGCTAATCAGCCCTTGTTATTTCACCCCCTCTTCTGCAGGTAAACCATGTGATTCCCAGATGCAGCTCTGTACACAACGATCCTTACCAGCCTGGTTGAGCTGCAGCGTGCTCTTGCTCCACTGGGACAGCCCCACGATGGCCACCATCTTGGCACCCAGGCTGGAGCGCCTCTTCTTATTGGTGGAGATGCCGGCCGCGTCGGGCGGGCTCCCGTTGCTCTTCTCCATGTTGTACATCTCCCCGCTGATACTGGAGCTGCGCATCACACTGCGTGCCTCCGCTGCGGAGAGCACTGCGCTGCTCCTCATCTCCCCGTTAAACATCTGGAACTGCGAAGAGGGACCTGCCAGGACAGAGAACCAGCATAGGGTTAATGGCGGAGGATTTCACAAACTAACTAACTTTCTATTCTTTTTGGCATTAAATAATTGTGCAGTTATCATAGTTTTATTATTCAGTACTTTTTAGAAGTCACTATGAGGCTCCAAGCTTTCTATCATAGACCCCTGCAGGCCTTTCGGATTGCAGTTGATTATAATCCAATCAACTGCTGCTTGTACACAAATTCTACAAAGGTGTGTACAGCACAAGTTGACCCTCCGTATGTAAATGCACTGGTTTGTTTTACAGCAGCACGTTTCTTCAGACAATCGATTTTTACCACAGAAGGACCCAAGCAAGCTTCATGAAATCATTAAATTAGCTTTCCAGGCTTTACGATCTTCCCAGGAACCTCATTTCAGAGCTGTGTCATTCTGTCCAACACACCAAGCTTGAAGAAGGTGACAAGTCTCTTCATTGCAGGCCATGCCAGTGATTGAAGCTGAAAGAACAATGTTGTTTTATTTCCCTGTCTCCGGGGCACAGACATGGAGACGCTGGGCCGAGAGATCAAAAGCACTCATTTCAAACTTTATTAAATTGCTGTCTGAAACCAAGTGCCAGGGTATTCTTCTTCTCTTTCTCTAGTTTAATAATATTAAGATTAAGCAGCGGCTGGCACCTTCAAGGGTGCATGACATACGGCATTGCTCATGTGCATACATATGTATACAGTGGCAAATTATTCAGACATGTTTTAATATCAAAATGTAGAGCGTATAGTTACACTAACATATCATCTGCAAAAATGTTATTATCTAGCCTTACTGAACTACGAGACCCATTCACTTTATAGTTTTCTGTAATGTTTTGATAAGGACTGTTTTTAAATAATTCTTTTTTTGTAATAAACCAGGTTTGCAGGTCATTCAACCTTTTTTTTTTTTTTTTTAGCTTTTTCAAGTTTATACAAATTTTGAACCTCAGAGAATTTCATTGAATGCTCAGTTCTTAAAGATTATTCTTAAAAACTGTCCTTAAAGTTTAGTGATGAGAGCCCTAGATATCTCAAAACTTTTTACATCAAATCTGGGTCATTCAATGTTAGCTGAATATTTTACAGGTCATTTATTTAGATTTAGATTGCGTCACATATTAATTATTATTGTAATATTATTCCTTAGATATTACAAAATACCAATCTCTCTAATGTGGATTAAAAGAATCTTGAAATATCTGAATTCATAATATAATTATCCTTGGATGTTTAGAAGCGATGCATCTCTTAGATCTGATGCTTTATAGAAGGTTTCTTTCTGCATATGATTATCTACTCCCCCCAAGATCTCTTAGGATTGGAGGGCTCTTGTAAGTTGTTGAGATTGTGCAGCTTGTCAAACTGTGTATCGTTCAGTACGCTGAACAGCTAGCCGCCACATAGCTAACAGCAATGCAAGCTTACAGTAAGCACAGGGCAAACAGTGACATATATGAACCCATACACATTGTTAACCTATTGCAGTACCATGGGGAAAGGTCAGTACCAGCGTACTGCCACACCAGCACCATGGTGCACCAGGCAGCTTCTAAAATGAAAAGCATTCGTTAGCACTGCAGTTCCTAAATAGCTCTAATTGATATATTAATAATGAATCTACCCCGATCGCATTGCAGTAAATTTCCAGTATATGCCGCTAATATTAAAGCTGTTTCTGATCTCAAATTAATTACTGTTCTCTCCCTTAGCAACTCTTTAACAGAGAGCAGGAGGGGAACCGATTAGAAAGGGGTCTGATTTCAATCCAGCACTAGCAGTCCAGTCAAGGCAGCATATTATTAAAATAAGCTGGGACTGAGCAGTGAGCCTGGCTCTCGTCCAGCCCTAGCATGGATCAGAAGCATTTAAAGTGAATTACACTTGCTAAGGGGTATATTGTATAGAGAGAGACTTGGTACAGGTATAAAGTATCAGAGTTATCATCCATTGGGGGCAGAGTGTGGCAGGGGGACAGGTTAATGGTTACACTCTGGTGTACCAGATGTAGTTGGAGAGAAGGCATGTGTGATTGCTGTATGGAGGCCACAGCTGTATTGAGCTGTATTGAGGCCACATTGGTGATGACATGAATAGAAAATGAAACTAATACCTTGTTTTCATGCACCACTCACTTACTGAGCCAACGTGAAACCGCGTGACTCACCTGTCACACAGTTTCAGAGGAGCAAAGGAACAAAGCAATGAAAAGTGACACAATCATAATGAGACGCAGAGGGATTTAACAGAAAAACAAGCAGTATTGACTTGCCTGATAAAATTAGCAAATAAAACACTGATCAATAAACGTGACACACCTGACCCAACACACAGCTTGCAAAATAGCTGAGTGCATTCACCCAAGTCTTATACAAGATCTCAGCCAGCGTGGGGAAGCAGAGAGATTGGTGTTGTTGTGGCTCATTACACGCTCCATATATCCCTCGGGAGGAACGACACCAAATCAAATACCCTCGAGGGCATGGCTTACTCTGTGCTTATCTTACACTTCCTCTGAATGACTGTACAGCATGTACTTAACAGAAGTACACAGTGTGCTTCTCGCATGTTACGCATGTAATTTAATGAAGGGCATCAGCATTTAATTAAATGATTTAATTACGTAGCACTTGACACCCCCTCCCAGCATGTCTTAATGGACAGTCATCTACAGGAAGAGAAAGAGACCAAATATCCTGATCCTGATCCTTTTCAGCTTTAAATGACTGTCACAAACAAAATTATTATGAATCATAAAGAACTTGCTTGAAATACATTCTTCTAATGAGGTAATTAGATACGGAACCATGTAATAACACGTTAATAACTGGGTTACCAATGGTTCCTCCTCTTCTATCTCACTTATGGAATATCTATGTAATGTCATGAAAATGGCCTGTACCACTGCATGTCTATATAATTACATCAAGCAACGTGTGTATGTAATAACACAGTAGTTGCAATGTAATAACATTAGCTGCAGGTAAGTGCATAGTTATTACAATGTTATTACCTGGTTATTCATGCCCTGTAGTCTGAAGTGCAAAGGAAAATGATTTTAAAGCCTTGTAACTGCATGCATTATGCGCTACCATCCTTAGTAGAGCTGCTACATCGCAGTACCAATAGTCCCACTAGCCTCTAGTAAGGTTAGGAGCTTGTATAGTATACAACTCCAGGTTGTTTTTCTTTTAAAGGTGGTGGAGGGGAGGGGTGCACAATAAATAGAACAGCTTCTCTAAATGCTAGTGTCCCAGCACTCCTGGTACTTCAGTGTGTCTGGAGAAGGTCAGTGGCAGCTTTCTACTGTCTGTCCTTAGGGGGGTCTCAGCATGGCATGCCTTTGAAGACACATCAAAAGAGCTAACCTTCACACTTCACACCCCACACCTGTGGAAATTTAGAAAGATTGATTCCGACAGGCAGGCAAACAGACTGCTAAAAAGAGACAGAACTAAAAGGCTAAAAGGTTTAAAACTTCAACCGTCAACCAAGTGTTAAACATTAGAAATGTTGTCTACAATACTCAATGGCAGCCTTGGCTGTTACGGTTAACGTTTAGAACGGTCGCTGATGTTCTTTTTTTTGGGGGGGGGGGTGCAAGGGTGTGTCCATCACTCCAAAAAAAAGATCTCCTTGAAGCTGAGACGGTATGGAGAAGGACAGGCAGGCTAATCACAGGATTTAACGTATGAGCTACAAATAAAGGTTAAAATAAATCAATCCTGGATCGCATCGATAAGGTTTGGATCCAAGTTACTGTTTTAAAATTCAGCAGAGAGAAGCAGCTGGAGCAGCGGGCACAAATGGAAATCAAGTAAAATCACACTGTTATAAATACAGTATTAAACAGACTTATTAAAAATAAACCATTAGAAAGTGCCCCAGTGTGCCAGAGCCTGTTCACCCACTACGCTTCTTAGACTGCAGCCCCTTGTACAGTGCTGCTGCAGAGCCTCTCGATTTATCCACAGACCCACAGAAACATCAATCATGGCAGTGAGCTTAACACACTGAAGCAGCAGCCGTCCCTTCAGGTGGAGTGTGAGGCTCGCCTCTCTGACCGAGAGAGGTATTAATAAATACATTTACAAACGGTCTGTAATAGAGAGTGCAAGACATTCCCCCCTGCAGAGATGAACGGACAGCAGAAATCCATTTACCACGACAGGACAAACACTCACAGAAAAGAAAGAGAGAACATGGAGGCAAAATAACTAAAAGCTCTGGTCTTTTAAGTTGCAGAAAGCTAGGGCTCCATCCTGGTAGACTGCAGAATAAAAACAAGCAAAAACAAAGGCATTTTATTGTAATTCAAATGTCATTACGTATAGCATATAATTTTGTATTAAATATAAATTAAGTAAACATGATACATATTCAAACCTACCACTAACATTAATTAGTCATGATGAATGAACATTAATTAAAAATTATGCTTAATTCATATGAATATATTTGGAAATATTTTAGTTCACACTGTACATAGTTATATTTGAATTAGTGACGGTATTATTCTAATAGGATTTGATGCTCTGGGTTAAAGAAGGAAACCGAACAATGGTTACCGTTTCAAACAAGCTTCCGAGCAGGGCGGTATAGAATTAGATATTTGCATTGCATCTTATTCATATTAGCAGTGATAGAATTACTCAGTCCCAGAAAATGCTTTTCAGGTAAAATTACTCAAGCAAAAGTACAGAACTAAAAGCACGGCTGAAAATGCAAATATTTTGACTTTCTTGTATTTTAAATTGCTGTTACCGTGTCCCTGAATTACTACTGTTAGCATTTTTGACAGATAATGAGTTCTAATATTTTCCATTATTCACCTGAAAGCGGAGATGAAGAACACCATTAATAAAACACAAATATGCTGAGCAAATGGCTCATCACAACATGACAATTATGGCCAAAATGATGCTAAGGGGATTAAAAACAATTATGCATAACATGTTATCATTTACCAGTAATAAGCACATATTAAAAGAGTTGCTTTTTAAAAAATCAGTTAAAAGTGATTATCTCTGCAAATGCATGTGGTTTATAAAGTGGGAAATGGTGTATTTAATTAAATGATTACTTCCTACATCCTGCCCCCTGGGAAGACCATGAAAATGAGATAAATTTCCCCTCCTGAAATAATGCACAAAAAAACTGACAGTCTGAGACAAGCATGTTAAACATGTAAACACATTGTGATTGATTATTTATGAACAGCCTTAACAGCTTAATAAATCGTCATCTACAGTAAAACAATGCCGTGCATATCATCCTCAAGGATGGAGAATGTGGGGGATGTGCAGATAGCCATGAACAGCCTCAACCAAGCCCTGCTGTGGAAGGGGGCATCCATTCATCTTCACTAATAGTAGCTCTGGCAGTGATGACTTCCAGACTTCCAGAACCCAGCTGAGGGCAGGAAGCTCAGTGCCATCAATCCAGTCCTGTCCGTCCTCCAGTCTTGCAGGAACGGCAGTCTATTCCAGCAGTGCTTTAATACCCCAGTCATTGAGAAGCACACAGCACAGAAATCACGCGAGGCATCGGAAAACGAGCGCGAATGAAGAAGGGGATCGCTTTAGACACCAACGAAACAGTGATCAAATGAAGCTTTCCTTTTGCTGAGAACAATTCTGCCTTTGTGAATTTAACATCCCCGCTCAAAAACGTTGTCAAGCAAGCGGTTTAACCGCTGTGCAAAGAGTGTCACAGCAATCTGGTGGTTAATAGAGTATATAGTGTATTGTCTTGACATATACAGTATATACAGTCTCCCTACTAATCACTCTGTATGGTTATATACATGCACTATATCTGCAGAACCAAACTGTGTCACAATTATGAAGCACACATGTAAGACAACATTCTGAAAAAAAACCAATCAATCAATAAATACAACAAGCACATGACGAGAAAGCCTTGTCAAGGCACACAAAATACACTTGTAATTATTTCTACCAGCAATTTTACACATTCATTCTGAACTCTTCTTTCTTTCTTTCTTTCTTTCTTTCTTTCTTTCTTTCTTTCTTTCTTTCTCTCTTTTGCCAGCAAAAGCTTTTTTTTAACACCACTGATGATTAAAGGCCTGCTTGTTCAAATGCTAAATTGTTAAAAATAAACCTCCCACACTGGCAGGGAAACAGCAATTCTGGGTAATCACTGTGGAAGAGGTTAAATGAAGCCCCTTTTCTAAATATGTACAGTTCAACAGCACACTGCTGTTTGGAACTGGGTTGCCAGAGGCCTGATAGATTGAACAAGGAGAGGTGCTGACTCCTGCCATGTTCCATATCGCTGATAAATACGAGTGCTCGCCTGCTGCCTGTGCCAGCAAACAAAGGAGTCTGCATTCAACTAATCAAGCGAGGGTCTGCATAACAACGACACCGTTTAAAACCCCAAGAAATCAGGGCTATCCAATCCGGGTGGTGGAGAGCCATTAACAGCACGGGTCTCAGATGAACTATTCCATTTTAAAATGTGTGTTTCAGTTTGATGTGCATAGAATCGCACTTTCTAAAGTCTATGAGACCTGTAATTTGTGTGCACTGGAAAGCACTGCAGATATAAAATGTATAAGACAGACCATTGCTCAACAGATACAAGGCTGGTCTAAAGGCTACATCATTAAGCTAGACCCCTGTCAGGCATTTTACATACAGACACAACTACTCTAAGTGACTCGCATATGGTCTGTTAAACATCTTGGTTTTCAATGCAATTATCTAAAGTGTTCTTTGAAATCCTTCCAGAAACTGTTACTTTCCAAATGAACACAGTCCAGTGTTTGATTTTTTTGATGCAGACCACAATGTTGCTAGTTCGCTTCCATATTTTTCTGAACTGATTTTGCTTTCACAAGAGTAACTTCTATCCTCCATAGAGGTTTGTACTGTGATTTATTTACACAAAGCTCTGTTGTGCATCAATATCTTTACATATTCAAAGGAAGTGTGCAATCAGTCCAGGGCCCTGCAAACTGGCATACAACTGTCTCTATTCCGAGATTTCTTAATCAATCAAAACAATACAGAAGTCAAATACATTATATTTTCTAAAATCGACCTTTATTTTGTTCAAGCTGCCTTTAATGCGCTTAGACGATGTCAATTATTTCCGCCAGTGACCCAACCTCAGGTTTTACCCTTTAAGGGGTCAAATTTAAAGATCAGTCTGATTAAGCTGCGGGGGGGGGGTTGAATGAGACTTAAATAAGAAACAATCATTCACCTTGAGAAGTTCACACTGCTTGTGGTCATTCAGCAGCCACGTCCAATTGATTACACTGAAACGTAACCATTATTACCAACACAAAATCCGCGATCACTTCCAATAACACTGTGTTTATAAAACTGGCAATTACCAACATGGGGAGTATTATTGCAGTGATATGTCAATTAGGATACATGGGGTTTATTGGGTTTAAATGCCACTAAGCTGTAATGTAACAGCATTAACTGAATGCCTGAATTAGAAAAGTGGGCTCTATCAAATACCTGCCCTGTCGGTTTTTAATTGAGTTGCACTTAGACAGGAGGAAATGTTCAATCTCTTGAACAGAATGCCTCGTGTACTTTAAATCACTCTATATTAAACTTTCATGAATCTTTCTTGTGTTCAGCTCACAGGCCTTGCGTTTAAGTTTCTGTCCTTTCACAAACATGCGCATGCTGTTCATAACTAACGAAGGACAAACCTTTTATTTATTTATTTATTATTTAAATACCAACGCCACTTAAAAATCACGTTTTTCCAATCCTGTTTTTAAACTATATATATTTACCTTCCTATTGATGCAATCAGAACCACACACTGATGTAGTCATGGGCAGGATTTAAAGGGGGTGGGAGTATATATATATTTTTTATTTGTTCATTCCTTAACCAGGAATAAACCCATTGAGACCAAGGCCTAGTTTACAAGGGTGTCCAGGCAAGATGACCAGTGGTAGGCAGCAGTAATTATACACATCAAAAAAAACACTAAAAACATGATTATACAAAAACATTTACACTTCGACCTACTCATTTAAGTAAATTCATGTTTCTTCTACATGTAGCTGATGCATCTGGGTTATTCATCTGATCCATATCCCTTTACTGTGGTCTAGGCTAGACCATGCCATAGGGGCACTGTATCTAAATGCTGATCAGCCAACACAGGACCTTCTCCTAGGTACTTGGTAAGTAAGTGTAAAACTAGATTATAAACTGTACTTAGGTATATTAACCTGTGAAGTTGAGCTAAGATAAGATGGGTTGAGTCGCTACGGCTAAATCTACCATTGAAGGATGTAAACTAACAGTGTGCAGAAGGCATAAAGAAATGGAAGAATGCAGAAAACTGTTACCACAGGATAAATAATCATAATAAAAACGACAGTGGGACACTGTTAAGAATAAGACATGGGGAATGTGCAGAAAAACATCTCTATCGAGATCATGTCACATTAAATAAACATGTGCTTCTGGTAAGTATTAACTTATCTCTCTCGGGTATCACAGCCATTTCCAAACAAGGTAATGCAGCACAACGGTGGTTGGGGTAAGGTTAGGGTTAGGGGTTGTGCGGTTAGGCAATTTTTCAATAGCTATCTACTTAGATGATTAAGCAGTTGTGCATCCCTTTAAAACTTGCAGATAGGGCTAAATAAGGAGTTCCCGGCTCAGTATGGGTTCTGCTTACAGGGCTGTCTGTGTCAGCTACTTGTGGCAGTAAAACTTGTGCATTTCAAAACGAAGAAATCTGCAGGGTTTTTTGGGGGTTTTTTTTTAATAGGGAAATTATGCACAAGCATAATTCAGTTTGTCATGAAATAAAATGGTGGGCAGTTTAAAAAAAATATACAATTTAAATTAAAAACAGCCCACAATCTGCTGAAAATATTTACCCACGGAGAAAAATAAAAAGAAACAGAAAGTGGTTTGTTAATTTTATATGTACTCCAGACATAATCTGGAGTACACTGTTATCTGCTATTATACTATTATAATAGAACTATGATGTACATATTTTTCAACATGCTTCTTTTCCCTAAAATATATCCAGTTGACCTGTTCTTAATGATCAACAAATCATATTTAATTATATTCTTTTTAATGTCAAATATCTGTAAACGTGGTAAAAACATGTACAACATAGGATACGTGTATTAATAATGTATCACCTATTTACAAAAATATCTAAATATATGAATAAAATGTGTTAAATAATCTAAACAGACATATTGACATGAGCAGTAAAGGCGACAGGCTGTATTATATTTGTTTATCAGATGGAATTAGGATAAATTTGTAGTGATATATATATATATATATATATATATTATATATATATATATATATATACACATGTGTGTGTGTGAAAAAGAAAATACAACACTTGTGCTACGTCTCCAAATGTGCCAAAACACACTCTCTCTGTCTCTCTCTCTCACTCTCTGTCTTTCTCTCACTCTGTCTCTCTCTCTCTCTCTATCTCTATATATATATATATATATATATATATATATATATATATATATATATATGCGATGAGATTCTGTAAAATTGGACACATTGTCTGCGTCTGCATTCTTACCACTGTATTTACAAAGCCAAGCAAATAAATAAATAAATAAATAAATAAATAAATAAATAAATAAATAAAATGACTACAAAGCATTGGTGATTATTGCGGTGCAGTATTAGAAAAGCCGGGTGCTTTTCACACCTGCACAGAGTATATCCAACCTATTGCAAAAACTGCATAACGCAACAGTTGCGCAAAATGCTACAGCTCATGACAACAGGTTTTAATTATAACATCATAACGTGTACTTATTTCCAATTCGTTCTGCAGACATGTCTTGGAAAAAAAGCACAAAAACGGCAATTTTAGCCCAGCACACAGCAACCGCGTTCTAGCAGGAATACCAATGAACCATTCCTGCTGCAGAATATCAATGTGCATACGGCACTACAACACAAAAAAACAAAAAACGTGCAACGGTGAAAAAATAACTATCCAACAGACATTGCAATGGTTTTGTTTTTGCTAATAAATATAATAATACATGCACTTATTTTATTATATTACTAGCATAAGAAAAAACACTTAATTTTTTTTTTTTTAAACTAAAGACTTACCGGTAGCAAATGTAGTTATCGCAAAGGGGAGAATGTGGTTACAATGTTATATTTGTTATCTTTACGGAAAATACCATCTTTTTTTAATCAGAGAGGGTGCAAAAGAAAAAGAGCCTGGTTAAATCCAAGAGCGAGTTTCCTTGTGGATGGGAGAGATAGGGAGTGCGACTGTGTTAATCTGGCAAAGCCTACCTCCGTGCGAAATCATCTCCATGGTTACCCACCTGACCCACTTATCATTACAGAAGACCGATACGAGGCGCAAGAAGTTATAAAGAAATCGGAAAAGAACCAAACCGCGCACCCGAAAAGGGGACGCAACTTTAATAATAATAATAATAATAATAATAATAATAATAATAATAATAATAATAATAATAATAACACTATGTAACACAATTTTTGTTCCTGGGTAGTAAGTGTTATTTCCTAATTGCTTATGCCTCAGAAGTATAGAAAATGGCTATTATTCCCCACAAACTTTGCTTTTGTGACCAGACAGTGATATTTTGAAATGTACCTATTTCCAATGAGAAAACGGGCGAATTTGTGTCTTTTCGTTCACATAAAGTCAGAAAAAAAACATATGAATCCAAATTAACATGTATTTATGCTAAAGTAATACAAAAATGACTACAAAAGATTTAGAAGTGAGTAGTTTTTCGAGATTTACGATTATACTGTAAATCACTTTCACGAATCAGCCCCCAAATGTAGTCTCCCATCATGTTCTCGTTATACTGTCCTTGGTAGCGGCGTTCAAAGTCCAGTATATCCTGGTGGAAGCGCTCGCCTTGCTCCTCCGAGTACGCTCCCATGTTCTCCTTGAATTTATCAAGATGAGCATCAAGGATATGGACTTTGAGGGACATCCTACAGCCCATTGTGCCGTAGTTCTTCACCAGAGTCTCAACCAGCTCCACATAGTTTTCGGCCTTGTGATTGCCCAGGAAGCCCCGAACCACTGCGACAAAGCTGTTCCAAGCTGCTTTCTCCTTACTAGTGAGCTTCTTGGGGAATTCATTGCACTCCAGGATCTTCTTTATCTGTGGTCCGACGAAGACATCGGCTTTGACCTTTGCCTCAGGCAGCTTAGGGAAGAAGTCTTGAAGGTACTTGAAGGCTGCCGACTCCTTATCTAGAGCTCTGACAAATTGTTTCATAAGGCCCAATTTGATGTGCAGTGGTGGCATCAGCACCTTCCGGGGGTCCACCAGTGGCTCCCACTTGACGTTGTTCCTCCCCACAGAAAACTCGGTCCGCTGTGGCCAGTCCCGCCTGTGGTAGTGCGCCTTGGTGTCCCTGCTGTCCCAAAGGCAAAGATAGCAGGGAAACTTGGTAAAACCGCCTTGGAGACCCATCAGGAATGCCACCATTTTGAAGTCTCCTATGACCTTGATGCCATCTCAGAAAAATGCAGATATGTATTCACTTAGGCAGCTGGAACTAAACTGAACTGGTGGTCTTAAGGCCCCTGTATTTATACTACTATTTATATTACTGGAAAGTTCTAGAAAGTTCTAGAAGTTACTCCAAGTTTACTCAGCACTGAATCTATCTGGAATGTTCTGGAAAATAGGTAAATTTCAAAATATCACTGTCCTGGTCACAAAAGCAAAGTTTGTGGGGAATAATAGGCATTTTCTGTACTTTTGAGGCATAAACAATTAGGAAATAACACTTACTACCCAGGAACCAAAAAATAATAATAATAATTGTTACACGGTGTAATAATAATAATAATAATAATAATAATAATAATAATAATAATAATAACAATACCATTTTTTTACAGGACATTTTGAAATGCGACAGTTTTTTTTAATTTCAGGAAATTTTTTTTTTTAAAGAACAAAAACGATATACAATAAAACATTTCATGTTTTAAAACATACCCAATTTGTGTGTACATATGTTTACATATAACCATATAAAAAAGTCTTGTTGTACACCATATATGTTTATAGCAATTTAACTGTGTATACATGTTTCTTCATCTATGTGAACAGATTTTAAATTAAATGTGTCGCTAGAAAATAATGAACCAAGCGAGACATGAAGTCTGCCTGGCTGTGATACAGGGTTGGTATAGGGGCTCAGTTGGAAGGTGCTTCTATATGCGAGACTGCATATATATATATATATATATATATATATATATATATATATATATATATATATATATGTGTGTGTGTGTATTGCAGTTTTAGGATACACAGGTAAATTAAGTGCCTGTGCATGTAATTACACTGTAGCTACTCTTTACTAATATTTATTACATGCAAGAGCACACAATTCTGTTATTTTCAGGCTCAAACGCCATACATTCACAGCATGTATTTTTCCCCAGTCATGGTGGTGGAAGTACATTCAATAATGCAACAGAAGTGGAAGAACAGCAAAACCTGGATTGTGATTCCAGTTTTGAAATCAATTGTGCATAATTTATATATTCGGTTCCTCACTGTATTATTGTGTTTTAATTAGATAACAGCACAGCTCTATACTAATTGAATTGAGGATTTGAATCTGTGAACGTTAAAAAATTGTAATGTATATATATATATATATATATATATATATATATATATATATATATATATATATATATATATATATATATATATTCAAATACATTACTTTTTTTTTTAATCAGAGAGGCTGCAAAAGACCCTGAAGTAGTTAATTATATATTTTAACCTGTTAAACCCAGAGTGGATTTGCCCTCCAGGAACGTGAAGGTTTAGATCATTAAAACAGACCCCACAGTACGTGTCTCTGAAATATCATTTTAATATATCATAAGCGACAGGCATTAATTGACACCACCTCCTGGAGCACATCTCTTTCCCATGAGTGTGAATCCTCTGTGTTGCGCTCTCTAGCTGCCTCTGTGACTCCAGTCTGTGTGTGCATTGTACGATCCTGTCTCTGGGAGGATTCGCTAATTCTTTTTTTTTTTGGTTTTGGATTTTCTGCCTCTAGGATCCCAGTTTTGCTACACTCAACGCTGAAAGAACCACCACGGTGTTAATCAGGATTATGCTGCTTTGAAATCTCTGTTTAAATTCAACTCAGCCTGTGCTGTGCAGTTAGAAGCCAGTAATTAGCCCGCCACATTGTTGAGGCCATAAACGAAAAAGAAACTGATGGGTTTTAGGACATTAATCAAAGCGCACAATCCAGTCATGGGTTAATTACCTCAAGGAGGAAAACAAGATGAAGATAATTAGCACAGAGAGAGAGAGAGAGAGAGAGAGAGAGAGAGAGAGAGAGAGAGAGAGAGAGAGAGAGAGAGTTATAGTGTTCACCATTTAGTGTGTCAGACAGACAAATACCATTGGTGAATAAGGACCCCCAAAAAAACACCCTTTATAGTAAGAGTGCTAGGTATCGTGGGTACAAATCAGGAGAGCGGGTAGCTGTGCAGAAGCAGAGCTAGTCTTTCTGCCTCTTTATTTCAATGTGTGAATCCATGCAAATTAAATTATGCACATTTGCATTCGCCTTGCAAAAGGACGGGGGGTCACCATGTTACAGAGAAATTCAATGAATTAATGTCTCTCAGCTGTTAGAAGAAAAGAAAAACAGGTTTGCGTGGGTGGAAAATATCATTTAATATGTTCATGCGCTGTAATTGTTTTACAACTGCAGGGCGAGGGGGATAGTTTGGAGTGCAGGCTCTCAACACCTTGGCAAGAACATATGGAGCATATTTTGAAAGGAGAGAATCATGTGAATGTTACAAACTCACAAACAAAAAAAAACCCTTGGGAGGGTTTAATTATGGCTATGGTGCAGCAGAAGCGAGGAAGGCACCAGCGAGACTATTGCCTACTTGAGTTCTACAGAAGCCGTCATAACGGTTTAGAAATAGCAGTAAAACCAATCATTTCTATTGAACTCACTTAACATGATGGATACGTCCTGACTGTGCAAATAAAGCCATGCAGCTTTTTGTTCTATACAATAAGTAAGCTCCCCAATTGCTACAACAATGTAATAATCCTTTGCTCCAGTTTTTAAGGTTTACAAGATATGTCACGGTCAAAATCAATACCCGTCAGATTTGCAGTCGCACTTTCTAACGCCAGCGCCTCCAGCAAAACTGTTCTGATTTTAATTGTTTATCGATCACTGTTCCATCTGTGCTCTCCATCGCCGCCCTTAAAGATACCGAATTTCTCACTAAAGGCAATATATCATAATAGCCCAGATTTAGAACGTATTTCGAAGACTCGTGTCTGTCGGGGAAAACGTTTACTGTTGGTTTTCGATGTAGTTGACTTTGCTGCCGCTCATAATTGAGCCATGCTCTTGCTGGAGTGAGGCTGCAGTCAATGGTGCAGACAACAAGACTGCAAGGTGTGACGTTTTCACACATTTGAGAGTTAAGAAGCTTGGAATGTGTATTACTGTCCTCTTACCTTTCCACAGTGTCTGTAGTCCTTCTGAGTTGTACATTTTGCAGTTAGTCAAATGCCATATATGCATTTAACAGGTCAGCCAAATGTGATCTGCCACTTTTGATTTTACACACTGCAATGCTTTAGATGAGGCTGGCACTAAGGACACTGGTGGATCGAGCCTGCATTACATACAGCATGTCTATGACCGGTAACTAGACCTGAAGAGCTCCCCAGTGAATCCAGAACAATTGTGAAATGAATGTAGAATTGCTGGCCCCGGTGGTGTCCAGCCCCTAGTTTGGGAACTCCACTGTACTGTGCTGTTACCTCCTGTTCCTTCAAGCAGCAGCAGTGTCAAGCATATTTAGCTCACAGAGTAATGTAGTGCAGATACCAATGCAGTGTAAAAGGTATATAGAAATTGCAGTTAATGTAGCTGCACAGGAAATGTGGGTAGGCAGCATTCCCAGAGCTGAAAATATAACCACCAAGGGTCATATTCACGAGTCATTTACCATCTGCTAAGATGTTTTGTAGAACAAACTGCTGCTAATGCTAGCAAGAAACAGCCATGGTGTGTGTACAAGACCTTAGAGTCACTGAAGCGCCCAAGTTATTTATTTCAAGGTTTGTTTGTTTTTTTAAACTTTGTCTTCTTTGCAGAACTGGTGTTAATGTTTCGTGATGCTAGCTTTCCAAGAAAAGAGAGTTGAAAACATTGTAATAAAATAAAAATGAAAAGGGCACAACAGGGTAAAAAGCCTAAGGAACACACAGAGAGACACGATTTCAACAGTTCATTTAATTAAATGGGATAAACAAGTAATCTATCTGGGGTCACCTGGCTTCCTCATCCACAGCAACTGGACACACATTAATAATCTCATTAACAGCACACTCCAGTTAGTTAAATGCACACCTCTAAAGTTGTTAACACTGATTCCTGGAAAAGATAATAAATAAATAAATAAAGAACAGGAGAATGAAAAGGAGCTTATTGCCCTGACCTTGAGGTGTCAAAATCTGAGAGTCTTAGAATGTCAAGGTAGACCAGGCATGCACTCCTCTGAGACTCAACATAATACTCCTCTGATTAAAAACGTTGTGACATTTTCATATATTCATATATTCCCGGCAGAAGCATATTCCTAGATGTTCTGATATAAAGTCTAAAATACGCTGGCTAAAAATACCTTTAAAAAAAAAAAAAGGCAAATAATTGGTTTTGACTTTATTAACGAGAACCGAATTTTTGTTATGCATAGATTAAAGCTGGATAGAATTAGCACGTTAAAAATAGCAGGTTTATTGAAATGCATCCTGATATACAGTAATTACAATGTTCACACTGATAGACCCACTATAAACACACAGAGCTACATTCTTACAAACATCTTTCTTGCTCGTTTCATTTTTCGTTGCAGAACCTAATCTGTATGTTTCTGCCACAGTTGGGTACAGATAAATCATGAACGAGACATTCAAATTAGTTATGGCATGCTTCCCTGAATTTGCATTGAAGTCAGCACTTTGATCTGACATTCAATAGGATCCTAACCAGAGTTTGTGAAGAAGGTGGATGTTGCGTGTACCAGTGACCACCCACTCCCCAAAATAGTATCTTAACATAATTGCAGCTAACAATAATTCGATACATTATTTTGCCCTTCCATTATCTACAAAGGCACAGTTTAAAAAAAAAAAATCCTGTTATAGCACACATGTATTTTCATTTTAAAACAGGTATTTAGTGCTCCACTTGGTTAGTGAACACTCTCAGTTTGCTTGCCTTGGCTTCACTTCCTTGATCACTTCACCCCAGCAGTGTCTTCTGGGTCAAAGCATGTGACTGGCTGTAAAGCATATTGATCAATAAGGGGCACAAAGATCAGCATCTGCTCTGCAGAGGAAGATGTCTGACTTCTTGCCATGAGCGACATTCAGAATGCAGTGTCTCTGCTCTGCTGGATACACTGCAGTTGACTGATCAGGTCATGGAAATGGTGAGAGCCATCTCCAGTCTGTCGCCAGTTTTTTTTTTTAAGTTAACTCAAACCGACACAGACAACCCGATATATGAAACGAACCAGCTAACCTGTGCAGTAAAAGAAAAACAAAAATCGAACTGTAAACTCAGAAGATCAAACTATGTGTGTGCCTTGGGGCAGGAAGGGCCAACAGGGGTAAACATTCTGGGATCAGGAAGCAGTGACAAATGGGCAAACACCACCATGGCCTCCAAGCAAGCAGGCAAGCTCAAAGCAAGCATAACCACAGTCAATCTGTGTGGGTGGTATTTCCAGGGCTCAAGTATTAATGGGAGAGGATGTGTATACCAGTGTTTTTCATATTATAAGAAGGAGCTCAGGAGGTGGGTGGTGTTGACAGTATCTTTCAAAAAGCCGGAGAACACTTGAAGAGATTTCAATAGGCCAAGATATTCACTGCAGCATTGCAGCCTGCCACCTAAAGACCCACTTATGAAGTGCGAGGTTCTGCCCGAATGTGTTCTGCCATAGATAAGCACAGTGGCTCCAGCTTCGGCACTGATCAAAACAATGCTTAAATTAACCTTCTGCTGCGTTTAATTTTTGTCTTGCAAAGTTGCTGTCAGCCGATACCTACCCGAGCCCTTAAAGTAAGTTCGTAGTTTCATATATCATTTCATTTGCATTTTTTACATTTCCTGAGTGGTTCTGGGTTCTTTTGCCCCAAACTTGAGTCTCCAAACCTGCCATTCCCTGTATTTTATATAACCTCCTTTATAACACCTGCATGTGTTATGATATTTGAAGCTCCTTGAGGTGGTCCAATTTCAAATGGGATTAACTGTACCAGAAATGTTAAATCATTACTGGCTTTCAGAGCTCAAAGAACAGATAGCTGTGATCAGTAAATATGAACCAGCAGTAGCACATCGGTTTTGTGATGTATAAGTGGTATTATATCATATTTCTTGCATGTAATTAAAGCTCATTATCTTTCTTTGAAATGTTCTGAGCCGTTTAGAACGACAACCACCAGGTGCAATGGCTCTGTAATTACAGACCCATTTAAAATTCAAATAACGTTCAGCACAATTTAATATCAAACTGTCTGCACCGGGAATGACAAGAACTGTGAATCACTTACTCCAGGGCCAGCACCACCTTGTCACCAAACGCATCCAACTGCAGCGAAACAATTACAGACCTCTATACCACCCTGTACTAGCCATAGATACACCAAGTCAGCTGTACACAACTCACCCTCCTGTGGTAAAGGTTACAGCGCTGGCAGCCGTGCGAACGGGCATTCCGGGCATATAGGGGGGTGTCTGGCTGTGTTTATCCAGCCGTCTGTATGCCACTCTTACATTGTTGCATATCTCTGAATAATCGCTAATGGAATTGTTATACGACGTGGTCATTCTTTTTCTATACTATTTTGCACATGCTGTTGATATAGGTTACGCTCATCATCTTTTTCAGCATAGTGAAAGCTCACACTTTGAATTTACAGCCGTGGTGGGAGGTGTACGTTACTGACATATTTATTTCTGTAAGCAGAACCAGCACCTATTCACAAATCTAAGGATATGTTCTGTATGTTATATGCAGGCTGTTTGTTGTTATATGCACAGCACACATGTGTTACGGGCAATGCTTTTTTGCCTTGTTGTCAAAGAGATCACTAATCATCTCCTGAGAGTTCCTAAACCACAAGCACAACTCTAACAGATTGAGGCTGCTGACGCGAGCAGGGTACTGTCACAGAATCACAGAACCCTTCAGCACTGGATCCAAACAATGCACTCCAATGCACAGTATGCAAAGTGGATTATGCAGCAGTCTGTGAACCAGCCGGAGACAGAGAAAAACTTTGCTAACTACATGGTATGAACTGCAAAAACATTTTCTGTTATTTATTGATGTTATTTATTTACTTCTGCTGTATCAGCTATATTTAAACAAAATATATAAAGTCATATTTACTATAAAACCTTGCCTGACTTATTTCCTCGACTGATCCATATATTAAATATTTGCTGCAGACTCAGCCGTAGTGGAAAATGAAATGCCTGCTTTCTCCCGCTGTGAGGGCAGAACATATTGCATTGAGATGAGGGCTGAGGAAACTGGATATAACACAAGGGTAGCGAGGTTACAATCTGGACAAGTTGTACTGTAGAGAATTTCCTTCTGTCAATAGAATCATTTTTATTTTATTTTTAAAATGATACGGTATACAACCTGTCGTCAATAGCGGCTACTGATTTTAATTCCTCTCTTCAACCTTTATTTTTTTCCTCTATTGTCCTATTAGCAGGGTGTAGAGAGCTCCATACAGAATGTTCCCTCATAGTTTCTTTTCTATTGTAACCCTGCCACTACCTGCAGCATGGCTGCCAGTACCCCCTCCCAGGTGAGTTGGCTCGAGACTCCACGTGCTCTGTGTGTTCTTGGAAATTGGGGTTATTACAAAACGAGCCTTTCCAACGTGAGACAGCTTTGCGGAGATAGTGAAAGCAGTGGATGAGCCGAGTGTTTCCTACATGATTGTAGGACTGCAGCTTCCAGCTATACAGAACAACAGGGCAAACTGTAGCATTGCCATTATGATGATGATTATTCTTATAAACTACATCCACTGTATGGAAATAAGACTCCCATTGCATAGCAGTTTGACACATTCCTGGTTTTACTATGATTTTAAAACACCACTATGGCAAATCAAGCTCCTAGTAAAACCTGGAATGGGTGAAACTGCTGTGCAATAAGAATCTTATTTCCATCGCTGCACTCATACAGCTGTTATACAAAGCAGATGCCTATATACTGATGAGCTGATGTTTAAATAATAAACAGCACACTTTGCAAAGGCATGTCAGACAGGAGACAGTTTACTACAGTCTAGCTGTCCGTGATGTCAGTCTGAGACATTGTAGGTTCCAAGCTAGAATGCCAGGTCAACTACCTACAAAACAAACCAGGCGATATGACCTTAGGCGAACCATGTAAGCAGGCTATACCCTACCTAAGTGTGTAATTCCATGATTAAGGAAGGTTGCCTGCGGCTTAGGATGGTGTGTACTGACTTTGTGACATTATCCGGTTTAATAGGAGAATAATACTATCGCATTAGAAAGCATGTAGGTTGCCTCCGCCCGCCGGAGTAGTTTTATTTTCCTCTTCATTACCCTGTAAGCAGAGAGCCTGTTTCGCAACGTGATTGATTGCTAGTAACTACAGGCATGCCCCCCTCCCGCTCGCCCTAGAGCCTGAAAAAACAACGTTAACAGCCGGCGGCGACTGTAACACTTTTAAGTGGACCCGTGAGGTCATGGTAATGATATGAAAAAAAAAACACAACGCTATAGCCCAAGAGACACCAGTGTTGTTACACAGTGACTCATTATGTTCCTTCTCGAACACAGTCGGTGCACACACACACACCGTCCCTCACTGACGCGAGCGCACCTGTCTACACGATATGCATTAAGCTAATGCTAGAACTGAGACGTTATGCTCATGCAATGTATGCTGTCTTCTGTTTCCCCTTTCTGTTGCTGGTCCTATACTCTGTGCTAACCCGCAATACTTCAGTATACAGCCGTCTACACACAGCAGCCTTATATTGCTAGCTTGTCATGCACGGACTTCCAATGCAGCCTTCCATCCCCATCTAGTGGAAACTACTATTATAATCACTCTAATCCTGGCCCTATGGGAGTCTTATTCTTACTGACCCCTTTCATTTTAAATGCAAAGAGTTTATTTCGATTCGTTTCGGGTTTACCGCCACTTAACGTGCTGTGCAATCTTGTTTTTTTTCTGAAACAGGTGAATTTAAAAGAACTTATGTACACATTTAAAAAAAAAATAAAATAAACAAAACAGTCGTTATGTTACATACAAGCTATAAATACAGGCAGGAAAGTCGATTTTAGAAGCATAGGTCTGCGTTTTTTTTATTATTATATATATATATATTAGGGTTGGCCTGCCGTAACCCAACATGGCAGCAGTCTGTTCAACATGCCGTACAATTCCTAGACTCATCCCCCCCCCCCTCACCTCTCGCGAGATGTGTTTCAACCCCTGAAGGGAAAGCGTTGCAGGCGCCGCCGCCGCCATCTTGTTTCCTCTCCGCGTTTAAAATAAAGTAAATAGACCGAGTAGGACTCCGCGGCAAAAGCGTACGCTGTAACCGGTGAGTATTTTCCGAGTCTATCTGGGGGCTTTCGTGCAAGCTGAACCGGTTTCTGGGGGTCTGTACTTCTGAGGAGCCACGTTTGCCGGCGCTACCTGTCCTCTAATGCGAGTTGTTTGTGAGCTTGGACGAAGGCGCCATTTCCCTCTGCTCTCTGAGACGCTCATTGGTGGCAAGGTTTCTAGAGCTGCGGCTGTTGTGAAACTGCGCCCCGTGTTCTCCATTTTGGCTCTTATTGATCTGCCTAGGGCACGCTGATGACTGCACGGTGGAGCCGGAATGGCGTTAGTTTCACAGTCATCTCTGCTCTAAAAACCTTGATTGGTGGAAGACGGTCCAGGGTTTGATTGGTCTGAGGGACAAATCCAAACTAAATCTTTATTGGTTCGTGCTGATTTCCACATCTTTTGCAAATCTTTTTAAGCCAAACTTACCTTTTAATCGTGGACGTGTGGTTTTGGTAAATTGGTTTGCCGAAGCCGTGCTCTGCGACTGCTTGGTGTAGTCTGGGTCGCAGCCAGTGCATGTTTCGCTGTATTTTTATGTTTGATTTTATCCCCTTCGTTTCTATTCTGTCTGGTTTAGTTTTCACTCAGTCTCTCCTGCTGCTGCAAATTATTTTCCAATAATAATAATAATAATAATAATATAAAACATAAGACTCGTTGTTTTTGTAGACAGTACAAAAATACAAAGACTTTTGTATGTGTTTGAAATGCAATTCTTTTTTTTGTACAGCATTGTCGCAGTGTTGCACTATTTTTATCTGTCTGAATATACAGGTATATACAGTAAGGTGTAATGGGTCTACAAACACATACAGTGTAGTAGCCGTGTGTATGACGATGTGGTGGTACTGTAGCAAATGATCTATGTAACAGTGCAGACAGGAATTGGCATGTGTTTTCTTACACAATCCTGTAGATCCTGTCCTACTTGGATTCCCATAACTTGCATAATGAAAATAACCAGGCAGTGTTTTTTTTTTTTTTTTTTTTTTTCAATTTCAGCAATTGTAACATTGCTATTTAACTGTCTCTGTTAGAAAGTGCAGCATGCTGTTGGTCAAAATACACAGCTATTAATTCTCAATGCAGTTCACAATAGCTGAATACAGGTCTGGCGATATCCTGTATAAGTGGTAGTTTGATTGTGTTACTTTGTACATTTGCATAAGTATACAAAATGAAGCATTTTAACAAAACAAAAGATGCAGTCAGAGGTATGGAGTTGAACTTGTATTCTGCATACAGCTGTCACTACAATTACAGCTGTCTCCAGAATAATAATAATAATAATAATAATAATAATAATAATAATAATAATAATAATAATAATAATGACTTAATTGTGGCTTGTTGCCTTTTTTGGTGAATAAATATCTACCCATATTTTGCCTTAAGTCAATGTCTACAAAGCACTGACTATTTCGGTGCTTTATACTTTTGTTATTGTGTCACTAATTAAACATTTTAGACATTCTCAATATTTATTCTCCCAGGTAGCCATGTCATGTGGCTCTGACATCTAAGCCAGTGCTACACAACCTGCTTCTTTTTTCAGCCAAGTGTGGTGAATTGGTGTTTGTAAAAATGCATAGGTCACAATTATAGGTAACATTTTACTATTGCAGTGTGAGTATTTCAGTAGCTAGTTACCAAACATGGGGCCTTATCATGCTAGCTTGTATTAATTGTACTGTGTTAAAAGCCTATCCAAGTACCTATGTGCTGGAGCTTTGCTTTAGGTTCATATGAGGGTACCAGCACTTGAAAAATGTTCCACGTTAGGTTGCATTTCATCTGCACAAATTTGTAATGGTGCAGCCTAACGCTCTGGCATGTAAAGCTTGACAGTCTAACATGCTTCTGATAATCTGTTATGAGAGCTGACACAAATACTGACTGCATTCGTTTTCACAAGGTTACTACCACAGTAGTTTTGTATAGTAGATTGTCCCTTCACCCCCTCCTAACCGATAGTCCAGCCCTGTCTGTACAAGCCCAGGTAAGAAAGCTTCAATGTCACAATGAGAGACACAGATGTCAGGCTGACCTTGCTGGCAGCAGACCTGGTTAATGTATTGCACAGCTGATTGATCCTGATACAGAGGTGGTTAATTATTCTACAGGCTGTTGTATTTAGCATTACGGAACGAGGAAGACTAATTTCCTTTGTACAAGCATGGAAAATGTGTGTTCTATCAAAGGGGGTTATTTCTATTCAATACTTGTATCTATTAATTAATATACATTGACACTGTGTCTAGGTTTCATGTGACACATTTTCTTGAAAGGTTAGCAGTTTATGATGACCTGCCAGCTCGTGTTACCCAGGCTACAGCCTTGGTTTTGAGATTCTTAAATGTTACTTTTGCTTTTATTTTAAAACCAAGAGAAAAAAAAAAGTTATCGTCACACCTTTCTCCAGTATACACCATTTGTGCAGAAGAGAAAAATCAATTGACAATGTTGCAGAACTAGTCTGCGATAGCGTGCAAGTTAGTTCATGCTTCCCAGCGCTGGTGTTGAAGTTTTCTAGTCGTCAGCATGCTTGTGTTTCTAGTACAGCCCGCACTCATGCAGGTACAGTGAAACGGTGTTTTTCAGCTGCACCAGGGTATTGCCCTGACCTTCACCTTGTCAACGGTAGGACTGTGTGCTCCAAGTTCCTGCCAGTATAAAACTCCCAAATGCATTTGTATTTAAAATAAAATAAAACATCAACTGGCCAAAATGGACCACATCAGAGAGATTCTGTTCTGTACTGCTATACAGTAGAATAACTTCTCAGAACGAGTTGTGAAATGCTGGGGGGGGGGTGTGAGGGATATAAATTAGAGGGAGGTCAATCGGTTTCCCAATAACACATTAGTTGGAAGCAGAGGATGTTCCTGCCAGGGCGCTTTGGAAAAGCAGGAAGCCAAGTGCCCTGGAGACAACCTTTAAATCTGCAAATTGCTAGTGTTGGATTAATTGTAATCTGGGAAACTCGGTCTCAAATCGGCCATACAGAAGGTGAAACTGCAACATAAGCATGAAACTTCATTCCCAGCGAAATTGTGTGTGCGTACGTTACTGCAGGTCCTCCACTCTCAACAGAAGCAGTTGCCCACACAACAAAAAAAAAATCCTGAGACGCTAATCACCCATAAACATCTTGCTGACAGTCACTGATGTTTAGGTGCAGTATTTTAGGAAGCAAGTTTTTTTTCGTCAGGAAAATAATATTTAACCAGGGGAGACGCACGCGGCAGGCAGCAGGTGTTCAGGTTGAGCAAACACAATTATATAACTCCAACATGGCCCGGGTTTACCAGTAGCTCTGCAGCTTGCTAGTTTAACTCGCTGGTTAACTGTTAGTGTTCTGTAAATCTGGCATTTGGTAGGGATGTCATTTTATTTTCTGGTGTGTGCTGCACACTCAATAGAAAGATTTAGAGAAGGGATGGGAACAGTGGTTTGAGTTAAATAAGCAGCATTCATGAGTTAGTGTTTTTTTTTTTTTTTTTTTAAATGTTGGTAAATCCCACGGTTGAATTGCAGCAGCTGTGTGTCACGTGCAGGGATTAAAGACTCGAGGCTGTCTCTGCTCTCCAGTCGAAGGCAAGAAGTACATTTTACAAAATTATACATCAGCAGTTCAAAATATTGAAAATACTCCCCATTTCAAACAGCTAAATCAATAGCTATACCGTAACTAGCCAGGTGTGTAACCAGGATTCCTTTTTCATAGTCGTTTCAGGTTATGATTTCACATACACCTTTGCATATGACCTCTACAAATGTCCCTTTTTTAAAAGGACTTGGTCAAAGTGCTTCAAACTGGTACGGTACTGTATGCAATGTTAGTGTTTATAACCCTGCTAGAGGCATGTTGTCATTTTAAACATGTTGTTTCAGCAAAGCTCTGTTCAGTAGATTTGCATACATGGTACCAATAATAGCAGCTTGGAACAAAGACAATAGTTAGGGGTTTTAATGTTGCTATTTACTTTGAATCGAATAGTCAAAGCATGTGAAAATATGAAATGGAAATAGTCTAGTAGTCTAATTTAAAATCTAAAATACCAGAATAGCTAGCCCTGTTTCACTAAATTCATTCACAACTGTTACACTTTTTTTATTTTAAAATAAATAAATCATTTGATGTGTTTTTGCTTTTTGGTACTTTGTGTTTAATTAAAGGACGGATTTGTTTGGTCGATTTTAGTAAGAAATGTAATTTGAAGCGAATGTTTAATTGATCAGCCTGTGTCTTGTGTTGGACTTTATCCTGTAGTATTTGACAGTCATGAACTCTTTGATTTTGAAGTTTGATTCCTGTAAAAGAGAAACGGCTACAGTGACCTGTTTTGGGGTATGTACACTGGAAGTCTAAACAAACAAAGCAGAAAGACCTGCAATCATCTGGATGGGGTATCCCAACCCCTAGCTCTCTTAGCTCTCTTTCCTTAAACTGTAAAACAAAAAAAAAAACAAGCACAGGTTTTCTGTTTGAAAGATGTGTGGTGGGGGGGTGGTTTAATGACCACCCCTGGCAGTGATGCATTCTCTTTAAATCCTGCGGCCAGTGTGAGAAACTAAATAGAAGCCTGGGTCAGCCAATCGGCTAAGGCAAAGACATGTGCATCACAAGCCTGGCAGCCAATCGCCAGCTCCCTGGGGCGGGACCAGAAAGACATTTACTTTGACATTGCAAATAAGAAGGGAACAGTTGTCAGACTTGCAGCCATTCTTTCAAAACAGACTGGTTGCAGGTGTGGTGTCAGTTTAGTTGATAATCGTTGAGGGGAGTTATTTATACCTCAGAGCTGGGTTTTATTACTTTCATTTCTTTGTCTTTTTTTTTTTTTTTTTTCCCTGACCCCTATCTTGCAGCTCAAGGTAACTTAGAACAGGAAGCTGGCTGTTGCAGGGGGCGGGTTGGGGGGGGGCTGGTCATTGACAAGCAAAGCAGCGAATCAGAGTGTTGACTCAGGCTCTGATAACACAAGCTGACCTGTGAGCTGACAGGAGGGGCGGGGCGAGGTATCAAGTAGCACGCTAGATTGATTGCCTTTGAATGTTAAAGGCGAAAGAGGCTGCAGATCTTTTCTGGAGTCTGAAGTGGGTTTATTCCCCTTTGAGAAACAGGGGTCAAGTGAAAGACAAAGGCAAAATGAGGGACGGCAGTTTGCAGGGGAAAGGAGCCGGGAGAAGGGAGAGGAGTCCCTGCGGGTCTGTGAGGCTCGCAGGCAGCGCATTTGAAGCTTTCTGTTGCCTTTTGTTTCCTGCTGCTCTGAGCTTGAAGGAATAGGGCTCCTCTCTCCCTGTCGCTCTCTGTCTCTCTCTCTCCTCCTTCTCTCACTTTCTCTGATCACAGAGACATCGTTAAAATGCAGCTGCCACTGCAGGAGACCCGGTAAGTTTAACTTCAGCCTTTAAATAAATGAAGAAGTAAATCTGGAGGAGCTGAAGCATTTTCTGTGCAGGAGTTTTTACTTTTAGGAGAAATAAGATGCCTTCTCTTCACCCTGTGCTGTCTAGCAAGTTGTTTTCCAGCAATTAATGCTTTTGCTAAACCAAGTGTCCGCTTTTAGATTGGAATGTCCTTCATTTGTTACCATAGTGCAGTGTAGGATGTGCAGGAAAACTGATGAATTAAAACAAACCACACAAAACACATTTAGATCAAGCTGCGCTGTATCTGGTGTGATGGTGAAAGAAGTGTGTATTTTTGAGTTCTCATTTGACACGTAGAGTTTTGCACTGGGACAGCTCAGTAATTTGTTGTGTGACATTTAATGAAGTATGTTATGGAAAATGGGGTATTTTTTAAATTTTGACTTGTGCAGCATGCTTAACTTTATCTTTTACACTTTTTTTTAGTTCTCTGTACCATTCTTCTAATACAAATGTCCCATTGCTGTATGTACTGTAGTAGTGACCGGGGGCGATGTTTACAGTACTCATCTTTGTTTGCATATAGAACATGCCCTTTTGGAAATCACATTCTATTCCAAAGTTTTCTTAGTCATTCTAGCAAACCAATTCTCTTTCGACAGACAAAATGAAAGCGGTAGAATTTGAAAGTGCATGGCGAATACCTAAACATGCTTTCAAAATAGTAAAATAAAAAATGTTGTCTGTGCTTGGCTGCCTGTTTTTGTGATGTCAGTTAGGTGATGAAAAAGTTGTGCGTGTCCTTTTTTTAAATATGATTTTAAATGTTTATAATACAGCATAGGCAGCATCACACAGTAACTAATCATGAGTTTCACACTGTGGTTGGCTTGAAAAGAAAGCCACAGGTGTTGCCATTGCAGTGTTTTCAGTTTTTTTGTTTGCAAACAAGGAATGAAGGTCATTGGAATGTGAGCTTGTGCGGTGGAGCAGTCGCAGTGGAAAAGGGGACCATCTCCACCTCCGTTTCCCTCTCTTACTCTAAACAGAGGAAGATGGCACGAGCCAGCTGCCAGAGAGAGTTCAGACAGTCTCGTTTTTATAACATTTTGTTTTACAATAAGTCTGTTTTACCAGGGGGATTTCAGGGATGTTTCAGGATTACTGAGAGGGGGTCAGTCTGTGCCGCAGTGAAAGTTAGGAAAAAGCCAGGCCTCTCTACCAGTAAAAAGTGACCTTGAGATGAAGCTTGGGAGAGTTTGGGAAGAAGCAGGGGTGTAATAAAGAAGTTTATTAAAAAAACCTGAGCTATATTGAGTTTTATGCTATGGGTGGGTAAAGTTAGGGGCCCAGTAGACAATGTTGCTTAACAAGGCCAGGCATTGCATCATGATCTATGCTCTAGAAAAAAAATAAAAAAAAATAGTGCTATTGTGGTTGGGACCACAGGCAGATAAAGTTTGTTACTGCAGGTGGGCTGTGCAGTTTTTAATTTTGAAAGGATTGCTAGTGCATGGTTGTAATCTTTTGGCATGTAATGTGCAGGACAGTACAGAAATGGCTTTTCCATTCTTGTGTGTTCAAAAGAACTCCCGCTCCAGATGTTACGGTACTGTCCTGTTCTGAAATGTGAGCGCGTTGCAGCACTCCTAAAGAACAGTTTTAAGATTGTTTCAATCGGTCCAAACTGATTAGACAAGTAAGAAACTGTAAGGAATAGGCTTTCACCTTTGAATGCCCTACATCACAACTGGTACTGTTTCAACTCTTGGGTATTTTAATGTAAGTATGCAATTACAGGAAATGCTTTTGTCAAAAAAAGGAATGTCAAATATTTGTGAATGTAAGTGATAAGAAAGCATGTTCTTTTGGGTAAATCTGGCTTTGCAAAAAATATAAACTTCAGGGACCGTGGGTATCCTGCATGAGGTAAAATACCGAGAACATAGTTTGCCATACCTTTGAATAGCCAGATCTAAATAGTAACAACTACGACTGTTCTGCTATTTCTAAAATGTAACTCTTTGCATTTGAGATGGGGACGGTGAAAGTGAAGGACAAAGGTTTGTCCCTGTTAGCTTTGTGAAATTAGCCCAGGGCCTGTCTCTCTTTCCTTGCTTCAGTGAACTCTTAAAGAATGTGATTATTAACTGTGGCTGTGTCAGAGTCCACCACTAAAGGTTGGCAACATTTCTAAGCTGTATAATCCTTCATTTTCTAATAGGAACATCATTTTGTTATAAAATTGTACTGCAAAAAAAAACAAAAAACACAAATGTTGATTCTCTGAAAGTAACAGTTGACATCAAGGAAGAAAACTGTGAAACAGTTACAATGTGAAACGCTATAGTCTTACTGTGCCATTTGCTTCTATTGAAGAAAACATAACTAGCTTGGTTCAGATTACCTTTTCAATTTAATGTAGGTTTTAATGGGTAACAAATGACCTTGTTTTATTGGAAGTCTGATGTTTTTTTTGTGTTTGCAGTCACCTGGAAATCTTATGTGAGGGAGTGCCCCGCGTGTTTCAGGAAGAAGGGAGTACGGAGGGCTGAAGGTGACTTTTGGTTGATCTTTTGCAGATCACCTGTGCTTCAGGTAAACTGTAACACTTTATACTCTGCAACTGGAATTGTGTAGCTGAAATCTGTCATAGCACACACACATATATACATATGCATTTGCCCCCTTATACAGTTGTGTACTGTGCAGTATTTTCTGTTTTCCGTTTTGGTGCTTGTCTGAACATTTGTTTCACACCTCGAAACAAAGGACAGTATCCAAAAGCAAATATTTAGTTAGTGGGATTTTTTTTTTGTATTGCAAACATCATTCCAGCGGTTTGCAGACCATGTTATTGCATGGAGTGCTTTGGTTGTTGTATACATGCAATGAAAGAAGCCAGATCACATGCAGCGCTGGCCCCTGACCAACAATAGTGGCCATTCCAGGTCAGCACTAGTGTGCAGTGCTCTCATGCATTCATCCCCAGGAAAATTAAATCGATAGAAACTGCTTGCAATAAGTCACCCTCCCCCACCTGTCAGGCTAGTAGCGGGAGGGGCTTTTTAAATGTATATTATTTTTGCTGTTAACTCATGCATGATAACAGATATAGAATGTCCCTTATTTAATATATAAACAGAAAACAATAGTTCTTATTGAATGTCAGTTGAAACCGAGCTACGCTACACTGCTGTCTAAGTGTATTGTGTACAGCAGCTGGAGTTTATTACAGTCAGTCATATACACGTCAGTCGTGTTTTACTGCCCTTGTATTAAGAGTAAAATCAATCCCTATGATATATATATATAGTATGTATGTATGTATGTATGTATGTATGTATGTATATGTAACAAATGAATGCACTTAACCGTCACACGCAATTTCCGACTCTGTCACCAGTCCATCTCTTCAGTGCTACAGTTTATCTGAGTATCCGTCACAACCCGCGTTTAAAAAAAAAAAAAAAAAAAAAAAAAAAAAAATTATCTCTAATGCCAAATCAGTCTGTCTTGCATTGTGAAGTTACACAGGTCTTCCTCCTGTTTCACCCAACGAAAATGCAGCCAAAACAAAGCGATGTAACAAAGGGTGATGTAACAGTTAATCATTAAACAGTTTCAGATACTGTGATGTTTTTGTGTTTTGTTTTATCTGTGATCTTTTGTTGCTTTTGTGCATTTTCATTTGCAAGTGAACTGTGACATTAGGACCTTAACGAGCATTATGTTCTGCAATTTTGAATACTGACTTTGGATACTGTTAATTTTGGAAACCTTTTTTTTAATCTTTTGGTTTTGCTAAATTGCATTGCCTTTTATGTTTTTTTCATGGATAACATTTAGATTTCATTTTGCTGTTAGGTCGTTAATGTGGAATTTTACATACTGCTACAATACGTACCAGATTTAAAAGTATTTACTGTATTGCAGTTAACGTGTCGTCTTTTTAGTTCTGGCAGAGATGTTTTCAGAATCATATCGTTCTGAATTAAAATACTACTTCTGTTAAACATATAGTACTGTGCCAACAAAACCAATACAGTACATCTAATGGAAGCCTGCTTATTTTAAAACACAGCCCTTTCAGATATGTATTTTTGATAATTTTCCGTTTTTCAGGGAACACAAAAAAGATACAAGGGTTGGAACGGGCCAAAATTAAATAATCAGATATGCGTCACACGCGTTTAACCGTCACTGAAGTCAAAATTTTATAGGTGTCGGATATGTGAGTGCTGACCTGTAATCTATTGGAACATTAGCATACCAGACTGACAGAGTCTAGACCTTCGTAATTAGTGGGATTGCTATTGGTTCAGGCACTTGACTTGCAGCAGAAAGGAATGAAAAGCCGAAATGCCAGTAGATACAGTAGATACTGTGACTTCATCTAGCCCAACACTTAAGATTTTATTCATATCCGGCCAACCTAGAGTCTACTGTAACACCAAGTCTTGTGTAATAAAACCCTAATTTCAGTGATCAGGTGCCAGGAACCTGAGCAATGCCGTTCCTTTAAAATCTGCTCTGAACTGGTTCAATGAATGGTTCCTGCTTCCTCCTGCATGCAGTAGCGTTGCCTGAACAACTCCCAACAAGTAACCAATTAACGGCTTACAGACTCGGAGGAGAAGTATTACTGTATTAAAACAAAAATGTCATCAGGTTAGAGCACTTAACCAGAGGAGTTCGAACCCTGGCTTTTCGGGTGTTGTCTTGGCCTTGGAGACTTGTATTGTGCATGCAAAGCAGGCAGACAATAGAAGGATATGGAGTTGAATGTACTGTGCATGCACGGTTTCATAGGGCTGCTGAGTAGTTCAACACTAGCAATCCTGAATGCAATCTGCTTGCTGTGTGTGCACAATGCTTTTCTGCGCAAGTATTGGCCATTTCCCACCTCATATAAAAGTATATGAAAACTCGTGCAAACCTATCCCAAAGCTTTTATTTATTTGGAATTGTGATGCTTGTGAACTGCGACGTGTTCCCTCTCGCAGGTCTAAGTGAGCACAACACTATCCTGACCTGAACCCCCCCTGCCATGTAGTCCTGATCCATTCAAGAGAGACAGGCAGTCGTGTTGTTATTACACAGTGTCCTGACAATTTAAACAAACTTGGGGGGGGGGGGGGGGGGGGGTTTGCCTTTCTTTGATAGTTCCTGATCAGTGCATTGTAGAAAAATGTTCAGTATGTGTAGGCCTTTGGGTCAGTGGTGGCAGTGGTTTGAGCAAAACTGAAACTAATCATTTAATAAATACATAATTCTACAGCGGATCTGCCTGTACCAACGATCCTCTGTCCCAACAATACAAAAATATGAAAACTGAAAGTATACTGCGTTTTATAATTTTATTATAATTTTTTACAGCTAGGCCTTCCCAAGCCTTAGCCTGTATGAAACAGAAAATGTTACTAATGTGATTTATTGCTTTCAGTGTGCTACTGATGTGAAATATGAGATAACATTGTATTCCTTCAGCATTGTATTAAAAATAAACCATATTAAACCATATCTTATAAACAGCACATTTACTGCTCCGTGTAAGTCTCGGAGCCTGGTAAGGCCAGGCAGCGTTTCTCTTTTTTTCTTTTTATTTTTTTTTAAATTCTGAACTCGAAGCTCAGCAGGCTAATTGTTTATTTCAGAAGCAGACTGTATTAAATGCCCAGTGTACACTATTATGTAAATAAATAAATAAGTGATCACAGATTCATCTGATGGTACTGAAGTTGTCATACAAGTGCAGCATTTGTGACGAATACGGTTCTCTCGCAAGGTCTACAGTCTTGGATCTGTCAAAGTTTACCTTGTCCTTTATCGAAGTGTGCATTCTCATTTACATTTAACTAGAGTGCCACCTGCCTTATTAGTGTTGCCTGTCTCTTTCCAGGTTTGAGGCACTGTGTAGCCATTCAAGGATGGCAGGTTACGTGATATCGCTAGAGTTCAGATGGACGAAACCTCCGAAATTTGCTGTATCTAACTTGAAGTGGCAGCTTATTGCCCAAGGGTGAGGGGTATAACAAACAATCTGGGGAAATGTTTTCAGGTCGGCCTCATTTTGTACAATAATTAACTAGCCAGATAGTGTGTAATTATATGAATCGACTCGTTTTAATTATCGTCCCTTTCCCAGTCCCCAAATCCGAGCACACACTTAACCAGCTGCCTCCTGACTTTGCTAGAGTGAAGTAACCCCTCCATTGGTGCTCTACAGGGATTTTGGGGGTTACAGCACATGCAAAACTCGAATGCTCGAAAACTCGAAAACTCTACACAGTAGGCATTTGTCTGGTCTAGTTTAAGTATTTAAATAAAATAGCGATACATTTAAATAAAAAAAATCAAATATTTTTCCCATTAGGTAGCTGTCTGAAGCATGTGCAGTTTTTAGGGCCCTCATTCAAAAAATGTGGACCCTTGTGCTTGTGTGGCTGTCTGTTTGTCACACTCTACACAGTGGTTACGAGAAGTGCCTTGATTCTGTACCAATCTTCACCAGACTTCATACACTTCTAGCCTCATATAGACATTTCAGAATGCATTTGGCTATAATCCTGATAAACTTGCTTTCATACAAATATGTTTAATCTTTCAGGTATTGTGCAATTGGCACAAGATCATAAGGACCCTCTGTATGTGCATGCACTGATTTGTTGGTTGTATTGTGTGTGTGAGAGAGGTGCACGGTAGTAGGGGAATGTAAGCAAGTTCAAGGTAAATTCTGGGGGGACTCCTGCTAATCATCAGTTCACTGCAAGCGGATATGGCATTCTAGTATATATGTAATGTAACGATAGCTTTTTGAGTTTCATAGACCTCGTACGGGAGTCCACGAATTACTTAAAGTACAAAGTTCATGGTCTTTTTGCTGACTCAAGCAGCTCCAAAATGCTGATGTGTGGAAAGTAACTATAACTAATGAAAATCAGCAGATAACACATTTATTCTGGGTTGTCAGTGACTGTCTGAATACTGTGACTGTCTTGGGGTTAAAGATACGCCTTTGATGTGGAGATGTGGTGTGGTCTGGGGGAGAAGAAAGATAACAGCATTCTGTGTTTTCTTTTACGTCTGTATACTGTATTTGCTAAATTTGCTTTGTCAACTAAACATGAATTTAATGACGCCTTGTAGTAAGTAGTATGATACAGTATATAAAAAAGCAGCTGTATACGTCTGTGTGTGTGTGTTTCAGTTTTACTGGTGTATCTCTATTGTCCTACTTTTGTCCAATGAAATACCTCTTTAAACATTTTAGGAGCTGCCACACCCCTGCGGTTCACCCAGTTTGAGAGAAAAAAAAAATTAAACAAGTTTGGACGTGATTTACAGAATACTACAGGATTCTTTTCAAAGTACCCTTATTTTGTAATCTCAGGGATTCAAACTATGTATTTTGGAAACTGAAATCATGTACAGTATGTCATCCATGAAGAAACAGCTGAAATGTTCAGTGTTGGAATAAATGTGATCAGTGATGCAACTTCTGTCTGTACATTTTAATACTTTTTTTTTTTTTTTTTTTTTTTTTAATATAACATGCATGCTTATGCAAAGTTACATTTTAAACTTCAGTTGCATTCTTCAGTGTGGAGGTTTTAAAAAAAAAAAAACCCAACAATACAAAAATGAACCCATCAGTATTAATAACAGGGATCCTTGTGTTTCTTTATTTTCCTCCAGATCTCAAGATGTCTGGAGATGGTTCGTTTAACGCTGGAGGTGATGCTCAGCAAAGTCTCCAATCTTTCTGGCCCAGAGTCATGGAGGAGATCAGAAACCTCACTGTGGTACGTAGCCGAGAACACGCCTTTTTTCCCTTTTTTTTTTTTTAATACGTGCAAAGCTTCATGCTTCTGAAGACATGCTAGCCTTTCCCAAATTGTTTCTAGGGCCTTGTTTCAGCTATTTTAAAACATGCATATGGTTCAAGCAAGATCCTTATCTTGCAGTATTTGAGATCCGTCTCATTTGAAACCTGAGCTTATTTGGGCAAGTGTGTGGTTTTTTGCTCCAATTAATTCATAAATATTCAGTGATGAGAAGCTCTGATGCTTTTAGTCATTAGCATTGTAACTTCCTATGCAGATTAAAAAAAAAAACTAGAGAGGAAAGAAAAAACAAGGATACAAGTAATTGTTAAACGGCATTCATTGAAGTGACTGGCTTTGCAGAAAAAGTACCTGCTTTTGGATTGGATTTTTAGTTGCACATCATGACCCAAATGCATCTGTGATGTGACTTGACATTAGTTTCACCTTAAAGATAGAATGCTTTCCACACTGCAAGAGTTTTCCATTAAGGGAGGGAAAACGAACATTAACTTCGTTAGACATTATGTATTGTAGAGACCTCTACGAGACTAATAAGGTTTAAACTCTCCTGGATAAAACCACAGTAGTGTTTTCTGAAATGTGACTCTGTGTAAATCGGCTTGCTATGTTCAGTTCAATGTATTTAAACAGATCCTGTTATTTGCTGTTTTAGTTCCTTTGCTAGTTCTGTTAGCCGTGCAGTTTTTACATTGTTCTGCTTTGTTGTTATTTCCATGTAAAACGCAGTTTCATTAATGTCACTTCCCTCTGTTCCAGAAGGATTTTAGAGTTCAAGAGCTTCCATTAGCTCGAATCAAGAAAATCATGAAGCTGGATGAAGACGTAAAGGTAGTACAGTACTTGTGTGGAGGCTGGCTTTCTTCTATTAAACCATTCAGTCTGTCAAGAGAGAAATCCAAATACAGGGTCATTGGTTTTTGTTTTTTTAATGAATGCATTATTATTAGGGGTGGGCACCAATATCGATATTTTGATCCGATATCGATAATAATTTCCATATAGCAATATCATGGGATTAAACAAATAATTTCACGTAGACTGGCAGAGATATATGTTTTATTGCTAATGCTGCTAAAAATACACAGTAGAATCAAGTTTATTTTGTATGAAGATACAACAAACCCTATACATACCAATTATGGTCAGTCTCGTAGGGAAACGCCACACACTAAAGTGTTATTTAACCATTTTATTCCATTGATTGCCGTTTAGGTACCAAACCCTATTTGCATGCTACATTAAGCACTATTGGCATTATTTTGAGATGTTTCATATTGCAATTGTGTTATTATATTGTTTTGTGTTTTGGAAGACTTGGATATTATACCATTTTCATATAATTGCCCACCCCTAAATATATATTTTTTGTTTAATCCGTTTTGGTTAAATATTTTTTTGCTTTCTCCAACTCTACCACACCTGCATCTCTGTGCTTTTATAAAATAATTAAATGGCATGGGTTTTATTTGTTGTTTTTTTTTGGGGGGGGGGGGGGGGGGGGGGGATTGGTCTTGTTTTTTCGAATGGGTGGAGGTGTGAGAGGAGAAAGCTTAATTAATTTCTACACGATTGTAGATGATCAGCGCTGAAGCACCAGTTCTGTTTGCTAAAGCTGCTCAGATATTCATCACAGAGCTGACACTACGAGCTTGGATTCACACAGAGGACAACAAACGCAGGACTCTCCAGGTAACAGATGATGATGATGTTCTTCTTCTTCTTCTTCTTCTTCTTCTTCTTCTTCCTCCTCCTCTTCTTTTTCTTTTTCTTCTTGGTGATGGCAATTAGTCCAAACCTGTTTAGTCCCGGGGTTCCATTTCTTCTTAATCTCATTTAAACCCATGTCTGATCTGCTGCTGCTCAGGAAACACCGAACTATGACCATGTACAGTAGTTGTGTTTTTCATCACAAGAGTGTGTTGTGTTGTATAGCTGGAGGCTAGGCTACTTTGCGGCATCAGCTGAGCAGCTGTGGCCCGAATATTATTTTTCATGCTGCTAAAAATAAATGGATGTATTTTGTGGGATGACAATGGGAGACTTGATGCAACATGGGGCTCTATTTTAAGGGTAATAATGTCAATGCAGCCCATTACCCCCAATAGGCGAGTGCAGGCCGTTTATCTTTTAATACATGCAGTGTTGTAATTTCCTTTGGAACATTCCAATGGGCACAGTAATGAACACACAAGCGAAACAATTGGCATTCACCTGGGGACGTCACTTCATAGTGTGACTCT